>NC_069799.1:65844723-66178473 GCF_027406575.1 Nycticebus coucang | reverse complement strand
TCAGCACCTGTGATAGCCTCTGTGCTTTTTTTGATGTCCTATCTGATGTATTCATTTTCTTTTTATTATCATTATTATTATTGTTGTTGTTGTTGTTTGTAGTTTTTGGCCACGGCTGGGTTTGAACCCGCCACCTCTGGCATATGGGGCCGGCGGCCTACCCCTTTGAGCCACAGGCGCCACCCCCTGATGCATTCATTTTCATTTTGCAAATACATTGCAATATCAGATGCGCAGATCTAATATTTTCCTTTTATCACATAATGTGACAATGTATGGCGGGTCATACAGTTTTGAACTTTCCCATTTCCACCTGATTTTAAACACAACTTAGAACTGCGGGTCCATTAAGAATAGAATGACAAAGCCAAGATCGTATGGAGGGAGGTGCATCACCACCATGTAGGCTTCGATTCCAAACGCTGATGTCCTGCTTTGCCGTGACTCTGAAGATGCCCCCTGAACCCCCACCACTGTCACCAACTAAGATTCCCTGACAGAATGTAACCCGTCACCTACATCAATGCAGCATTTGTCCAATGTGTCCTAACAGCCACTTAATAAGACACCATCCTATAAAACGAACATTTCAGTCGTAAAGCAAATGAAGAGCAGTCCTTGGAAGAGACATTTGTTCAGCAGGGTTCCTAAAGACTTAACTGCTAAAATACAAATGGAGTCCTAAGGAGATTACCAAAAAGCAATTTCAGTTAAGCACTCTCTCTTTCATAAATTGACCTATTGGTTTTAAAATTCTCTGTCATTTTAGAAAAATACCTATTCATGTGGATCTTTTTGCTTGTCAACTGCCTCATTCCTCTTCCGGAGTCTCTGTCCTCGTAAGGGAGGTTTATTTTCCTTTAAGAAATTAATTGTCTCTTGGTTGAACATACTATCTTGTGTATTACTGAAGCCAGATATTCTTTTTTTTTTTTTTTTTTCAGTTTTTGGCCGGGGCTGGGTTTGAACCCGCCACCTCCAGCATATGGGCCGGCGCCCTACTCCTTTGAGCCACAGGCGCCACCCTGAAGCTGGATATTCTTCATCCAACACCGCTCGTTCTTCACAGCATCATCACTTTGCTTATCCAGCTCTTAGTTATTTGTGTTAATTCCAGTTGCATGTCAGGGGTGCAGTAAAGTCTGCCTGGACGTTTATGAAAACTTCAGTAGGTACAGAAGTCCGAGAAACTGCTTCCTTTTGTGTGGCCTGGCATCTGTGCATCCGACCTCTGCCGACTGTCTCATCCTGAGAACATCCTGGGATGTATCTTTCTTAAAGAGGCAGCTGCACATATTTATTCTCATGTAGCAAATATATTGCTTAATTCTTTAAAATGTCTCAGAATTGACTTGTCAGAATGCTGCAGGAGCCATGTAATTCACCTCACATGTAAGAAACACATTTTCTAACATGCTCTGCAGTTGAATTTGTCGTTCAGCATATGACAGCATGGACGTTAATAGTATTTCTTCCTCCCCACTCTCTGGATGAAATTCTCTCTCAGGATTTTTAAATAAAATATTCCCTAGGGCAACGTTGGAAAGTGTCAGATGGGTTTTACACGAGGCAAATGGCCACCGTTTATATTGTGCTACGATATGTTGGTCATACTTTCTACTTTATTGATTTATTGATTTAATTTTTATTTTTATTTCTAAACAGACTAGCCTGAAATTGAAGCATGCTGATAATTTACATGTAGCACATGCTGGGTGGTCACTTAGGAGAATAGTAGCTTTTCCATCAAAACACAATAATTTACAGTTTCACGGACACATAATTTGTTGAACAAGCATTTGTTGGACAAAGCTCTGCAGATGTGTGGCCTTAGAAGAGGAACAAAATCTAAAACACACCCTCCAGAGATATAATTTCACTGGGAAAAGTGTCAGACACAAAAACGTTCACAGAATTGAGGGATGGTGTGGAGACTGACAACAAAAGGGAAATGTATGTGGGCCAAGCAGAGAGTCTCTATTTCCAACGCTCAGGGTTAGAGCATCATTTTAGTGTGTGGTATATGTGTGCACACTCACTCCTACATACACGCGCCCACACGTACACATATATATCTTAGAAAAAATAAAATTTAAAAGTCACATTTCCACCCTTCTAAAATAAGTATGGGTTAGGCTCAGTGCCTGTGGCTCAAGTGGCTCAGGCGCCAGCCACATACACGTGAGCTGGCGGGTTTGAATCCAGCCTGGGCCCGCCAAACAACCATGACGGCTGCAACCAAAAAATAGCCAGGCATTGTGGCTGGTGCCTGTAGTCCCAGCTACTTAGGAGCCGGAGGCAGGAGAATCGCCTGAGCCCAGGAGTTGGAGGTTGCTGTGAGCTGTGATGCCATGGCACTCTACCCAGGGTGACAGCTTGAGGCTCTGTCTCAAAAAAAAAAAAAAAAAGAAAAGAAAAAAGTGTGACCTAATACTTTTCTGTATTTCCTTCCAGTCTTTTTCCTATAAATTTGAATTTTATGTAATTGTTATTAAAGACACAACTCACCTAACATGCATGATGCAAAGGAACATCTCAAAACTATTAAGAAATCAGTCTAGGGTGGCGCTTGTGGCTCAAGGAGTAGGGCGCGGGTCCCATATGCCGGAGGTGGCGGGTTCAAACCCAGCCCCGGACAAAAAAAAAAAAAAAACCAAAAAAAAAAATAATAAAATAAAAAAAATAAATAAAAGAAATGAGTCTAATTGTGAAGGATGTGTTAGTTCAATGTGAGCATTTCACGTTGTATACTGAAGCAGTACACTAAACCCCATAAATGCATCCATGTACAAAGTTATGATTTAATAAAAAACAATGAAAACAAACAAAAAATAAAACATCATCACACTAATAGCATAAGTATTTGAACGATAATGCTGAATGTCTTCATAACTACCATCTTGAATCTTGAATAAGAACATAATCATTTTTGCAGAGGACCCACCATAACTTTTCCTCTAATTTTCTTCTACTTGTTTACCTTTGTTTTCATTTCCCCCTTTTAACAGCTTATTTTGAAAAACATAGTCATGCATGTGGTTTTCTATTCTCACATGTTAAGGTTTTTCTGTAGAAGTTTGAAAAACCAAGGCAAATGTCTATTGTCAACCAAGGGTCAATTAAGCCCCATTTCGGCACTGAGGCTAATGCTGCAACATGCTCTCCTGTCCGCAGAAACAAAAGGCGCAGATTATGTGAAGAGAGTCTTCCAAAACATGTCCAAGCACCTTGAAACAATAAATATTGCGAGAAGGTTATTGCTAATTGAACATTTCTCTGTTGAGAAATCATCAACAAGAAAAAGCATTTACCTGGGATTCAAATCATAATTGAAAAGAATATGCAATAAAAGAAACTGAAAATAAACTTCTTTGGAATGAAATACATGTTTCAGAGGGAAAATCATATATTTGTTAAGTTTCATTTTCTTGGTTTCTGCCCAACATTTGAGTCCAACATCTTCTAAACTCCAGTCTTTACACTGTTACGTTGATGTGTAAATGTTCTTGTTCTACATTATTTTATTCTCAGATTTAACAGATTAGTCATCCAAGTCTTTTTTTAAATGTTTTTGGAAAACAGATAGGTCCAAAGATATGAATCATATTACAACAGATTTCCATTCAGATTAGTACTAATCCTCCACGTCAAATGCCAGAATTTTCATTCACTTCACAGATTTTTCATCTTATCAACAAGGTTATGAGAGAGTCCATTAAATCCTTCACCAATATCTAAATAAACTATACCTGGGTCATTAATGTCTTTTGCCTAAGTTTTTCATGTTTTCCTGTCACCAGTAAAGTCTTCTTAAAGGCGAGTTTGACCATGGTACTACTCAACTAAAAACAGAAACCAAACCACCCCAACCTAACCCAAAAGATGTCACCTTTAGTGCCACTCCTGGAGCCACTGGCCAAAGCCCACGTCAGTCCCCAGCAGTGAGGCAGGAAATACTGGCTGTTTTTTCTTTCAAATCTTTTGTGACTGCCACTCATCGGAAGAATCTAACTGTCAATGCTGGTGACAAGCACATCTGGAGAAATGGCATAGAAGAGAATTTGGAAGTGTGGGTTCACAGCAGTGTCCACAGCGACAACAAAATTCTGGCCCAGTGCTTTGCAAGCTGTGGCCGCGCCAATTCGGCATTTTCAGCCTCATTTTCTTCCAGGGTCATCTGCCTCCTGCTGCGTAGACACACACAGCTATTTCCTGATTTCCCAGACATGCCCGTTTGGATCACTGTTTTGAGAACCACACCTATGAGTGACGGTAGGAGATACCCAGCACCAGTGTTTACCAGACTATGAGGATCTTGAATCTATTCTTCACAAACCACCCCTGTCCGTGTCTTAACCCCACTGCCCTGACTGTCTCAGCAGCTACCACGCCATCTGGGAAGTCACACACTTGGGCCTTCTCTCAGCCTCTTGCTTTGCCCTCCCTAAATCCAATCAGTTTTCCAGTCTTGAGGCACTAGGTGATGTTCCTGGCTCTCCTACCTTCTTCTGGACTACAGTCATTTATCTCTTGGGTCATATCAGAGCTTAGTACCCAGATTCCATGCCTTAGAAACACATCAGCTGCTTGAACCCCTATTATACACACAGTATATGTCTGCGAGACTCAGAGGAATCGGTCCACTTGCCCTACACGTCTTCTCACGTGACAGAGTCAGATTTAAATCTCGTTTTTCATTTGCTAGCTTTACCTGCCTCACTCGATCAATAAAGAAACAATTCTTCATTTATTGATTTATTCCAAATGCAGGAGTTTAACTCTGCATTTTCTGCAGAGCAGAGAATCTATGATAAGGGAGACATTTGTCTTAGGGATTGTCCAATGGACAAACAAAAGCTCACTTAGCCAGCCACGCACGAGCATTCTCTGGTCTGATTCAGATGGTTTGAAGCTGTGAATATGGTGAGGTTTGTACGAGGCTCTCTCCAACCCTATGTACTACCAGCCCTCAAACCGCTGTTGCTTGGGAGGTGTTTTTTTTCTTTCTTTATTTTTTTATCTTTGAGTCTTTTAGTGATATTGACTAATATGTTATTAGTCCCTGTTAAAATAGTTTAAATCAATGGAGTAGTTCTTATAGACAGGAAGATGTACAGGAAGAAAAATAACTTCTCTACCTCCCAGAGTATTTCTGAAAGCTCTAATAGAATGACCCAGGTTTGGAAGGAGGAGGTGGAGAGAGTAGTGATTATTGTTGAAGCTGAGTGTTTAGCCTCATCGTGTTATCTTTTACATTTTTTAATATTTTGGAATATTTTTGCAATAGAAGAATATTTACCAAATTCTTACTAAAGCAAAACACATGCATTATTGCGAGTGCAATGGTTCAAGACGAGAGGATTGTCAGATTTTTATAATGGCAATAATTTACCCCCTAAAGAGACCATTGAAGATGAGTGCTACAATTTTGTGAATGGATTCATCTCATCATGCGAATTTTATTATACTTTTAAAATGTATAATGCTATTCCTTCCCCTCCCCCCCTTGGATGTCAGCATTATTACATGAATTTAGAAGTTTTGTACTTTGAATTGCTAGAGTGAACATTTTATTTTATGCATTCATTAATCTATTTTTTAATAAAGAGCTTCTTTTGAGCTTTTCTACAGCTGAAAATAATTAAACCCTCTCATGAAAATGAAGTCCACAGATTCCTCAGTAACAAAAATAATGATTCTGCAGGTGGCCACGTGTAACTTCCTGTCCTCTTAAACTCCACATGTGTCTGAGCGGAGGATGAGCTGGGGGTGCGCCTTACCTCAATCAGCTCAAACTTTTCACAATTAAAGCTGTTTACAAAGGCAAAGGGAGTGGTCCATGCTTGTAAAACACTATGAACCCCTATTTCAAATTATATAAAAGGTAATTTATATTATATTGACCTCAGAGTATTCCATTTAGTCCACTTTTATTTGCCATACTGGGTATTGCAAGACCTCATTGTGACCAAGTGGCCTCTGTAGAGAGATGAGCTTGGTATCCTCAGAGCATCATTCAGGGAACGAGTTTTAAGTTTCTCAAAGGTACAAGTCATCATTTTCCCATAAATAGTAACAAGACGAGCGAAGACTATGATTTATTTTGCCCATAACATTCATTATTTTCAGTTTTCAAAGTTGATTGTCATGATTAAATTTAAACTATGGGCACATTTTCCTTTTAAAGATTCTTAAGTTTCAATAACCTGTCAATGCTCCCCTTCAGTTTCAAATATTAACCCTGATATCAATAAACTGAGAATGATTGCATTTTCTTTAGAAGGGAAATACTTCCAGAACCAACTCAGATTAATTTTACTTACTTAAAGTACATATTTTGCCAAACTAATTATTTGTTCATTAGTAATAATTCAGATATCCCCAAATTATCATAAGTAATATATAAATGTCAAATGTAATTATTTCAATTAAAAAATAAAACCAGTTCTGATATTGTTTCATGTCCATTTTCTTGGTTCTAAAGTGGCTTCCAATTTCCCCTTAAACTTTATTTTGCATATTTAGTACATACACAGTGTTAATGACCAAAACAACCAGAGTGACGTTATTCTTACCTTGTTTTTCTGGTAGAAAAATAAAGTAAATCACCATATGTCAGATGTATAATAGGGTAAGTTCCCGCTTCTCCTCATGTTCCCTTACTTCGTACATAGGATAGAGGCATGGCCAAAGTTTGGAGGGAAGTCTGCTCTCTCTGCTTTCAGTAAGATTCCTTTAAAGGCATGGGGTTAGGAAGGCACTTGGGCATCTGTATTATTACCCTAAAAGGTTCCCTCTTAAGCCATGCAGTGCAGGACTTGTGATCATAATTCGTCTTTACCAATATATCTATACAATGCTTCCAAATATCTTAAGTCCAGCTCCTTTTGTTTTAACTTCTGCTGCCCTGTATGGTCAGGATAGAACTACGTCAATGAATGTGAGTGAATTCATGAAAACTATGGATCTCTGTTCCAACAAAGCAGATTTCAGAGCAGGGAAAATTATCAAGGATAAAGAAGGCATCACATAACAAAAAAGGGTCAACTCTGCAAGCAGACATAATAATCCTTAAAGTGTAGGTGGCTAGATAATAGAATGGGAAAATACATGAGACAGAGACTGATGGTGTTTCAGGGAGAGATGAGGACGGCACTGTCTCAGCTGGAGACTCAACACCATCCATCAGAATGGACAGATCCATCAGGCAGAAAACCAGCAGACACACAGCCCAGCTCAAGAGCCCCGTTAGTCAACTGCACATAATCGACAGCTGTAGAGTAACGACTTCGTCCAACAAGAGCAGAGCACACTTTCTTCTCAGGACCATGGGGGGCATTTATGAAGATAGAGGACTGGTTGCTGGCCCATAAAAACAGACCTTAAAAAATTAAAAAGAATATGAATCTCATGAAATGTGCTCTCAGGCCATAATGGAATTGAACAAGAAATCAATAACAGAAAATGTCAAAATATTTGGAGACTAAAGAACACACTTACAAATAACACATGGGTCAAACAAGAATTGCCAAGAAGAGATAAAAATATTCTGAATTAAATGAAAATGTAGTTTATGAAAATTTGTGGGATGCAGCCATGCAGTGAGAGGGAATTGATAGCATTGAAGTAGAGGTTAGAAACAAAGAGAGAAAGAGCCAAAAATTAATAATACAAGCAATTATAAGAGACAATTCAATCCAAAGTAAACAGAAGAAAAATACGCTATAAAGCTGAGAGCAGAAATAAATGAACAATTAATAGAGAAAATCAACAAAACAAAAGCTGATTTTTTTAAGATCAATATGTTTGGCCATTAGTACCTTCCTCCTCTCTAATGAAGCTGACCAAGAAAACAGAGAACAGCCAAAAATAACTAACGTCTGAAATGGATAAAGAGCCACCACTACTGACCCCGAGGACATTAAAAGGATTATAAAGGAATACTTTGAAAACGCTATGTCTACAATTTGATAACTTTGATGAAACAGACCAATTGCCAGAAACACAATCTGCCAAAACAATACAAGGAGAAATAGACAATTTGAATGGGATAATATTGAATAATAAAATTACATCCATGATTAATAACCTTCCAAAACAGAAAGCACTGGCCATACAGTTTTACTGGTGAATCCCACCAAACATTTATGGAAGAAATTATGCCAATTCTCTATAATCTCTTCTAGAAAATAAAAGCAGAGAGACTACTTCTTAACGCATCCCATGAGGACAGCATTATCTAACGCCAAAACCAGATAAAGATGTTGCGAGAGAACTACAGACCAAAATTTCTCCTATATATGTACAAATGCACAAATCACCAAAAACAAGTCCAAAAATTGAATTCAATATTACATAAAAATAATAACATGCCACTATCCAGCGTGATCTAGTCTACCTATGCCAGAGTTTTTCAATATTTCATTGGTATAATCCATCAATTCACAGGGTAAAACTACAGTGCTGCAGTTTCCAAGAGTCCACTGAGAATAGGAGGAGTTACTGTACTGACATTTTAGAAGTGTGTTAGACACTTACTTTGTGAAGTGTCCCTTGATTTGCATTTGTCTGACGTTTTCTCATGAATGGCCTTGGGTTTTATACTGATGACAGGAAGATCCCAGAATTGGTACAGGGAATTTCCTAGTGACCATGTTAGGGGGCATATGTGTCAATTAATCCCGAGAATGCAGGGTTAACATCACCCATGTGCTTGAACAACGTGGACGAGGTCTCTTCAGGGGAATGTTACTCTCACTGCTCATGCTGAACAGCACTGTGTCCTGAGATACTTGGGGCTTTAGAAACCTTGTCCCCAGATAGCTCATGACCTGCCGTGGAGTCAAGCCCAGTAGGTTCAAACTGAGACATCATCATTTGCTAGCCATTTATCATATGTAAGATACCCAATTCTCAGGGCTTTTTTTCCTATTTAAGAGGAATAAAAACACATCATATAGGTTTTCTTAATGCTTAGATGAGAAGCTTTAGGTAAAGCACCAGCAGGGACGGTGTACAGGTAAGTCTGAGAGCTACGACCTTCCCCCAGGTTCTATTTCGCACTAATACAGAAGTTTCAGTCCTCACACAGCAGCCACAAACACACCCTAGTCCAGTGTGTATTTCATGAGAAATTTGTTACTTTCACTTTTTATTTCAGCTGTAAGGGGAGGCTGTGATTTATGGAAATAAAAAAAGGTGTTTAAATTCAGTTATTCTACTCAAATCCTTATTTCTCATTACCAATTTCTCTGCTTCATTGAGGTTCACGGATTTTGAATTGAACCCCCAAAACTCCTATTAAATTAGATTTATCACTGTTTCAATATTGTGTTATTTTTGTATTTTCTCTGGTTCATCAAGATGTCTCAATGGCATGTTTTCAGAATAAAATTTAGTTAGCAAGCATTCATCCTTTGGGATTTATATTCATTTTACAGTCTGAAAGGTAACAGAGAACTTATTAAACAAGAACCGTGCCCGTAACACTGAGTTAGAAGTTGCAGTTTGAGTGTCACTCTTTAGGAGTGTTCCGCTCACTCATGATATGGGTGGACACACAGTAATTAGGTTCGTAAAATGGTATATGTTTGTTAAAGATACAAAGTGCAAACATTTTAAATATATATTTTTGCTTTTTTAAATAGTAGCTGCCTAATTAAGACATTTGAGTCAGTAATAGTCCTTAGAATAATACGAGGCATGTTTAGTGCTCAATATTTATTTCTCAAGTAAATAAACAAATTGAATAACCAAATGGACTGCAGTGTTAACCATTTTTAGTTATAATTAAACCATCACTTTTCGTGGACTATAGCCATGAAAATAATCCATGGGAACAGATTACGAATGGCATGGACTCTGCCAACAGCAAACTCAGGAGGTACCAGGCACCTTTATTTGTTTTTAACTTTAAATCTTGATATTTTCTTTTAAGGCAAAAAGACCTTTTTATTCAACGTTTACAGGAACAAATGTAGAAAGTATGAACTTCCGAGTTGTCAATATGATTATCAGGGAGGCTTATTAATTAGGTAAGAAATTTACAAAAATCTAAAGCTATACAATACCAGTTTTAAGTATTCAAAGGATGAGAAATTGTAAGCTTCAGGGTTATTTTGAATTTTCAAATTATTTTTCATAATATACTTCTAATATATGCGATTACAATATTTATACTCTGGGAAATGCGTATTCACATTCCTACTTTATTCACATATCAATTCTTATACTTAATGTAAATGTCTCTTGTGTTATTACCTCTAGAAAACAGACACTGAGGGCGGCGCCTGTGGCTCAACTGAGTAGGGCGCCAGCCCCACATACCAGAGGTGGCAGGTTAAACAAAACCCAGTCCTGGCCAAAAACTGCAAAAAAAATACCCCCAGACATTGAAATCAAGGTGGGCCTTATTTTAAGAGCAGGAATAATATAATTTTAACCAAGTTCTTAATTTTCTTAATGAGATTTTAAAATATCTATTTTGTTAGAAAACAAAGCTTAAATTTTTAAGTTATACTTTTCTTTGCTGGCTATTTTTTTTCTTTTTTTTTTTTTTTTTGGCTTTCCTGTAATAGCTGGCAGTCCTGGCCTTGAAATAAAGCCACATGACTTCCATTAAGGTTCATTAAAATTCAGTCACTGAATTGTGAGATTGGAGGAAATAGTCCAACCTGTGCTGGCGTTTCCAGTGGCAAATTCTGCCTCTAATTGCTCTGACCTTTCTTTAACTATCAACTATTTAAGTCAGACACTATACCTTATTTTATAAATTTATGTAACTTTAACGTAGTCCCTGCATTTTATGAAATCTTTATAATGAAGTGAGTACAGGTTTTTTTTTTTTTTTTGTAGAGACAGAGTCTCACTTTATGGCCCTCGGTAGAGTGCCGTGGCCTCACACAGCTCACAGCAACCTCCAACTCCTGGGCTGAAGCGATTCTCTTGCCTCAGCCTCCCGAGTAGCTGGGTCTACAGGCGCCTGCCACAACGCCCAGCTATTTTTTGGTTTGCAGTTCAGCTGGGGCCGGGTTTTGAACCCGCCACCCTGGATAATATGGGGCCAGTGCCTTACCGACTGAGCCACAGGCATGGCCCACAAGTTTTAAAACTCTATGAAGTGTGGAGAAAGTAATCATGATGTTTCCCCATGAAACTAATGACATAATTTAACTGTTCAAAGGGTAGTTGATTCATTGAGAAAATCAAGATGTCAGTGGGTTTTCTGTGATTGGTTAAATGCCCAAACACAGAAGATTGTGTGACGCATGGGCGTAACGTCTGCTAGTAAGTTTTTCTATTCATCATCCTCAACGCCATGTCCCTCCTTTGTTAGCTATTCATAATGTTTGTGGCATTGTCCAATAGGCTTCATTTCATAAGCTCTTTAGGAATTATGAATTATCAGTGAGAGCTTTTTCTTATCAGAGCATAAACATAATCAGTGTCTACCCCGCACAAGTCAGGTGTCTGCTCAGACCAGTCACGTGGCGCAATGTCAAGGAGGCATGTTCACCCATCTGCCTTCAAACACATCCATACAGCAAAGGAAAGTGGAAAGATGGCTAGCCATTCTCTTACATTTACTCATAAAAAAAGAATGTCAGAGAGCTTTGAACCAATAACCGTGATAGTTTGGGTGAAATTTTGCACCAACCACTGGACTTTCTTGAAATTTAACATTGTGCTCTGTTCAGTTCTCAATCAACAAGACAGCACTTTTTAGTAACATCTGAAAACTTACTTTTCACAGTAACTGTACTCACTGCTCCACACTTTGGGTTTCCTTTTGTCTATCTTAGTATCAGTCTGGCAGCTTTTTCCCCTCCAGCCCCCATTCCCAGTTCCTCCATATCACCAGCATGGCCTCAAACCAAACGGTGTTCCTAAAGAATCCTCCCTTCCAAGAGCTGTTGTCCTCAACCATAAATCAACAGATTATTTCCCATCATCTTCCCCACAGAGTCTCAGCGCTCCCTTTAGTTTTGATCATGGAACTTGGCGCATGCAGGGGAGAGAATGCAGTTGGTCTCACAGAATTGATTGTTCACAAAGCTACCCTGCACGTGTTTGCTGGGCACATCAGAGTCAAAGTCCTTTCGGATTAATTCCTGAGTGTTACTCAACATGAAAGTTCACAGACCTGCAAGAAAGAACTTTCGTATTGCTGAAAATTATCAGTTTACATAGGCCAGGAAATGGGGAAACACTTTTACAGAGGAAATGAAATTATATTCCTTATATGATGCTCAAAAGTATTCACTTTCAGTTTGTTTCTGATTAAAAACTATTTTTGTTGCGCTTAAATAAAGTGGGCTGTCTTAGAAGGATGAATATTTGTACCATGCAAAAGTCAAGGAATGTGGACAAACGGAGAACTTGGGACAAATCATGAATGTTTTTGCCCTGTACAAAATCGCTGACTTGACTGTCTATAAATCTCTTGTTTATGTTTCCCTTTTCTTCAGTATTTTGATTTTTAGTTTTTAGGTTGTTCTTGATACACTCTTAACAAGATGGAGGTTGATGTGAAGGGATAAACCATCCCCTGTTAATCTGTGGCTCCTTCGTAAATGGTTTCGCATCTAGCAGCCAGAAGATAGTAAGTAAATGGTTATTCCATAAATAAAAAAAGATTTAAATTCTTTGTTAATGATTATTTTTTTTCCTAGAACAATGGTTAGGTTTCCATATTAAAAGAAAATTCTCATCTTTTTTTTTTTTTTTTGGAAAGCATGTCACATCACATCTGTGTGATGTGTGAGTTTCATTTATTTATTTATAAGCAGCAGAATTTTGATAAGCCTGCTTTTAGGTTTTCACAGAGTCTTCAGTCAGACTTCGGGCACGCCGCCTGGGTGACTGTCCTTGGGTGTGGTTCTGACACTGCTTGACACATAGTTATTCCTTACTTTGGTGCCGTGAGCTCGCTGATGCTTCCATCAGCCCCCCACCAGCCACATAGCAGCACACACAGACAGATGGAAGGAATTGCCAAAAGAGCTCCCCAAATCCGAGTCATGGGTTCTCAGAGCGTGACACCCAGACATGAGCCCCCACTACCAATGTGACGTCAGCCGCTGAGTGTTCACACTCTTCTCTGCGTGCCAGCACGTCACAATAAGTGGACTGTCCAATGAGTGCCAAGCAGCAAAGAGGTAAAGTTAGCAGATTAAAACTGAAATAATAATTTTAAAACAAAATTTTCTTGGCAATAGTAAATTTAGGTGTAAGGAATGCATGAATGAATTAAAAAGTACATGAAGTGTGAGAAGCAGTTGAATGCTATTACATAAGTATTTCATATCACCCGGAATGTGGACGCAGAGCTTCCTACTCCAAGGTAGTATTATACAAACTCTTTAAACCTTTCCTATGGCTGACAGATCTGTAACCTGTGTGCAGATTTTACACACAGTGTTAGAGGAGCCTGTGTCCTTCTGGTCAGGAGGAACGCGGAGTCCACAACCTACCCTAATACACCACTCAGAATCATATGATTGCTCTGCAGGCAAGTGGCTTAAATGTCTAGTTATCCACATGAAAAATTTCTTCTCCTTTTCCCCTCTTACCAGCTCCAACCATTAATGTCCCAAAAGAATACTCCACAGAGTGACACACTCTAAATGAGGCATGTTGACTGTGTTCTGAGGGCCACTTGTGGTTGTGTAAGGGGTGATTTTTGACTCTGAACTATTTTGCCTCATGTGTTGACCTTAAAACTTGACCATTTTTAAGATAGAAAACAACTATGTTTAAAAAAATGGCCCAATCATATCGCCACCAGGGAAAATCATAAGAATTATGTCAATTATTTTTGATTACTTAATTGAATTATTTATTTTATTTTATCTATTTTATTTAAAATTATATCCCTGGGCACAGTGGCTCACACATGTAATCCTAGCACTCTGGGAGGCCAAGACCGGTGGATTGTTTGAGTGCAGGACCAGCCAGAGCAAGAGTGAAACCCCATCTCTAAAAAATAGCTGGGCAGGAGCCTGTAGTCCCAGCTACTTGGGCAGCCGAGGAAAGAGGATTGCTTGAGCCCAGAAGTTTGAGGTTATTGCGAACTATGACACCATGGCACTCTACCCAGGGTGACAAAGTGACGCTGTCTTAATAAAATAAAAGTTACCAGCACTGCTACAATTATGCCCAGGTCACACATGGAAACAGAGACTCTCGTATTTGATTTTGACCTGTTCACATTGGAACCTGTAAGATTGTCACCTCTGGAATACTGGAATTAGGGCCCTCTTTATAAAGTATTTATTTACTATTTAACCACATACAGAGTACAGATCAGTCCTCAGAAGTTGCATCATTTTTTCAGTTCTTTTCTGTATAAATAAATGGGGAGTAAAAATACGTGCATTACAGGATATTGCAAGACTTAAGGAGAAAACGTTACCACAACTCACCACACACGTGCAAAGTGCTCACCTTTCCTCTCTCTTCCTTCTGGGAGCTGAGGGGTGTGTACTGGGAGTCTGTGGAGAGCCACTCATCCCAGAACAGCATAAAATGAAAAAGCAAACAGATAAAGAAAGGAGCTTTCCTGGTATTAGCTAGTATCGAGAGAGTGAGGACTTTTAATAATCAGTCACCAGCCCAGATGCTCTACATTAAATAACCTTTTTAACCCACAGAGTATTCTGGTGACGCAGGTGTTAACACCGCTGTCATGTGACCAGGCAGGCACAGCGGTGTGAGATGTGCGTCTAGTTGCAGAGCCCGTTCTTATATCGGAATGTGGACTCAAACTAGACAACACGGGGGCAGAGCCCAGGCTGCTGACTACCCATCTGTCCTCCCTCCAAGATAAACAGCCTAATCTGTTTCAAAATGTTGAAAAATATTCTGAGAATCAGAATCAGCGTTTGCTTCCACCCCTTTTATACTAACCCGTGCGGTGTTACCCAACAGTTGCTACCATGCTGCAGAGTCTGAAAGATCAAAGCACTGCAGAAATCTGGATTCCCCACAGAAATGTAAGCTCCTCGGAGAGAGGCGCCACAGCTGGTCTGAGAATTGGAGCGATCCTGCTGTGAAAAAAGGAGAAATGATTACTTTGGACGTGGGGGGAAATGCCTTCAGCTCCAAGTCTGAGCTTCCTGTGTGTATTAAAAGGATGAGGCCTCCATCCAAGGCTGTCTCCCAGAGAAGCACGCCCTCATCCCTCTCGGCTTTCCACTGAGACGAGACATTGAGCTAAGGAAGCACAGCTGGAGGTGAAGCATTTCTTCCAGATGGGGCAGATATTTCAAACCTGCATCCCCAGGGCTACGGCAGCACAAGGAATTTTACTCTGGTTTAGAAATAACGCGTCTGTGAGTGTGGTGTTTGCTTCTCTGACGAGCGAAAAAGCGCATCGACTTAAGGAATTATCTGTATTTACAAGGCAGAGCACAAGAATGGGCCAATTACCTGCACAAATACACCTTGACACAGAGATGGGGCGACTTGGAGCTCCTTTCTTTGCTTTGAAATCAGTTTAATTGATTTTACTTTTCCTATGTAAAAAAGCTTTAAGAAAGTATTCGCTTTTAGCCAGACAGTGGAGACATTGCAGGGTTGTTCTAGAACACACTGATAAAACTGCTATAAAGCAAATAACAGGGTATTTTTGGTTTCCTGGTGCATATGAAAGTTATATTTACACTATAGTCCATTAAATGCACAATGGCATTATGTCGAAATTAATGTACATACCTTAATTAAAATACTCTGTTGCTACAAACTGGTAATGATCATGTGAGCCTTCAGCCAGTGCCAGGCGTCTCTCCTTGTGGAAGGTCTTGCCTCCGTGCCAAGAGCTGCAGGCTCACCAGCGCAGGGACTGCTGAAGACTGGGGGGAGTGTGGTGATTTCTGAAAATAAGATAACAATGAGCTCTGCCACATTAATTGACTCCTCTTTCACAAAGGATCTGCAGCCACGCTGTTGAACAGCATTTTGCCTGTGGTAGAAAGAACTTCTCTGAGAGCTGGACTCGGTCCTCTCAAATCCTGTGCCTTCTTTATCAACTATATTTACATAATTCTAAGTGCTATGTGGTTATTGCAAATGTTCACAATATCTTCCCTAGGAGTAGATTCCATCTCAGGAAACCACTTTTCTTGATTATGCATGAGAAGCAACTCCTTATTCATTCAAGTTTTATCATGAGATTGTCGCCATTCAGATCTTCAGGCCCCACGTCTAGTTCTCCTGCTGTTTCTGCTACATCTGCGGTCACCCACTCCACTGAAGCCTTGAAAGTCTCAAGGTCAACTTCTTCCTAACCCCTGTTAACAATACTTTGATTTCCTCCAATGAGCCATGAATGCTCTTAATGGCATTTAGAAGGGTGAATCTTTTCTAGAAGGTTTTCAACTCACTCTGCCCAGATCCATAAGCAGAATCATTCTCTACGGCAGATATAGTCTTATGAGATATATTTCTTAAAGAGTAAGACTTGAAAATGAAAATAACTCCTTGATCCTTGGACTGCAAAACAGATGTTGTGATAGCGTGTGAAAACAGCAGTAATCTCCTGTACGTTTCCATAAGAGCTCTTGGCTGACCAGTGTATTGTTACTGGAGAGTAATATTTTGAGAAGATCTTTTTTCCTGAGGAGTAGACTTCAACAGTGGATTTAAATTATTTGGTAAACAACACTGCCAATCAGATATACCGTCATTCAGACTTTGTTGCTCTTTTTATAGGACACAGAAAGAGTAAATTTAGTATAAATCTCAAAGGCCCTAGAATTTTTGGAATGGTGAGTGAACATTAATTTCAACTTAAAGTCCCTCATTGCCTTATTCCCTAACAAGAGAGCCTATTCTTGAAGCTTGGGAGCCAGGCATAGACTTCTCTCCAGCTATGAAAGTCCCAGATGACGTCTTCATCCAATATAAGGTGGTTTGTCTACATTAAACACCTGTCATGCAGTGCAGCCACCACCATCAACGATCTTAGCTAGATTTTCTGGGGCACTTGCCATGGCTTCTCCATCAGCACTTGCTCCTTCACCTGGTATTTTGATATTATGGAGATGAGTTATTTCCTTAAATCTTATAAACCTGTGCTGGCTTCCTACTTTTCTCCAGCTTCCTCACCTCTCTCAGCCTTCAGAGAATTAAAAAGAGCTAGGGCCTTTCTCTGGATTAGACTTCAGCTGAAGGAAATGTCGTGGCTAGCTTGAACTTTTATCTAGACTCCTGCAACTTTCTCTGTATTAGTAATAAAGCTGTTTTGCTTTCTTATTATTCCACTGTTCATTGGAGTAGCATTTTTTAATTTCATTTAAGGACTTTTCCCTTGCATTCATAATGTGGCTGTTTGGCACAACAGGGCCTAGCTCTTAGACCAGAGGTCCTCAAACTTTTTAACAGGGGGCCAGTTCACTGTCCCTCAGACCGTTGGAGGGCTGGACTATAGTTTACACAAAAAAACTATGAACAAATTCCTATGCACACTGCACATATCTTATTTTGAAGTAAAAAAACAAAACGGGAACAAATACAATCACACCGCCTCATGTGGCCTACGGGCTGCAGTTTGAGGACCCCTGTCTTAGACTATCTCAGCTTTGGGCATGCTTTCCTCACTAAAGTTAATCATTTCTCCTTTAGCATAAAATGAACAAAGAAACACAGGACTTAACTGAGACTCTAGAGCAGGTGGACCTAACAGACATTTACAGAACATTCTACCCTCAGATTACTGAATATACATTCTTTTCATCAGTACACAGAGCATTCTTCAAGATTGATCGTGTTTTAGGCCACAAAGCACATCTCAGCAAATTAAAAAAAAAAAATAGAAATTATATTATGTGTATTCTCAGACCACAGTAGAACAAAATTAGAAATCAACTCCAACAGAAACACTCGATTCCACACAAAGTCATGGAAATTAAATAATCTACTACTAAATAACTAGTGGGTCAAAGAGGAAATTAAGATGAAAATTGTAAAATTCCTCAAACTAAATGACAAAGAGGGCACAAGTTATAACAATCTGTGGGATTCAGCAAAAGCAGTCCTCAGAGGAAAATTCATAGCCTTCAATGCCTACATCAAAAATTGAAAAGCTCATAAATCAGCAATCTAATGAATCATGACAAGAAATTAGAAAAGGATAACAAACCAATCCTAAATCCAGCAGGAGAGAAGAAATAACTAAAAGAAAAGATAGAAATAGAAGAAGAAATCAGAAAGTTCAGAGCAGAATTAAGTGAAATTGATAACAAAAGAATTACACAGAAGATTGATGAATTGTTTCTACCTGTCCTGGAAGGGCAGAAGACCATTGCTGGGCAGAAAGAAGAGGAGTTTCCAGATGTTGAAGAGCACGGCGATAAGTATGGAGTCCTAATTCTCCACTTGTGAACACTCATGAAAGGGATTACCATATGCTAACTTAGGTTCACGTTGATTAAATTACACCTGAAAAATGCACCTAATTTTGAGACAGAGTCTTGCTCTATTGCCCCTGGGTAGAGAGTGCTATGGCATTATTGAAGCTCACAGCAACCTCAAACTCCTGGGTTCAAGCAATCCTCCTGCCTCAGCCTCCCAAGTAGCTGAGATTGCAGGCACCCAATCAACACACTGGCTAATTGTTCTGTTTTTAGTAGAGATGGGGTCTCTCTTTTCTCAAACTGGTTTCCCTCCTGAGCTGAAGGGACCTTCTGCCTCAGCCTCTCAGAGTGGTGGGATTGTGAGTGTGAGCCACCCACTGCTCTCTGCCTAGAATATACTTTTTTTAATTCTCTGAGACTTCATAGATCTCAGCAGTGAGTAGATACCATGTGTGTCTATTTCAGCTGGGAAAGGAGTATGACTTATTCATTCCAGAATTAAATATTCTATTCAATTTATGTAATAAAAATGGTACTTGAGTGTTACCTGCATCCTGTGCATGGTTTTAGGCCTGTGAATTCAGGAGGGAACAAAACAATGTGTTACCTCATCAGAGAAGATGACTATAGACAAAATAACCAAGAAAATGTGTATTAGGCTGAGCGGTGATGAATGCTCAGGAAAATGGGTTTGTTTTCTAGGTCACTCACTGGCTGGACGTGACTGCTGCAGTCTGCCAGGGGCCCCGCAGGCTGCCTCAAGGCTAATGCACTCTTCATGGGTTTTCTCTTCAGTTCACGAAGAGAGTGTTAATATTGTGATGGAGTGCAAGAATAAAAATATTCTCAGCAATAATTTAAAAAGTGTCATCTCACAAGAGATGGTAGAGCAGTGCTGGAAAGCTGGCTGTGCGACTGAAAACAGCAGGCAGAGAGGGAAGGAGTGTGGCTGCAGGTCGGGTGTGAGGCAGCGGGAGCCCAACGTAGCTGAGGCTGCAAGGGCAGCGTGAGCCCAACGTAGCTGAGGCTGCCAGGGCAGCGTGGGGCCCACGTGGCTGAGACTGCAAGAGCAACGTGGGCCTGATGTGGCTGAGGCTGCAAGGGCAGTGTGGGTCTGACGTGGCTGAGGCTGCAAGGGCAGTGTGGGCCTGACGTGGCTGAGGCTGAAAGGGCAGCGTGGGCCTGACGTGGCTGAGGCTGCAAGGGCAGAGTGGGCCTGACGTGGCTGAGGCTGAAAGGGCAGAGTGGGCCTGACGTGGCTGAGGCTGCAAGGGCAGAGTGGGCCTGACGTGGCTGAGGCTGCAAGGGCAGAGTGGGCCTGACGTGGCTGAGGCTGCAAGGGCAGAGTGGGCCTGACGTGGCTGAGGCTGCAAGGGCAGAGTGGGCCTGACGTGGCTGAGGCTGAAAGGGCAGAGTGGGCCTGACGTGGCTGAGGCTGCAAGGGCAGAGTGGGCCTGACGTGGCTGAGGCTGCAAGGGCAGAGTGGGCCTGACGTGGCTGAGGCTGAAAGGGCAGCGTGGGCCTGATGTGGCTGAGGCTGCAAGGGCAGCGTGGGCCTGACGTGGCTGAGGCTGAAAGGACAGCGTGGGCCTGATGTGGCTGAGGCTGCAAGGGCAGTGTGGGCCTGACGTGGCTGAGGCTGAAAGGGCAGCGTGGGCCTGATGTGGCTGAGACTGAAAGGGCAGCGTGGGGCCTGATGTGGCTGAGGCTCCAAGAGTGCTGCTGGTCCCAGTTCTCTGGCCCCGCCACGGCTCTACAGAAGCTTTCATAGGATGTAAACATACTTACTATTTCCACTACACAGGTAGGAATTTTCTTTAAAAAACATAGTCACTCATTTCCTTTTTATCCGGTTCTTAGTAAGTCTTAGTATCCTCGGGGCATTTTCTCTCATTCCACTTCTCTCAAAAGGCATTGTGTCTACAAAAGAGAAGCCCTTCCCAATGGGGCCTCAGCTCACCAATATCCTCTTATTTAGCAAGAGATCAGGTATTTTGGTGCAGCTTATACCCTACACTGATGGTTACATTGTGCTTTATTTCTTTATATTTGGCTACAGTGCTATAAAATAGACATAACAAAGATAAGTTAATACAAAAACACAAGTTAAAAATATAAAAAAAAAAAAAAAAAAAACATTACGCAGACCCTCCCTGCCAGTGGGTGATGGAGAGGGGTCTCCTTCCCTTCCCACAGCTGCAGAGAGCTCGGGCACTTGGACACCTGAGTAATTGCCTGGCTCCTATCAAGTGGTTCCTTCTTTAAACCGATGCTTTATAGATGACTATTGAACTGTTCCGTGAGCACCACACATCTAAATTACCCTGAACTACAACGCGGATTTCAGAAGTTATACCGTGAGCCCAGAGGAGAAATTGAAAATATCTCTATTTCAGGAAGCCTTATCTTAATTATTTTTCTTATCAATGTAAGCATAACATTTCCAAACAGCACGAGATAAGCCTAAAACTTAAATACCTATCAGACTGCCGCCTTGTCCGCCCAGCTGCTGCCACAGAGTTCTAGGCGCCAGCCCCTTCCTCTACCCTTGGGATAGCATGATCTTCCTAAAGCAGCATTTTGTGTTTCTGTGACTGCTATTTACTAACTGGATCACCATAGATCGGTCATAAAACAATCCAAGTTGCTCTTTTATAATGAAATGTGACCTTATAGAGACTGACTGAAGCAGTGAATTGGAAAAAGAAACTTAATTCAATTCCCTGTGTGGTTCATTGATGAAATACAACAAAACATGCAAGTAATGGTAACTATCAAAATAAAATGAAACAAAACAGAGAAACTAAAAGGAAAATAACAGCCCATACAGACTCATTAACTTCCTCCAAGAAGGCAAAATGCTATGTCCAAACAATGACTTTAATTAGTACTGCTGGTTACACAGTTGTTTGTGGGTAGGAAAAAATGTTCTGCAAGTTGTTTACTTGAATCGACTGTTTAGATGAATAAGATAAATTATTATCTCTATGTTTAGACAAACCCATTGGTAATGTTAGGAATTCCTAACATTCTGTTCAGTCTAAAAGAACTAAACAAGTTTTCTTCTCTTTCTCATAGTTAGGGCACTGGAAGGCAAGTGACACAGTAAGCTGAAAAAATCTCCACCTCGACACTGTGTGATTCAAGTGAAATAACCTCTTAGCATGTCTATTCTTTCTAGTTGAAACAGAGGCAAGGAGGCTTATTCTGTCTCCTGTCTTCCATCTAAACAGAAGATAAGAGGAGAGAGGACGCCCCAGCATAGTCAGGAGAAATGGGGAGGGCGAGGGCCAGCCCCATGTGGGCAGGACGGCAGTGCAGTGACCCCCTGACCCATTGCTTACAAGGTGCGTCTACTCACACAAATGCTCAATAAACAAAATTCAGACTTGCACACTTTAATTCTTAAGTCGAGGTTAATATAAATAAAAACATATACTTAAAAGATCTCAGCAATATCATAAAGATTGGTTTGATGCTTACGTCTTCTTCCTCCAGATGGGCACTGACTGGACATATGTTCCGATTAATTTGAAAAAAACCTGGTAACACATAAAAAAAAAAAAAACAATAAAACTTTAAATGTATCTCTGCACATCAACCTAGGGTCAGACAATTGTGGCAGGGATTCTGAAATAACACACATGCAATTTCTGTTGAGTATCAGTTTTAAATCTCCTAATTTCTAGTTAATAACTAGAAATTAGGAGATTTAAAACTGATTTAACTATTATTAGAATTAAACTATTTATTAGAATTAATTTAACTATTATTAGAATTAAAATGAACATATAAAAATGATATGCTCTCCAAGTTCCTTCAATTTTTGCAAAGCTTCTTAGAGACTATTCCAGATTTGAAGGTACTTACCACACCATTATTGGTTTATTTTTTTCTTAACATTTATCAAATTATTTGAGCCACATTTAGGCTCAGCAAGCAGTTGCGCAGGTAATACAGAGACCCTGGGGTGACACGCCACAGCATCAGAAATTAAGCCACAGGCCACGTTTGGATTTCACTGATATTTACAGCAATGCCTGCTCTGTCCCCGGGTCTGGTCCAGTCCCATCTCCTGGCCTCTGCCACTCCTTGCAGTTAGCGATTCTGCTCATGGCCTTGGCGCTTTGGAAGAGAACAGGGTGTCCCGAAAGTTACCCCTAAAACCACCATACTTAGGGAAAATGGGAAGTTGTAGCTAAATGTACCTTTATTTACAAAATATTCATAACAGAATTTTACAAGAGGTAGCCAACATGTAGAGAATATTTTGTAAATATTCTGTAAAAATGTATAGTGACTATTCTGTAAATAAAAGTACAGTTAGCTACGATTTCCCATTTTCCTGTGCAGCAACTTTGTGGGGGATGCCGGGGACACCTCGTACTGTTCGGGAATCAAGGTTCCCTCATTTAGAGACCACGCGGCGTGGTGGATGCCTCGCATGCAGAGGGTAAGTACTCTTCTCGGCACACCCTCTCAGCCCACGGGGTGTCCAGGAGCCCCGTGACGGGGTGTCAGCCTTCTGGTTAAGGAGGGTCTGCCCGCCCCCCCTCGCTGTGTGGTCACTGTGCATCCTTGGTGAGCAGCGGGACTTGTGCAGCAGGCCCAGGAGGCTCTGCAGGTTCCCTGCTGGCACTGACATGTCCACATTTTGTTGGTTCTGCCCACAGTGGGCTCCTCCGTGCTGTTTCAATGGGCTTTTTCTATTCCCCTCATTCTGTAATTATTCACCAGAGTCGTTCTGTCAGAGAGATTTGCACCTCGTTGTTATTTATTTGTAGAATTACACACTCCTGGATATTTGTTTTCTTCTTATGCGACATATCATTATTTGTTTTGCTGCTCAAATTCTCCCAGCCTGGCCACTGACGGCTCTTCTAGGCCAGCCCCTGTGTTTCTTCTGCTCAGCTCCAATTCTTTTTTCTTTTCCTTTTTACTCTTTTATCCTTTAGCTCCACAAGATGCTCCCAGCTCATGTGACAATTCCCATCTCCAGTCCTGAAGACTTCTCTGAGGAGCCCGGGTCCTTTCCAGTAGCAGGACCCAGGTGCTCACAAGGTGTGTGCATTGCTATTAAAGTGTCACCATTTCAAGGCTCTCTCATCCCGCACAGCTAGAAATCCACGTGAAGGCTTCTGTGTAGGCGTACCTTTTCAACTGATTTTCGAAAATAATAAGAAGCACAATTCCTGGATTCTATGGCAATGGTATGTTGAGTTTTACAAGTAAATTCCAAACTGTCTTCCAAAGAGGCTGCCTGGTTTTGCCCCCACCAGCTGTGAGAGAGAGTTCCTGTTGCTCCATGTCCTCGCCAGCATTTGTTGTCATCAGTGTTTCGAACTTGCCCGTTTAACAGGTATGTGGTGTGTCTCGTTGTTTCAATCTGTAATTGTCTTAAGACATACAACGTTGAGCGTCTTTCTATGCTTATGAGACTTTGAACTTGGCCATTTAACAGGTATGTGGTGTGTCTCGTTGCTGTTTTAATCTGCGACATTGAGCGTCTTTCTGTGCTCACGAAACTTCTGTGTATCTTTTTTTGATGAGGTTTCAGTTCAGATCCTTTGACCATTTTAATACCAGGTTGTTCATCTTCACATTCAGTTTCACATGCTCTGTTACTTTGAATATCACCATCAGATCTGTGTTTTGCAAATACCTTCTCCAGGCCATGGCTTATCTGCTCACTCCCTTGGTGGTGTCTTTTTCAAAGCAGAAGTTTTTAAATTTAACAAAGTCCAGCTCATCAATTATTTGTGTATTGTGCCTTTGCGTTTTATCTGAAGGTCATCCCCATACTCAAGGTCACCTAGATTCTCTCCTCGGCCACCTTTAGAGTTTTATACCTTTGCATTTCACAATGAGGTCTGTGACCCATGTTTAGATTTTTAAGAAAGGTAAGTTCTGCGCCTGGGTTCCTTTCTGTGGTGGTGGAAGCTCAGTTGTTCCAGCACCATGTGTTGCAAAGAAGACGTTTCTTCGTTGTACGCATGTTACCTTTGTTCCCTTCACAAACACCAGCTGCCTCTGTCTGTGTGGGTCTGTTTCCCAGTTCTCTGCCCTGTTCATCTGTTCCTTCAGCCATACCACTCTGTCTTGGTTACTGTAACTGTCTATTCCATTTTTTTCTTCTCTTTGCATATTGTGTTGGTTCTTCTCAGTATTTTGCCCTTATGTATAAGCTTTAGTTGGTCAATATCCACTAAATAGCATCTTAGATTTTTCCTGAGATTAGGAAGAACCTATATTTGACAATACCAAGCATTTCTACCTATAGTGGTTTGAGTGCGTCCTCCCACAAGCACACGCTGGAAACTGAATCTTTAATGCGACAGTGCTGGGCGGTGGGGCCTCATGGCACGATGAGGTCTTGAGCGCTCTGCTCTCACACATGTGTTATGATAAGGGAGGGTCCTGGTGAGAGGACAGGGCCTCTTACTCCTTGCTGTCTGGCCTTCTGCCATGGGTGGTGCCTACTCCCTTCACATCAAACTTCCCAGCCTCAGGAACTGTGAGTCAACTGATCTTTTTCATACCAAATTATACAGTTTCACGTGTTCCGTGATAACAGCACAAAACAGACTAGAACAGCAACTGACCCAAAGCAAACTTCTCACGGGTCCGTATGTCAGATTTTCTACTTCATGGAGTCTGGACGTGCCCTGGGTGAGAGTTGTATTTTGAAGAAAGAATAATGGCAGCCATGTTCTTGGTAGGTGTTGGCTACACGTTGAATAAAGATACAAAGATTGATTATTCTATTGGGAGTTACGTAATGAAAATCTTGATGACACAGATATAATACCTGTGTAATTCTTATTTCTTAAGCATATCTTCTCGTGTGAATGCTTTAACATGCAAAGCTCAGACAAACCTTGAAATAGATATTTAAAAAGTATTAATACATTTAAAACTCTTCTGAGCATCAGAGGGATGCTATAATATGCCACAGACAATAGGGAGAAAAATATGGAAGCTTAAGTAGGTGAGGCAGATTATAATAAGTGAGCAATTGCCAATAGCTTGGAGATATGCGTGATAAAACACTTTATGACAAAAACACACTCGCTTTCCTACCCACACTGTCACTTCAGACAGGAAAGAAAAATTATTTGGTAAAGATGTTGCTTAGCTTATCAGAAATGTGCTGCTTGGTTTTCTAAAGCTGTTAGTGTTCAACACAAGAATTGGTTTTTGCAGCCATCCCCTGAGCCTTTTACAGCTGCTGCTTTCATGAGCGTATATTTAAATAACACTTTGAATAACTATGAAGTTTCTCAGGTTCAGTAGTTTCTTTTTTTTTTTTGTAATAGTTTCTTATACATTTGCTTTTTCAAATATTTGTTGTTGATGTTATTAATTGTAACATCCATGGATTTTTTAGAGGATGAGTTCAACATGACATTATTAACTTAATATTCTTATGGTGGCCTGCACTCACGCTTCTAGGATAATTCTTCTTCATCAATTATTTTTACATTTTACTACAAGTTGTTCTATAATTTTCTATTTTTGTATTTTTTTTTTAAGAAGAAGAAAGGAACCCCCCAGGACAGATGCTCTGAGCTGTTTGGAGGCCCATCTGGAATGAAAGGTCCTGGCCACGGCACCATCAGCTTGGCTGCCACATTGTTCTCACTTGCAGCTGGCCACTGTTCCTGTCCTATGGCAGAAGTCAAGGCCACCCAGAGCTTCAGACATAGTAAGGATCCAGCCTACTGAGAGAAGCCGGATCCTGTTAGTCCCAATTCTCAAGTCTGTGGGGGCGTGTGGTGACTAGGCTGGTCTCCGCAGGTGAGCCTGCTGCTTCGGTTGAGTGAGGCCACAGGGAAGGTCCAGCACAGGTGCCGGGGACCCCTGGGGGATGTGAATCTGCAGAAGGGTCAGTAAGAGGACGCAGACAGGGAGGGGGAGAGTAACCAGTAGCTGATCACTATAATCATAACAGAAAACAGCATTAATAATAATGAAAGCATGTTTGATTAATTAAAACATTTCATAGCATATCCAAATCTTAATCCATGTCAAAAATAGACGCCTGTAGGAACAGGACACCTCCAATTTCACATTTTTTCAAAGCCAAAGTTAACATGAAGGTTTATTAAAGTGCAAATATGTCACTGCCCCAGAAATCATTAAGAGACTGAATATTAGAGTCGGTGTCCCAGGAGTTCACATCATAAAAACCAGTCAAATCTCTCATTAGGCTTCTTCCAAGCAGAAAGCAAGATATTGATTAAACTTTGGTATTTATGTAGACTACACATATATGTGAATATATGTGCATGTATGATGTGTACAGTATACAGGGTGTGTGTGTATAGTGTATGATGTCTATAGTGTGTTGTAGTGTGTGTGTGTATAGACAGCACGTACGTGTGTCGTGTGCACGTGTAGAGGGTATGCACGTATACGGTGCGTGTGTGGTTTATAGCTACATATATAGCGTATACATGGTGCACATCTGCCTGCGTGTATGTAGCATACACAGAGTGTTTATAACATGCACACATGTATGTGGTGTGTATATGTAGCGCATACACACATGTAAGGGTATTCAGCACGGACCGAGTGTATATATACATGCGTATGGTAGGATGGGGGATGAGGAAGGACGGCAGTCATGGAAAGGACAGAAGTAACATCAGGGCAGGTCTGCGTTACTCAAACCCAGCGTGTGTCCTCACAGCACTGTCTGTGATTCATTCCGGAGTTCGGCAGCCCCTCGTGATGAGGAAAGTCTGGCATTTTTCTTAAAGTGCTGTGTAGCAGGATGACTTGCTTAGTTGTGAGAAGTGTTTTTGAAGGGCACACCATGCTTTCAACAAGAAAATGGATTTAGAGTGTTTGTAGAAACAGCTTTTATGCACTGTGGTATTAATAGAGGATTTCTTCTAGACCCTGGGCAGAAAGCAGAATGGGTCTAATCAACTAGCAGCCAAGCAGGGGGCCGTGTCTGGACTAATATATTTCAGGCAGTGCCGTTTCTAAACAGAAGAGCTGCATGCATTTCCTAGACATCCGAGCAATTGCAGGTGGATACAGTTTTCAGCATTAGCACCCAGTGCTTTGTCCTCCTGGGCTCCGAAATCGTACTGAATCTGCTAATTTCTTTTCTTTTTTCCTTATTCAGTGAAGTGAGGCGGTATGGTGAGTAATTATGAGATAAAATAAGTAAGGAGAGAGAACTTTCCCTTAAATAATGAAAATAGTGCTTTCTTTGCTAAAGTCAACATTCCACATGTATCACTGTGTATACCTTTTACTTCTTTTGTTTTCCAGCTGGAGAAAATGTTTTATTATATTAGGATTTGCTAAAATAGTTTTTACTTTGACGTAGCATTAAAATTTTTTTTGAAAGTATAGAACTATCTTCCAGTTTGATTCAAAAGCTATTAAACAGCAGGAAATTGTGTCAGAAAATAGGACTGTTAAATACTGAAATAACTCAAAATTCACAGAATCGTAGGAATCAATCTACTCCAATCCTTCTGACCTTCTGCCCCGCATTTTGAACTCTGTCTTCAAAGCATGAGCTTTTTTGGGAACATTTTCTATGGAAGGCATTTCTATTACTGAATTCCTGCCAAAACTATGCTTCCAACCACCAGCCAAATATATCTTTCCTTGCATAGCTCATGTGGTTTATATCCCAAGTGAACACTGTTTTCTTCTTATGCCCCCAAATGAAGATAAATAATAAAAACTGTGTCTATAGACAAATTTTTTTGAAGCTAAGGGGATCCTGGTTAGACTTTCTATCACTATGGACTCATAGGCCCTATAGTCTGATCTCCCTTAACTGTGTTTGTATCAAAACCACAATGAAGTATCACCTGACTCCAGTGAGAGTGGCTTTTATCAAAAAATCCCAACACCACAGATGCTGGTATGGATATAGAGAGAAAGGAACGCTCACACACCATTGTTGGGAATGGAAATTAGTACAACCTCTATGGAAGGATGAATGGAGATACCTCAAAGAACTAAAAGCTGACCTTGAGTACTTGCTCAGACAAAAAAAAAAATGTTATTTTAACAAAAAGACACCTCCACTCAAATGATTATTGCAGCACAATTCACAACTGCAAAGATGGTGAAACCAACCCACATGCCCATCAATACATGAGTATTTCAAATATTTTTGAGGACCTCGGGAACGATTTTAGAAACGAGTTGAGTATGGTAAAATTTGTCAATGTCTTGAGTACACAAGAGCTTTCAAGACATTAGAACAACTGAGTATGTTCAATCACAAAATTGAATAATAAAATGTATATGGAGAAATGTGATTTGCTAAGAGAGCCACAATATTCTTGAGAACTTTCTACCTGCACACTATGGCTTCCAATTTCAGAGGCTGGATGGAGATGATCATCAGGGAAGGGCGCTCTTTACAACTGGGTGACAGACAGTGATGGGCTTAGAGGCTCAGGCTCTGGAGCCCAAGATTCTGACTCAAATTCCAGCTCCAAGATGAAGCCTTGATAACTGGAGCAGGTTCTGCCGTCTCTCTGTACCTCAGTTTCCTCATGTGCAAGTGGAGATAGCAATATCACTGCCCTTGTGTTAGACTGAAGATACAGAGGAACAAATACTGAGGAGTCACAGCATTAAATGCACAGGACATGTTGAATAAGTATCCACTCTTGTAATGATTCTGTCCCCTTCACACCTCCTAGACCAGCTCAGGCACAGCTCCTTAGAGAGGGGGCAAGATCAGGACATGACCACGCTGGCACCGCTGGTCAAAATAAGATGCAGGTTCCATATAATGTGACCTTAGATCATCGAAGTGTGCCCTGAAAAGCACAAGGACTTAGTTTCTACCCCATGACTTTCATATGCTTCTCCCAAGTCACCGCCTATCTGGGAACAAGCAAAGAAAGATCACAGGGAAATCAACCTGTGAAAAAATAAATAAATAAATAAACAAGCTTATACAGCAAGATGAATAGCTTTCTCCTTTTGAAAGAAAAGACATATCCCTCGAAGGTAGAATTTGTTAAAATAATTAAAATTATTAGTCTAGTTTCTTAATTCCCATAGTGACTTATAAAAATATCTAACCTTTTCCTCTCTATCTTTCCAGAACTTTCTGTTTTTTCCTGGACCAAAAGAGTTTGAATGTTCTTTGAGAGATAATCTTTTCCAAAACGGAGGATATAATCAATAATCAATCAATTTAACTTTGTTGAGCCATCTGTGAAATAGAAGGTTTTCTTTTCTGTTTTGGGTTTGTTTTTTTAAAAAAACTCCTGGGCTTAGGCGATTCTCTTGTCTCAGCCTCCCAAGTAGCTGGGACTACAGGCGCCTGCCACAACACCCGGCTATTTTTTTGTTGCAGTTTGGCCAGGGCCAGGCTTGAACCCGCCACCCTCGGTATATGGGGCCAGTGCCCTACTCACCGAGCCACAGGCACCACCCTGTTTTGTTTTTTTTTATTTTTTGTTTTTATTAAATCATAACTGTGTACTTTGATGCATGTATGGGGTTCAGTGTACTGATCTGATATACAATGTGAAATGCTTACATTGAACTGATTAACACATCCATCACAATTATACTCTTTTCTTAATAGTTTTGAAATGTACCATTGCCATCACGCACATGTTTTGGTAGGGTGTGGGCTGGGGATGGGCACATGTGTGAGTTTGCCTTTTGTCCACTCCAGGGTGACATGAGGTATTGATGTGGGGACACAGACATCTTCAGTCCATGTGACCAATTCCTATTGTGGAGTCGTGCACAACTGCTGGCCATCTCCAATCCTAGAGCTGAATGAAACCCTATTTTCAGTCTAGAGGTGAGGCACATTTCGTCTTTTGATCAAGAAATTCAATTCACTGGAACCCAGACACCTGCAGAGAGCCCAGCCTGGCTGAGTCTTCCTTCAAACCCGCACACACACTCACGCTGGAGTCTCCCTGTTAAAATAAGCGAATTCTCATCAGCCAGCATCTGCTCCCCTTTCCCCCTCCTCCGGCCTGTTTACCAGATTTTTCATTGAGAGACTCCTTCTGAAGTAATTCATGTCGCTTTTGCTCATTCATAAGGATTTTTACATCTCCCAGCTGCCACCATTTTAAGCAAGTTTCTGAAGACTTGTAATTGGCCGTGACTCATTTGCCTGAAGCAGAGCTGCATCCCTGCGCCGAGGCTGCCGGAGCTCCTAGGAGGAGCAGCACGTCCCACAGCCGACTCAGGTGTGGGTGCACGTCCATCGCCAAGAGGCTTGTCACGAAGACCTCTCCGCTGAAATGAAGTGGGCCGTTTTAATATGCAAATGTCTGGAAAAGACTAGTTCTACCCCCCTCCCCGAAGTTGTCAGCATGAAGAAAATAATGCAGACAGAGTAAACTCATCAGTTTCATGAGACACAAAATCACATTGCTATTGCCAGGCGTTCCCATGGCAACCGCCTTCCCCAGCAAACTTCTCCACCAAATGCACAGCTGTCATTTGATCTCAATGCTAAGCTCCCCACACTAACCCCTCAGGTATACGCAGTACAGGGGATAACACTCCCTGGGCCGCCCACCTGATCTTAATGATAACTTAGGAATTCAACCTCCCATTGCAACCCTGCGCGTTCTTTTTCATCTCTCTTCGCTTCTTGCAATGGTGCCACGTTAGGAAAGGTTCGTGCACATTTTCAGTATACTGTTGGTTTTGTGAGTCAAATTTTTCTCCTTTTCTTTTCGTCTACCAGTAAACAATTACATAACTGCTCACATTTCCATTAAACAATATGGTAACATGACCTGATCCAATGTTTCAAGCCTCCACAGCAAATATATTCTAGGTCATTATTCTAATTTTTTTTAGCGTGACCATGACTAGACTGGTCTTTGGGTGTCAATTATTTTGTGCTAATTGACAACAGGGTAGACGGGTAGACATCTCTGGACGGGAACTAGAAGAAAACTGAGCTCTCTTCATCCAGTTCCTCTTACCCGAGGAGGGACCCCTCTACAGGCCCCACCACAGCTCATGTCAGCACCAGAGCACGGACTAAATAAGCTGGAAGAAAAAGAGGTCAACGCCCTGAAGGACGGTCAGACTCTCACGAAGCGTTCAGAGAGTGAGGCTCCATCCTCTCGGCAGTGAGGCAGTGAGGACAGAGGGGAGGGGAGGGACGCACCAGGAGGAGAGAATCCTGTCCCCAAAAAGGACAAAGTCTGGTTTCCTTTCACTGTTAGATGTCTACCCACTCCTTACACCCTTCTAAAAGAATGACCTCTTTCCCACTTTAATTTCATTGGATTTGACAAGAATACTAGCAGTCAGTGACCCTTACGAATCTACTGTGGCTTCAAAAAGATTCATGTTTGACAATCTTGGATGATAACATAGTGTTTGCAGATACCTTGTTCCAGAGGTGACCTCAGTTCCAGCAGAGCCGCTTCAACTCTAGAAACGGGTGGGGATTGTGTCCTTAGCTGTGCAGAAGTTTTTTAATTTGATTAGATCCCCTTTATTTATTTCTGTTGTTTCAAAAAAAAAAAGAAAAGAAAAGAAAACAGAGAAAAGAAATGGATGGGGGACAGGGACAGAGAGAGAGCTGTTTCTCCTCAATAGGAGGTTGCTGCATCCAAAAGACATTTTCATTGCTAAATTAAAAAGGACCCTATAAACTTGACTTTCTGGAAAACAAGGCTCTTCCCCACTGATTTCTCGTAACTTTGTCATAGCCCCACACAGGTTAGGACAACGTCATAGGGCGTTCAGAGGATGAAACTACCTTCCAAATTCCCATTGTCTTCAATGTCCCTGCAGGCTCTTCTTAGACACACACACACACACACACGCACACACACCAGTCCTTATCACACACACACACACACACACACACACCTGTCCTTATACCTCTTGCCAGGCATCGGTTAGAAAGGCCTTTGTTATGCTGCAATAACGAATAAACACCAACATATTAGCAGAGTAAAACAATAAAGATTCTCTTTCTCTGTCTCTCGTTTTGTTTTTCTGTGTCAGATAAATCCTGTTCCATGTCTGGATGACAAAAATTTATTTAAAAATAAATTTTTTTCTCATCTTTGCCTCACTTTCTTCTCTCTACTTTCCATAGAAAAAGCAACACCCAGACCAGCTGGTATATAACCTCGGCATCTCTCTGTTAACCTCTCTCCATCCCTCCTTCCTGGCCCTGTCCGTTCTGTCTGCACCTTCCTCGGTTACACACCTGCATCTGCCTTCCAGCTCTGGGACGCCCTACTGCCACCTTCACTAACGGCACAGCCCTAGTGAGTCTGCTTCCTTCCGCCCACTCTCTCCTCCTTAGGGCTCTGTCCAGAATACCTTCCTTACCGGCTCTGCGCTTATCTGGCCCTGCTCCTACCTGGCTCTGACCTCACCTGGCCCTGCTCTTATGTGGCCCTGCTCTCACTTGGACCTGCTCTCACCTGGGACCTGCTGTTACCAGGCCCTGCCCTTGCCTGGCCCTGCCCTTACCCGGCCCTGCCCTTACCCGGCCCTGCCCTTGCCCGGCCCTGCCCTTGCCCGGCCCTGCCCTTGCCCGGCCCTGCCCTTGCCCGGCCCTGCCCTTGCCTGGCCCTGCCCTTACCTGGCCCTGCTCTTACCTGGGCCTTACCCACTGCCCCAGTTTCCTGCTCTCTCTTTTTCACCCCATTACACAGGACACAGAATGACTTTCTGTTTGTTCAAAGCATTTTGGTCACTTCTTAGCCTTAAGCCTCTTAAAGATTATTGTTTCTATTAATATTTGGAATATTTCTTATGACTCATTAATGCTACTTGCTAGCATAAGTAAGCTCTAATCTTTTAGCTCTCATCTCTGGTGTCGGCTCTCCCGGAGACCTTGTGCCTGAACACTAATCCCTATTGGGGCATTTATAGGACAGCCCTATGCCTGTCACTCCCACAGCCCTAGAGAAATCGGGGACCCTGTTTTATTTATTACCAGATCCCTGGGTCTAAGCCTCAGCGGATGCTAAAGAGATGTTAATTGATTTCCAAAGAATTGGGACATTCCAACCCTAACTTAAAGTGCAATGTCTAAGAAATAATTCATTTGCCTTTAAAAATACCTTATCTTGGTGAGTGCTGTGGTCTGAATGTTTATATCTCTCCAAATTTATATGCTGAAATCCTATGCCCCAGTGTGATGGTAATTGCAGGTGGGGCCTTTGGGAAGTGATTAGTTCACAAGAGCAGAGCACTCAGGGTGGAATCTGTGCCCTTATAAAAGAGGCCCCAGGGAGCTCCCTTACTCTTTCCACCATTAAAGACACAGCCGGAAAATGCTGCCTATGAATCAAAAAACGGGCCCTCATCAGACACCTGTGCCTAATTTGATCTTGGAATCCCAACCTCTAGAACTTTGAGAAATAGATTTCTGTTGCTTAAAAGTCACCCAGTCAATGGTATTTTGTTACAGAAGCTGGAATGAATAAAACAATGAGCAAAGTCACCATTGCATCTATCAAGTTTTGAAGGGAAAACTGTTTTTAAGCTATGCCTATACAGCTCTATGCAATTCTAGATGGCAACCCCTTCTAATGGTAGAAATCAGATATTTCAGAGTATCTCATGAATCTATTTCTTACCACAACTTTATAGTTATCAATGTAATCTATAATTTATTTCAATTTAATGCATAATTTGACCACTTATTTTCCAAATGACCGTATCAGACTATTTTCCAAGGTAGAAATTGGCTCAGGGTTTTCTCAGGCGTGTTCGTGCTCTTCATTATCGTCAGTGACAAATACAAACTGTCGTTCCGTCCCTCCTTCCGTCATTAACTAGTATAGTCATGCTATATGGGAACTGTGGGACATACAGGTTAGACTAAGGCATGATTCTAGCCTGAAATTATAGTTTAGCCAAGGAGTGGGCGTGAACCAGCAAAATAGGATGCAGAGGAAAACATCCCCAGAAAGTCATAGCACCAGGCTGGGGAAACTGATGACTTCATTATTAACTAATGTGATGAAGCCCAGAAGCAAGGACCGGAGGAGACGACGCCTGACCTGGGGTGCGATGGTTCGATAGGATCTGCATAGATGGAGAGAGAAGCTGGCGTTTGGAAGGTCAGAGAATAAAGGTGCACAATGGTTGGGTGGCATTGTGTGACATGTATTCAAGGAGAAGAGTGGGTGGAGCTCAAAGGGGCAGCGTTACAGGATGCCTGATGCTATCCTGGGAGACAATTCAGTGGTGGAAAGCTGGTTCCACATCAGGTGACTTAAACACCAGATTAATAATTCATCTTCTTTGTATACGCAGAGGGCATCCATTGAGGATTTTGCAGTGTGGGATGTGCTGAAATTTCGCAACACATCAGCACAGGAAAAACAACTGTGAGTACCTGGATCTGGGATGGAGGCTGGAGCTCCCTGAGCCAAAGACCATGAAGTGATTGGAACAAGTAAGGGAGCTGACGTTAGAGCAGAGCCGTCAGGGGAGACCACCTGGGGACTCCAAGGGCATGGAGTTTCATGCCCATGGCATATATGGTTAGAAGGGTCAGACGTGTACAGGCATTGCTAACTGCGGGAGTTCTGAATTCTCCTTCCTGGAGGTGGTGCACACTCACTGCAAAAGCAGAGCCACTGAATCAAATGAAATGCTGGACTTGGACCCGCCTGACACTGTCCCATACACGTGCTTTGGAAACACAGTTTGGATTGTTTTCTTATACACTGGCCCTTCATTCTTATGCAATTTATGCTTAATAGCTTTTACGTGTTTGTATTTCCTCAAATAAATTATTTACTGTCAAAGGAAAGTAGATGCTGTAATTGGAAACTATCTCTTGGAATCTTGATGCGTCAGGATACGTTTTAAGGAATATGTCAGTAAGTTCCAAATGGGAAATATTGAGCTTTGTAATATAGGCAAGAGAAACATATGGAGGTATTCATGGAGAGTAGGATATTGGAGTCTGGAGTTCATAAAATGAAGAAAGTTAGTAATAGAGGCTACTGGTGTTAATAATTTTATTCACCGTGTTATCTAGTACAACGTCTCACAAATAGGCCGTCATCAAATGTGATGATGCCATCAATAAAAGCTTTCGGGAAGGGTTATCTTCTAAAACCTTTGAAGTTCTTTAAGTCAATTTTAAACATTGATGTTTTATTGATTCCAGAGAAAAGTTCATGTAAAATCACTTTGTTCAATGGCACGGTACTGAGGACTGAGATATTTACAACCCCAGAATAGGACCCTAGAGAGAAATTTGCCAAGAACTAACAAGCGGATGCTGCACAGTCAGCCAGCTGTGATCGTTTTCATCGGGAACTCTATTTCCTATTATGGGACATACGGAAAAGAATCTCCTCTCAGATTCGTAGTAAGAAATAATTGTATTCAACTCCGTACAATGTTGTGAGAAAATTTATATTTGAAAAACATTTCGTATTCTTTGTATTTTAAAGCACACTAAAATTCTCATTTAAGGCTTTGGAAATGTGGAATGTAATGACAAATCATAAATTCATATAAGCCATGCTATTACTTTTTTTCCCTGAGGGAAAATGCAATAAATGTGAAAGAGATGATGAGAAATTGTACCGGGCTATCCAACGTGGGCTGCAAGGCACGCGCTGATTGTGTGAGGACTGTGTTTTCGCTTACCTGGGGTGTCGGCTATGACAAGTGTGCCCAAACCTTCTTTTGTTTATTGGGGTTTGTGTATTTAGTGCAGGGCCCAAGACAACTCTTATTCTTCCAATGGGCAATAAAGAAGAGAAGGCGGCTGGACGCTCCCGCCACGCTGGCTTTTCACATCCTTAGTTGAAGGACAAATAAATAAAAGACATTTCTCCATTGCAAATGTATTCATATTTCTTTTAAATAAGTTTTGCTTAACGTGAAGAGTGTATAAAGTTATTCAGGGGCAGAGTTACAGAGGCAGAGATTCCCAAGGCAACGTGGGACGTGAATTAGAAGTGACTTGGGCTGTAGGAACAAAGCATGGAACTCACAGACAATCTGGTTTCTGAAAATAAATGTAGTGATAAATGCACCCTTACGGGAAACATGCAGAGACAGATATGAACACACACAGTTTAGTACTTCTTTACTCTCTCTAAGATTAAAAAAATAAAGAAAATCAGGCCCTTGGCAATCCACTCGGTCAGCACAAGCCCGAGGACACTGGGGCCTTTACCCGCCTCGCTGCTTCCCGGTCCTGTCATTCCTTGTTCAGAAGCCGTGAGCTGTCACCTCCACCAGTGTGAGGCTCATCCTCCTGCTCCCTCCTGCTGGGGACCAGGTTAAATGCAGCCTCCCCATCTGGAGGGAAGGGAGCCCTTCCTCCTTGGACAGCGTGTCTGAGAGAGACCCGAGAAAGTCATTCGTTTCCCGAGTCTGTCTGACACCTGCACCTGCAGCCAGTCCCTGCTACCCGGCCCCGCCTTTGAACTTACTTCTCAAGGTATATTTTTGAATGGGATATCTTATGCATTCGGGCACGGTGAAGGGGCTCCATAGACAGCTTGTCGTTGTAAAATACAGTAAATAATAAGGAATGGATCCTTACGAGCAAGTAGCCCCACCAAGGACAGGCAGACCATAGGGGCAAAGTCCAAAGCAGACATTGTCATAGTAATTAAGTAAATGACTTAAAAAATACTTGATGAGAGAGGCGCCTGTGGCTCAAAGGGGTAGGGCGTGGGCCCCATATGCCAGAGGTGGCGGGTTCAAACCCAGCCCCGGCCAAAAACTGCAAAAAAAAAAAAAACTTGATGAAATGAAACAATCTCAAAGTCAAAAGACAAAGTGCATAAGCAGGCACAAGTCTAAATGCGCAGGCACCCTGGTACTCCACGTCCAGGTCCCCAACCCCTGCCCAGAGAGGCCCCACCGGGCGACCCGTCCTCCCGCCTCAGCCTTGTTTTCCTTCTGAGAACTTCACTGGCCCGCCTCTGCCCGTCTCTGCCCACCCGTCAGCCTTCCAAGTGGAGAGCTAGTGTCTTGTCGTCACTATCCTTTGTAAAATTGTCTTTTCGCTACTAAATCACCTCGGTGGCTCCTCCTCCCTCTCCACCCCTCTTCCCCATCCTCTCTGCAGGGCTCACAAGGCTCTCCCCATGTGATTCCTGGAATCACTGCCACTCTTAGATGCAAATCAAATTCTCCAGCTCTGCTGAGCTGGTTACAATCCCCAGAACGCACATGCCACACTCCTGGGCCCCCCGTCCCTCCCTTACCAGCTAACTCCAACGTCCAGGCTACATGTCCGAGCCACGCCCTGTAGCTCACTGTCTTCGGCCCCCGTCTCCACTCCTGTGCTCTGCAGACATTCATCAAAGCGGGTCTGTGCCACCTGCTCATTTGAACACCTCTTCTGCCTGACTGCAGGTACGTGTCTGTGCAAATAAGTCCAGAGCGACGACACTGCCGTGGCTGGCCGTGACAAGGCCAGCGTGAGAGGCTTCCAACCTAGACTATGAAATGCAATTCTTCCTTTCCTTTCCTTTTCTTTCCTTCTTTGACAGAGTCTCACTTTGTCACCCTCAGTAGAGTCCTGTGGCGTCACATCTCAGAGCAACCTCTAGCTCTTAGGCTTAGGCAATTATCTTGCCTCAGCCTCCCGAGTAGCTGGGACCACAGGCGCCCACTAGAACACCCAGCTATTTTTTGTTGACGTTTGGTGGGCTCGGATTTGAACCTACCACCCTTGGTATATGGGGCCAGCGCTACCCACTGAGCCACAGGTGCTGGCCTGAAATGCGGCTCGATTGCTTTATGATGAGCAATTTTCAAACTGGATTCATGTTCCATTTTTTTAGGCCCCTGTATCTACCTTAAAGTTATTTAGTAGGTCTAGAAATACTTTTCTAGGATGTTTTTACTGATATAAGTAAATATAATTAATTTAGTACAGAGGAAGAAATTAATTTTGGTTGTAGGAGCTACATCTGAACATCTGAACTGCATCTTTTTTTTCTTCTTTTCTTGTTACTTTGATTGCACATCGGTGGGAAGTATGTTTAAACAATCTAAAATAAATATGTCAGTTTTAGGATTGATGTGGAAGAAAGGAAAGGTTCCATGAAAGCTGCAGAGCAGATCAAAGTGTTACACGGGCGAGAATAAATAAACAAAACAGAAAATCGGTAAAATAATCAGTAGGATTCCAGAACAAATGGGAAAAACTGAAATAACTAGACAACCTCAGACCTGTGAGATATTTAATATGAGAAACAAATAGAAGTAAATTGCAAGATGACACAGAAACTAGAAAACATTAACCCTGTTCTGTCTTGGAGGTAATACATAAAATACATAGAGGGTATTTCCTTATGTAATAGAGTAAGAAAAAGAACAAAATTTTGTTCTGGTTTATTTTTAGTGAAAGTTTGAATTCTATGTGACAAATTCTCTTCTCTAATTGTTCTTCTAAAATACCTAGCATTCATGTTCAAAGATAGTTCACCATTTGTTTAAATCATTGCTGATTTTAAGTGTTTTCTACTATATGGCTTTTAGAAATTTTCTAAATGTCTTCAAATGTTCCCATATAGGAATTGTGTACGGCCCAACTTAGCACACACAATCATATGCTATACATTTGACAATTTTATTAATTAATACATCTCTAGGGAAGAAAAGAAAGTTAAATACAAATTAGGTGCTTAATATTTTTCATTGAATGATTTTCTTTTATTACTACACTTATTTAATCTTTGACATTAACAGTAGTAAAAACAATTCCTAGATGAAGAAAATTATAGCCATACATTTTTAATTCTTTAAGAGAAATAAGATTAGATGGTGAGTTTTATTTTTGTATAGGTAAAACAAAAATGAAGCAAAACACCCCAGTACACATGGTTAGAAGGTTTTCTTCCCACCAGTAACTTTGCACGGCACGGCATTGTATCTTTAAGTAATTGGTCCATACGAATTGTTTCAAAACAACAATGCGTTTTTCACAGAGGTGCAGCTAAGTGGGTAGAGGCTTTCCTGTTGTCCTGGGGACTCACAACTGCAGCTTGTCATCAGCCTACTGTTCTGTTGCTCTTAGAACACTCAGTTTTTCTGTGGGGGTACAGATGGTTTTCCTGGGTTTATGTGCATTTGTGCTGAGTTTTAGTCTTAGCCATCGCTTGCTGTGTTGTGTTGAACATATGTAACAAATATATATTCGACCTAGCTCAAGTAAAAGTTGGGATTAATGGAAGAATGAACACAAACTAAAATGCTCAGTCTTATTTGAACATCTCTGAACAGAGACAAATTCAATTCCTGAGAAAAATAATCTAATTGACCCAATGACCCAGTTCACCTATATGCCAGTGGTCATGGAATTCTGGCTGCTCTTATTGGCTTTCCTTGAGTCCAGTCAAGAGCATGTAAGGAGAACGTTTCCTCTATAGCACATATTAAATAGTAGCGTGGCATTGCTAGTACTTGCTGTGCACGTGAGAATGAGGTGTGCTTGTATGTTCATTCACCTATTCCACAAATGTTGGTTTAATTTTATTCTCTGCGAATTAGGCATTAGAGCACATGGCTGATGACAGCAAGCCTGCTACCTACTCTTCGTAACTCTTACCATGATGGGAAGGGACAGATGCTAAGTAATTACTAACTAAAATATGAAGGGGAAAGTGCAGATGGTAATAAATTGTGTAAGTAAATAAACAAAATGATATTACAATGCAAGGATCGGCTAGGAATCAGATAGGGAAAAAATTAGGCATTGAAAGACGTACAGCTATTGTTACAACTGGTCTCCAGTGCCATTTGGAGGGTGAAAGCAGCCACAGATGTGCTCAACTCTAACCAGCAGTGGGACTGGGTTCCACCAGAGCTTTATTCAGAAAGCCAGGGGTGGGCGGTGTTTCACCTGAGGCCGGCACCGGCCGGCACCTGCCGACCCCTGTCACAGAGAGTAACAAAGTGACAGTGGGTACGTGAGAATATCACTGTAAATAGTAAGTCAGAAAATGCCTCTCTGGAGAGCAACATTTGGACTCAAATACAAGGAATGAGATGGGCTAGGTGTGGGCAGGAGGGCAGGGATTGCTCACTAGGCAGTGGAAACTCCAGTGCAAAGACCTTGAAGTTAAGGAGTTGGGAGAATCCAAAGAGCAGTGGAGCCTGAGGCTGGAATTTGATGAGAAACTGAAATCACTGCAGTTAAGGCTTGAGAGGCAGATGGACGTCAGCTTGTGCAGCCTGTCAAACTGAAGACAGAACTGAGAAACCTGGGGAAACCGGAGCTAGGCCAGCCAGCGGTACTAAGAGGCCCACATGGACACAGACATGGGGTCAGTCAATTCTGCACTCTCTCCTTGCCCAACCGGAGGGTTTTAGATTCCTTGGGAAAAGAAGCCAATTGTCACTGACTGTATACATCGATTGACAGTCTACAGGGCTGCACAGACGGGACCAAGGACATTTGCCAGAGTGAAACTGAAGTCCATGGAGCTAAAGAAGAAAGGATATGGTGAACATGCAGGAATCGGGGCAGGTGCCCTCTGCTGCCACGCAGAGCTTCTGAACCAGGGAAGAGAAGATCTTCCATCTCTATGAAACTTAGAGAAAACTTTGTCAGGCAGATGCAAAAAAAATGACAATGACTCAAAACACTTTTCATTAGAAAACTACTTTCTAGATCCCTGAGAATATTCTTGGCTTGAAATCTACTTTGCTCGATACTACAGCAATTTCAGTTATCTTATAATCCATAGTAATTTGATGTAATTTTTCTTCCACTTACTTTTAGCTTACTTGTGCCTTTATATTTAAAAAGGATGTTTGGTGGGCTTTTCTATAGATGCATATTTATTTTTTAGCCAGTCTCTTAATTCCTGCCATCATTTATTTAAGAAATCGTTTAGAGATGCTGGCCACTCTCTGTACATAGCCCAGGCTGGACTGCAGTGGCTGTTCACAGGCAAAGTCATAGTGCAGTGTAGTGTCAAATTCTTGGGCTCGAGGGATCCTCCTGCCTCAGCCTCTAAGTATCTGGGGCTGCAGGCAGCACAGCTGCCACCATGCTGTCAACTCTTGCCTTTACTTGGTCCGTTTAGGTTATTTACAATAACATCGGTGCTTTTCTTCGTATTTGATGCATCTCTTCTTTTATTTTCCTCTACTTTGGGACTAATTCAATAATTTTATTCTTTAATGGTATTTCCTTATTGAGTTACTAGCTATATATTTCTTTTAGGGTTGTGTGTATTAGTGGTGGACTGAGGGGTTATGGCTTGTGTCTTTCATTTAGAATAGTCTGCCTTGAAATGGCATTCTCCAAATTTCCACATAAAGTAAGAAACTTACAATTATTTGCTTTCATTTCTCCCTCTTCAACTTGGTGCATTTACTATATATTTTACTTCTATGTATATCTCATGCCATATTCTTTGTATCTTAGGTAAACATCTTTTAAAAAGAATTGAATTGTAAGAAAAAAATCTCTCGTAGTTACACACACACTATTTCTGATATTTGTAATTCCCTTGTGGAGATCCAGACTTTCATTCCAGAAATTGTGGTTCTCAACTCTAGAAGTTCAGTTGGGGCCTTTTAAAATCCTATCTACGTCTTCACATAACACGGTCACATACACTTTCCTTTAGCTCTTTGAATACATGAGATACAGTTAAAATCTTCCAGGTATTTGTCTATTAATTTTCTGGTGTGTCCTTTCCATGTTAGTTTTAAACTTACTGACTTCTTTCTCCTTATGAATTATATTTTGCTACTTCTTTGCGTGCCTGTAACTTTTTATGGAAAGACAACCATTTTGAATTTTACCTTTTTTGGAGGGGTGATGATTCATTCTTGCTTCCTTTAAATATTCTGGACCTCTGTTCCAAGATGCAGTTTCATTACTTGGTAATAGTTCAATCTTTTGCTTTCTTATTTTTGAACTTCTTAGGTGGGACAAAGACGCATTTATTCTGGGGTTTTCTCCTCCTGCTTGAGGCCAAACTCTCAGGAGTATTCTACCCAACGCCTGTAACTTATAAGATTTTTCTGCTCTGGGTTTTGGAAACAGGAAACATTTCTAGGTGTGGGTTTCAAGGATTGTTTTTCTAATCCTTACAGGGGGTCCTTTCCCCAAATGAGGGTAGTTTCCTCGTGGGTATGCTCTGATCAGTACAAGGCTGACAATTTAGAGGGACCCTCTGCAAACGTCTGATGCTGTCACTTTGCCCACTCTCCTTTCTCCTTCTTGGCCATGTGTGGTCAGCTGCATCGGCCTCCCTCCAGCCTCTCTCCTTAACCAGGTCCTGCATGGCACCCTCCTGTCTCTGAGCTTTGTCTGGAAGCTGCCCCCGGCAGGATGCTGCAGAAATCTGGGTTTACCTCAATTGTTACTTGTTCCGCTAACATTTCTCAACTCTCACGCCTGCTATACAATGTCTTAAAAACCATTGCTTCTAATATTGCTCCTATTTTCAGTTGTACCAGGAGGAAGAATCAGTCCGGTCCCTGTTACTGATCTGGGCTGGAAATGAAAGCCTCAGTTGCTTTAATCTGTTTTCCCCGTCTTTCCATAAATACTCCTGGCAGCCTTCTTTGTAAACGGCAGTGCTGAGATGATCACCTTGTGATTTTCAATGAGTTTTGTAATCTGAAAAGTTTGAAGAGTTCCCCAGCAATCCCCAGAGACCCTCTGAAACTGGTATTTAGATTCCAGGGGTGGGTGGGAATCATGTCATTTATTCCTTTTAGGTGGTTCTTTCCCCAAATGAGGGTAGTTTCCTCGTACGTATGCACTGAAAAACAATCCTTGAAACCCACGCACGCCTTTGTCTGGAAGCTGCCCCCAGCAGGAAGCCACCCTAAAAGAAATACATAGCTATAACTCAATAAGGAAATACAATTAAAGAATAAAATTATTGAATTAATCCAAAAGTAGGGAAGAATAAAAGAAGAGATGCCTCGAATATGAATGAGGTTTGCAAAAGTATCACCTCTTGGTTAAGCAACCTTGATATCTTCAATAAATAATCAAGGATCTTAAAAACTACAGACGCCAATAATTATGTCAATAATAATGGTTTGAATAATTCATTTAATAACATCCTTCTTTTGCCTTTTCCACAAGGTCTTTCTATAGATGACAGTCGCCTCTCAGAATAGGTTCTCTTCTAGCCCTTGTGAGGCAGGGAATGGAGTTTTGTTGTGTGGTCTCTCATCAGATCATTGGGATGGACAGTATAGAAGAATAAAGACCCGTGTTCTGTTGGAATCAGCTCGGTGTTTGAAAGCCGCTTCTTCTCTGTCCCTTTCGGACTCCTGGCACGAAGTGGATGAATGCTTTTTCCACGGAAGAATGGAGCTCATTTTTCATAGTCAATCGAAAAACACAAAGGTGTCTGAAATAGTTGAATAGATTTTTAGACTGTTAGGGCGACGAAGTATATTGGACAATCTAGCTGGATCATTACGATACAGTTTCCTTAGAAAATGTATTAACTACAAGGTATATTTTAATAATTAAGCATCAGAATTTGAAATTATTCAATATATCAACAAATGCCGAATTCAACCATATTATCTAAATACATTACTGTCTCCAGAAATAAAGGTTTTAATAAGTTATGTTCAGGGGATATCCTGTGGGCATCATTAAAGGAAAAAAAGTACTTACTACAAATTTAAAATTTAAGTTTTTGTGCTTTTATTGTGTAGGCAATACACTACTTATTTTAAAAAGTGACAAAATGGTATTGATCAAAGAGCCTCACTCAAGCTCTATTTTGAATGATTTTTGTGTCAGATACATCAATTTAATATTTTTACCATTTCTGTGACTTTATATGTGTGTGTTATTTTTAGTAAATTAAAATCAAATTAGCTGGTTATTTTGAAATATCTTATTTTATATGTTGGGTGTCAAAATAGATCATATGTAATGTTCATTTCTCCGGTGTTATTATTCAATGTTCATACTATGTGATTCACTGAATTGATGCATTTTATCTTATGCAACTTATAGCTGCACCCAGATTTCTCATTAATCTTATGGTATTGGAGATTTACCTATGTGTCACGTAGCGCTTGCCATTTTACAAAGCTTCCATAAATTTCACTGCTTAAATCAACCATGTGTTGTCACACAATTCTGCATCCGCTAAGGTTCAGAGGACACACCAGGCTTGGCAGGGAGCCTCTGGTGGTCTTGACAGAGCTCTACTGGACACCTGGTACTGAGCTCTGAGTCCACTGGGCAGAGCTGTTCCTGCCCCATTCTGAGTGTCCCTTGTCCTGCCTCAGGAGTCAGCAGGCTGGTCTCAGCGTCCCTCTCATGGCACTGGCAGAGACGGGAGGCAGATCGTGCTGGGTGCATGGCCACCTCCCTCCCCGTCTGTCTCACAAGATAGAATGCCACCATTTAACTTCATTTAACACTTCTGCTAAGTTGACAAGTCCGAGCAGACTTTATAACTTTGGCCTAACCACTTAAGCGCATTTTTTTTAGACCTTCCTTCAGAGGTTTACTGAAGTAACACTTAAACTCACTGTAGTATTTATTGAGGGCAGCTTTGGTTCCACTGTTCCTGTTACTTCAAAAATAATCACTTAAATGAATCTTACTCCATACCAATGAGTCAAGCAGAGTTCTCCAGGGACATAAAAGCTCGGGCTTGAGCTGCCAGTAAACTGCTCACAGAGCTGTGCTGACCTTTGCCTACTTGAGTGATGTATTTGCTGTCTCTGTTTTTATTTTATTTGTGATGGATACTAACGGCAGGCAATATATATGATGCCAAATTGCTCTTTTCAAAATGGATTTCATTTTTCAAAGATGTAATTGACACCAGGCACTCTTATTTCTCCCTTTCTGCTTCTCGGCAGCACAAGCTCCTCCTGTCCGACGGATGAGTGCAGGCTCCTCCACTGACCTGCCATTTATATTTTTTATACTAATTTAAAAATGGTTTATGGTTTTTTTCATCATTTTAGATTTTTGATATTATTTAAATTGTGGCCCCTCATTAAAAATAGGTTCCTCATTTGAAAAAAAAAAATACTAACTAGTAGACTCTTTCCCAACTAGGCAAATTAGTGAGAATTAAGTATACAATAGGCTCTTTTCTTCCATCATTTAATTATCTTGAATGATTGAAGCTTGTCTAAAATTAACACAATGCCAAGCATGGTGGCTCATCCTGTGATCACAGCACCGGGGAGGCCGAGGAGGGTAGATCGCCTGAACTCAGGAGCTGGAGACCAGCCTGAGCCAGAGTGAGACCCCATCTATAAAAAAAAGCCAGGTGTTAGGCTGGGTGAGGTGGCTTACACCTGTAATCCTAGCACTCTGGGAGGGTGAGGTGGGTGGATTGCCTGAGCTCACAGGCTGGAGACCAGCCTGAGCCAGAGTGAGACAACATCTCTAAAAATAGCCAGCGTTGTGGCAGGTGCCTGTAGTCCCAGCTACTTGGGAGGCTGAGGCAAGAGAATCTCTTGAGCCCAAGAGTTTGAGGTTGCTGTGAGCTGTGATGCCACAGTACTCTACCAAGGGCGACATAGTAAGACTCTGTCTAAATAAATAAATATAGCAGGGCATTGTGGCAGATGCTTGTAGTCCCAGCTCCTTGGGAGGCTGAAGCAGAAGGATCAATTGAGCCCAAGAGTTTGATGTTACTGTGAGCTGTGATGCCATAGCATTTTATGCCAGGGTGCAGAGTGAGACTCTGTCTCAAAATAAATACACAAATAAATAAACAATTAAATTAAATTAAATTAAAATTAATGCAATGCTGTATCACTATCAAACTTCTCAGCATGAGGATAAGCTCTGTTTATGGAGGGAAGGCAAGGGCTGTGTCCCTCCAAAATTCATAAGTTGAAACCCTAAACCCCAAGAGGATGGTACCATGTGGTGACGCCTTTAAGAGGTGACCAGGTCATGAGAATGGACCCCTCCCGTGGGGTCCATGGCCTTATAAGGAGAGGACCCTGATGCCTGTCCCTGACCTCCCTGCACCACAGGAGGACAGACTACAGACATGGTGGTCGGCAGACCCAGAGTGCAAGCACTCAGCCCTCACCTGTGCCAGTTGTCAGGGCAGCACAAACAGACTAACACATTCTGTATTTGGAAACGCACTATGCTTTTTCAACTTTAGAAGATACTGCGTTGGTGAATTTTGGAGGTGCTCATAAAACAGCCAAAGGTTCCTCAGTCCCATAACTTTCCCACCTTTGGACCACTTATAAAAGCAGTGGGAGGAACAAGGAGACTTTTTTAAGGTGTTGAGTCTACTTCGAACACCAGCACACAAGCCCTGATGAATTCATCCAGGCAGAAGGGCAGGAAGGAATGAGCCAGACATGTGATCATTCCATTAAGTGTTTTCTGGAGCCTACACTGACAGATACGTGATGCCCTAAACCTGATAAAACTTCTTTACGTCATTGTTTGAAAAGCTTTTGTTTATATGCTAGTCCACGTATCAGATGTACGTTGCAATCAAATGATGTATAGCCTTGCTAAATGAAACAACTTGGAAGTAATGTTCACTGAACAGGCACCCCAAGTCCCTGCATTCTGCTGAATGCTTTGTGTCTGCTAACTCATTTAATCTTCATCATAAATCCTTGTGGCAAATTCTCTCCTCTTCTTATAAATATGGAACTGGAGATTGGAGTGTCCAAATGACTTGTCACAAATCGCAGTTGATATGAAGTAGGGCTAGGTCTCCAGTTGGGTGTGCCTGATTCAGGACCACCTTTGCTCCCCATGACTTGCTGGAGCTAAAGTGATATTTGCTCTTAGATTCTTTTCTGCATAAAACAAGCGGACCACACACGTGAGCATCAGTACTCCTGGTATGAGCTTACATTTTCTATTTGCATGCCGTGTCCTCTTCCAGACTCTTTGTCGCCAGCAGCTTACCCTGTCTACTAGTCTTTCCTGCCTGTGAGTCTCTGTGCACACCTGTCCCTTTGTTCAGCCTCCTTCCTGACCTATCAGGCTAGGGAAGTCCTGTCCACCAAATGTCACCTCAACCAAGAACGTCTCTGCCGTCGTCCTTCAGACATGACCTCTGTTCTTTACCCACAGCCCTTGGTTGTCACTGTTCACGGATCGTGCCCCTTGAGATCTGGAAGGTGTTCTGGAAATCCTGTGCTGGCCATAGGTCCTTCCTGAATGCCACAGAAACAAACCTACAGACCACAAATGCTGGTGGCATCGTCATTGGGGACCTTCAAGTTCAGTTGAACAGAATCGTGCTCCGTGTGAATTCTCCTTCCATTCCAGCCACTCTGGTGGGCGTCTTCTGCTTCCTTACTGTCACTGCCAGGGTCAAGGCCGACCTTAACTAGCCCCACTCAGTGCAGGAGTTGGAAGATGAGGCACATTAAGGAAAGTGGCCACTGACACCAGCTCCTAAGTGAAGAGCAGGAATGTCTGATTCTGAGGCTTAAATTCCGAGCCACTGAACGTTGCCCTGTCCTGGAACTGCTACAGGTGCAGCGGGGTTAAATACCAAAAAGCAGGGGCAGTGAGCGCTCCCAGGTCTTCCAAGGCAAGGGCTCTCTTTATCTTATTGAGGTTGGCTTACCCCATGACCACACCTGTAAGACACTGACACTTGCATTATTATCACAGACAATAGCTCTCAAAGGAGCAGAAATTCTGTCTTCCCTTTCCCACTCAACTATCAATATATTCAACAACCTGAATAGTTTGGGTTAACACTGGCAATCTCCCTGTGTATTTCACTTGTATGAGTTTATAATTTCTTACATGAATTATAGCGCCAGTACTAAGAAAACTAGAATATAACAAATCTACAATTCAGACGTTTGGAAACTCATGTTTGCCCCTAAGCCAAAAACTTGATAACAAGGGTCATCACCCACCACTTTAATGGTTTGGCTCCTGTTTGGAAATGTACAAAACCCATCACTACATGTGGCATTCTGACATTCACTCTAGTTTTCAATTACAGTTTTGAAAAGTTGCTTTGATGAAGGGCTCAAGTATTGCAGTTATTAGAGATCACCACCTATAATTTCTCTAAAAAATTCCAATTGTCTTAGCCATTCTAATAATTTTGTGGCCATGCTACCTTGATCATACTTCAAAACATAAACCAGAATTCCCACGGCTCTCTAAGATTAACCGTTTCTTTAAATATATGCTTAGGAAAAAAAAATGGGGGCTTCTATAGGATCAGAATGGATGTTCTATTAGGCACACAGAAAGAGTTTTTATTGATTACTGCTAAGAATTAATGATTAATACATGCATTATGCTCATTACAAACTTTAGCCGTGTTGTTGATAAATGATAAATCATTTTAGATGCAACATAGACATTAAAAATAGATTGCTAGTATTTCCATTAACATTTCTATACTCTTTTTTAATACTTGATTACAATAAGTCTTTTTTTTTTAGCAGTTGCATCAAAGCATTTTTGAATGCTATTTTTTTTTACATATTCCTTTTAAATCCTATTTGGAAACGAAGTTAATAATAAGGTTTTTAATTTGTGCCAGCTTTTTTTCTTATAGCGTTTTAGTGTCTGAATGAAAAACTGTTTCCAGGGCAGCACCCATGGCTCAAGGAGTAGGGCGCCGGCCCAAATGCCAAGGGTGGTGGGTTCAAGCCCAGCCCCGGCCAAAAACTGCAACCAAAAGAAAAGAAAAGAAAAATTGTCTCCCTTAGGAATACATTTGTCCCTAAGACCATCTCACAAGAAGCCCAGAGGATGCTCCAGTTCCCACCCTCCAGCAGCCTGGTAACATGGGAATCCCAAATTTCAGGGTGCCCTTGGTCTTCTCTGTGGGACATTCGTTTCCTGGGCCCGCGATGGCCGTGACATTTTAGGCCTCTTTTCTATGTTCACAACAGGAAGCTTTGCCAATCTCATGTCTACCTCCTATCGAGAAAGGAAAAGGCCCAAGGCCACTCTCGGCAGATTTGTATTCTTTCTCGTGGCCGGAGTCAAGTCCTCTAGCTGCGCCTAGCTGCAGTGTTTAGAAACAGTTTGCTGAGGCGTGGAGAACATGATTATTTAATTTAAATATTTATTTAGGATCTACTGTTTGCCAGCCACTAGGGTATCTGTCACCCTCGTGCAGATGACCTAAGGGAGATAGTTTCAGTGTAGGGTTCTACGAAATCGTGCAGTCTTGGGTTAGAGGCAGTGAGGTTGCGATTACTGTAAGTGAAGATCCCACTGAGGTCAATGTAGGAGGATGGATTACTCGTGGTCATGCAGTAGTGTCTGGGAGGGCAGTGGGGATGTCCACAGGAGGATCTGGGGTGCTGTAGTAAGGACAAGGCAGGAACCAGGGATGTATGACACACCATTGAGTGAATGACTCTGTGACCTGGGACTTGAGTCCAGTTCTCTCACCCAAAGGCAAAACTACAAAAGCAAGGGAATTCAAGTGCAGATTTCAAAGCTCCTCTTAATTTCTTTCATTCTCTGATTGAGTATTCCTTATCTTCTTTAGCAATATTATATTTTGTTAAATGTTTATATAGTGATACAGAAAGCTTAGACAATCACAAGTTATGGCAGCTGTTCAGAAAAGCAGATGTGAAGAGATGCATCATTGGACTATTAGGGACTGAACTCCACCCCCCAAAATCGTACGTAGAGGCCTTAACCCAAACACCAATTGTGACGATATTTGGAGGTGGACCTTTTGGGAGTAACTAGGTGTAGATGATTCACAAGGGGGGAGCCCTCAGGATGGGATCAGTGCTCACACCTCCATCCTGAACTTCCCGGCCTCCAGAAGCACGAGGAATACATCTCTGTTGTTTAACCACCCAGCCTGTTGAGTTTAGTTAAAGTAGAACAAGCACCAACTGGATGAGATGCCCTCCGAGAGGGGCTGTAAAGTCACGCTGGTTTGCTTGGATTTTGTCAGGGTTGTGCTTGTTCATTCTGCCAAGAAGTGTTTATATAGCAAGTGTCTATGAGTCTCCACGCAATTGTATAAAAGAGAAATGTCCCTCTGTGAGGCAGGCTGGTCACCTGCTCCCAGGAAGAGGAGACCGACATTAACCACTCATTTACTCACAAGCGTGTACAATCAGGAGCTCAGGTCAGTGCGTTGAGGGTAATCAGAATGGCTGGATGGAACTGCACAGTAACGGAAGGAAGAATAGAGGGAAAGTTTCCCTAGATACACAACTGCCCTGAAATCGGAAGTGCAGGCAGCTAATAGCTGGGTAGGAGCATGAGGGCGGCCAGTCCAGAGGAAAGAGAGCCCCACGTGGACATGAGCTTAGGATGCCCTGGGTACTAAGAGAAGCGTCCTTGCTGGAGCACGCGTGGTAACAGGGCAGTGCCACACACCAAATGTGGCCAGTGACACGCCAGTGATACCAGATGCCGCCAAAGGCAAACAGGCGCCAAAAGTTCAGGATTTCTTTTTCTCTGAAAGTAATAGATGATTGTCAAACATGGTGAGTGACGGGGAGGTGTGTCCTGAACAACACGGCAGTCAGTACTGTGGTTGCAGGTGATGAAACTTCAGAGAGGATTTTGGATTAGGTGTGGGGAAACCTTTAGCCCAAGTTAGAGGTGAAAACAGCCCCCGCTAAGGTATCTATGGATAAGATGAAGAAAAGTTGACAGATTTGAGAGCTGTAGAGGAGAAATAAACCAGGGAAGCCTTCACCCATGTGCTAAACAGGAGCACGGCAAGGGCTGGAGACTATGTGGGTGCCCACATTTTGGACCTGGATAAAGAGAGTGGCCACCAAGAGGACTGCTCAGCTGATGGCAGTGGCCTTGGCCAGCCAGGCTCTAAGATTTCTGAACCTTTCATAGTGTGAAGGGCAGAGAAGATCACTAGCACATGTCGGGGCTGGGGGACCCCACGGCAGTCGGCCCCGGGGGTGACGATGTGAGAGAAGAGCAGACTCGGCTGTCTCGGGGGAATGACCGGCGGGGCCAGGAGAGGGCACACCGTCCCGGGGGCAGCTTGGGGGCGCTACACCCAGCGGCTTCTCAAGGGCCCTTTCATTTAGCAAAAGCCACATAATGTTCTGAGAAGCTGATAAAGCAATCAGGTGAGGCAGTGAGTAACAGTCAAAAGGAGAAGGGTCGGTGCCCCGGGTGCTGGGAACGCAGAGAGCAGCAGCCACACCGTTTCTAAGTTTAAACAAAGGAAAGGGGTCATCTTTAAAGTTCTTAACTCACTCTGCTGAGTCCCACGTGCACCTTGGCACGGCTCAGTCTCTAGTAATCTTTAGTTGCTAAACTGATGTGAAGACTGTTTAACATTAAACAGAAAGTGAATGTTCCCCATCTCAGTACATACAAATTCAGTTAAATGGTATTTTTTTCAGAATATGAAGAGTAATCGTATTTGTGTCTGGTCAGCTATAGTTTCATATTGCTCACCTTAGCCTACAAAAGATTCCTTAGGTTCCCTGACCTGTTATTTCCGTGGCTGTACGAGTTGGCTCTCATGGCAGTTTCCATCTGGAATTGACCTGAGATCACCGGGTGACAATGCCTCAGTCCGACCAGTGTTGCTAAAGATGGCTTTTGCACAGTGGATGGAAAATCTGAGACTCACCCCGAGTCTTCCACTGAGGGAAATGCTGGTTTCTGCCCTGGTGTTCTCAACTGGGGCTGCGAGATTTAAAGGAGAAACAACATACCTGGGGTCCTCCGGGTATGAGTGTGAGAGATTGTGTATTAGCGTGTGTGTGTGTGTGTGAGTGTGAGTGTATTAATGTGGGTGAGTGGGAGAGATTGTGAATGTGTGAGCGGGGAGAGAGTGTGGGAGTAAAAGTGTGAGTGTGTGGGAGAGCGTGGGAGAGACTTTGTGTCTGTGCATATGAATGTGACTGGATTTGAGTGTGTGAATGTGAGTGTATGTGAGTGTGCACCTCTGTGACTACATGTATGAGTGACTGAGTGTAACTGTGAGTGTGTATATGACATGTGTGTGACTATAGGTGCATATGTGGGTGTGTGCATGTGTGTGTGCACATGTGTGACCATGGGTGTGTATGTGAATGTGTATGTGAACATGTGTGTGACTGTGTATGTGACTGAGTGTGACTGTAGCTCACTGTGTATGTGTGTGTGTGACTGAGTGTGACTGTTGTATGTGAGCATGTGTGTGTGACTGTGAGTGTATGCGTGACTATGTGTGACTGTGTGTGAGTGTATGACTGCGTGTATGTGAGTGTGTGTGTGTGTGTGTGACTGAGGGTGACTGTGTGTATGTGAGTGAGTGTGTGCACATGTGTGTAAGTCAGAGCACCGGGTGGGCGGGTGAGAGGAGTGGCCATGGGCGCAGGGAAGGGATTACTGACACGTGAGAATGGCGAGAAGCGTGTTTCCTGCGGCTGCGGTAAACTGTTGGGATCACTGCTATTCTGACTGCTACGTAGGTTTCGACAGCTTTTATAACAATTACTGGCCTCAGCGAGTAATATGAAAACTTGCCATTTCATACTCTTTGTTGTTCTATTAAAATTACCTGGTTTTAAATAATTACCTAAAAAAGCACCAATGCATATTTTTGTATGCATTAAAGTGAACTCAAGGGAACTCAGGAACCGGTGTCCAACACAAGCATCTGCCACAAAGCCCACATCTTAGCTGATGTCTGAGCATCCTCTCTCTACACTTGGGAATAAAAGCTCTTGCCTCGCTAACCAACCATATGATTGGGGGAAATAAAACTCTCCTGTGTGGAAGTATAGTAGATTCTTTTCAAGGAACTCACAGAATTGAAAACTGACTGCAACCATAACGTCCTCACTTTAAGCAAGGGAAAATGACAGCAGCCTCCCAGTGGATCCGGTCTGCCCGTAGAGTAGAGTATTTATTTGGCCTTTGGATTCCTAATTGTGTGTGCAAGACATGCAGAAAGCTGACGAGAGTTCAGGGAAAAGCAATGAAAATGATTAAGGGGCTGTTTACATTGATTTATGAAGACACGTTAAATGAATTCAGTATGAATAACTCTTTTAAATGACAAGCAGGGAAAGGCGTAATAAATGTCTACAAATATCTGCTGGGTGTGAACACTGAAAAGAGAGATGGATGAGCGTGCAGAAGAAGATAAGAAATTAATGAGACGGGATTGAGAGAGTTTATAATGGGAAAGTGCAGTCCTTTTACCGTTTGAAGAGTGTCCGCCAGTGCACTGGCTACACATGAGGCTCAGAAGCGCTCAGACCACACAGTCCAGGCCAAGGGAAACGAGTGGGAAAAATCGGGGCTAGGGATCCAGGGAAGGGGGGGCAGGGTGATCACACTTAACAGTCAAGCGGATTTGTATCCATATTTCCTCACCTCTCATTCAGGAAAACAGGGACTCCCAGGTCTCAATCTGGGCTCTGGGCCAGCGCCACAGGTGTGGCTGTCTGTTCCTGCTCTCCTTTCTTGATACGTGGAGAGCAGCCCTGCTAAATAAACAGCTTTGTTGTAAAGCAGTGGTTCTCAAGGAGGAACTGGATTAAAGGGTCGCGGCATTGGGAAGGTTGAGAACCACTGTTTGTTCTAAGGCTCACTCCCCCTGCCTGAGCACGTGAGAGGCGATATCAAAGGTCTATGCATTTTTTTACATGACGGCCTCTGCTGCTTCCTGCCCGCTGTGACTTCTGAGTCTCTGTAAAGAACAGAGAGAAGCTGGGAATGTCAAGAGGTTGTCACCACTAAATAAAGCTTTTCCATTCAAAAAATGGGGAGCAATATGGCTAATAATTAATGAACTCAGCTGAGAAAAATAACAATTAAGTTTAATAAAGCCTTAACAATTAGCATTTTAACCATTATTTCATGGGAAGTGAAACATTGGATTAGTTATGCTTGTAGGGAGTAATCAGCTAAGAATTATTCAATTTCAACTAATTATAATTGCTCTGTTCATTCCCATTGGGTCTTTCAACTGAGAATTTCAGCCCGTGTCCATACCACAGCTAACAGGAAGGGTAAATGGTACCTATTTTAAAAGTGTGATCTTCAAAGTACAGCTTCAAATTCATTTTTAAACCAAAACCCAATAATTTTAAAAGAAGTCACCTTAATGTCTTTTTAAATATCTATAACTTATGGAGAAGGAAAAGGGGTGGCTTACATAGTAAGTTTTTTGAGCCAGAAAAGTTCATAGATTCTAGATAAGATAATTTTTAGTTCAGATTTTGCTATCAGCTATAATCGCCAGAAGGAAATTTTTGAGCAAGAAAATAGCTTTAAAAAATACCATTTTTTAATCATTTATATAATCAACCATGAAAATGGGAAATTCCTTGTTCAACAAGATAATAATTACTGCATGTTGCCCAGTTATTAAAAGTGTACTTTTTATATTTACCATTTTTTCTTACTATTATATTTTTATAATTTCATCCCACCATCGGCATAATAGAATATACAATCATCAAAATTTTCCTTTAAAAATTAATCTTCAGGTCTATAGGAACGTTTTTAGATATGTTTTAAGAAGAGATCATAAAATAAATACATCTTTTTACTAAAAAGGAAAACAAAGGTATTTCTGAATTTTTTGTGAAACAGAAAAACACAGGAAATTACCTTTACAGAATCAACCCCAGAACAAAAATCTTTAGAAATTTCAAGCCAAACAATCTTTGGCTTTAAATTTTATGTCACAGTCTAGCATGTACACCCTGGCATAAAAGTACGAAGTGCATTGACATTTTACTGTATGCCCGTAATTGACCTTCAGGAATGATCGAGATGTTTACAGTCATGGGATACAGATTTCTCTGAAGCCTAGATGACACTAATTTTGACCTTCTGAATAAGGGGAAATTTTCTTAATTTTCCTTCCAAGCCAAAAGAATTCTAATGTTTTTTTAAATTGTGGAATTACATATTGGCCTGTGAAAAAATTATCCTTTAATTTCTGATGATAATCAGGTTGAAACGAAATGGCCCGTGTGTAAATTGAGCCTCTGGACCTGATTTAACTTGAGGAGTAAACACTCATCTGAAAATGGTAGTGAGCAAATGTGCAGAGAGAAGAACGGAGGTGTCTTCAGAAGCGAAGGTGTCTACCTTCCAGGGACGTGCAATTCTGCCCCGGACCCTCGAGCTTCATTCCAGCATACGGCCATGGAGAGGCCTCCCGTGTGATTCTTGCTGCATGTGGACTTGTGTAGGTGTGTGAGGTTAATGAAAGAAAAGAGGATCTTGCTTCTACAACAAGAAAACCATGAATTAATTTTCTAAGTCCTTGAAAATTGCAGTTGTGCTATTTCTGAGCCTTTATAATCGTCTTCAAGTAGATGGGTAATCAACTGGCTAGATACTTTAGATTATAAAATATTCTCAAAGTAAGAAAATTATTTAGGACACTGTTTTAGTGAAAATACAGTGACCAAGAAAACACCAGTGTTTGCGATTCTGTGCTGACAGGCGCTGCTTCCCCGGAAGTCTCTGGGTCCCTGCTATTCTAACTCCTCCTTTTCTGTCCTCACCTCTCATGTGACATTTGCCAAAAGCCAGAGCACTTCCTGCTCATATGTGAGCGTGTCGAAACATTTGTAGTTTATGGAAAGATTAGTACATGGGCCCCTGGCATTCAAGTTTTATTAATAATGAATAATCTTTTGCGTCTTATAATTTATTTTTCACTATTACCTTTGCCATTGTCTTTTTGGAAGGAAAAAGAAAAGGCTATGAATTGTAGGTTCTATAAAACCTGGTTTAAAAATGAGCACTTGTCAGTGATTTTATTAACAAGAAGAATTTACTGGACTCAGACGTGTCAGCATTTGAGCCAGAAAACCTTCCTCACTTCCCATTTTTATAATCACAGGAGGAAAAGGGTCTGCGTGTGGCATTTTGAGACTTGTTCAGTTTACATTGTGAAAGTGCTGTCAGACTCTCACAAAGCATCCGTGAAATAGAAAAGACATTCATTGGGGTCACAAGTGCCAGGCATTGTGAGTTGTAAAAGCCTGTTTCCTGCACTCAACAGAGGGGTCATATGGAGAGAGGCACAGAGTATGCCACATATTAGATGACAGTCCTGGGTGCTCCGGGAATGCGTCACCTGCTGCGGCCCTGCTGGAGCTGTCCAGTGCCAGAGATGAGGTGGTTTTACAGTAAGATCATAGAACATTAAATGCTGGCAGAGGGGCTTGGTTTTTCCTTCTCTATAGTAATGTGATATGAATTCTATGTAGTGTGAGCTTGTAAGCTTGTAGACTATCACCTCTGCCCCCTGCCTGTCAGACTGTCCTGAGACGCAGCGGGCTTCAGAACACGGAGGGTGACCCACGTGGATGTTTCCAGTGAAAGCAGAAGCAAGGTAAATGTCTGCTCCTTGCTTAGCTTTTGGTTTGCCTTGGGGATCCCATGTTGCTTCTGTTAAGAGTCCTCCGCTCATTCTTAGACTTCACAAAGGGTTAGGGTCAGAGTCCTGAGTGCACAGGCAGCGTCACCACAAACCCAGAGCCAGCTGCTGTCAGAGCTTTCTGCAAAGTGCTCCTCTTGTCGGATAAAACCTGTAATTTCCCTGTAAATGAAAACTCTCAAGGCTGAATGAGCGACGACGTTTTCCTCTGAAAGACACTGAGACACTGGAGGCCACAGCCTTGATGCCCGAGCCCTAATGGACCCAGGACCACTCAGATGAGTGAGTGGACCACCTGGCTGCTGATTCCAATAAAGGCGATCAGGGAAGGACTAAAGCAAAACATTCATGAAGGACGCAAGGCACTTACGGCTTTTACTGGTATAATAAAATAACAATGGAAAGAAAAAGACTATTTTCTTAGGTTAAAGGTTTTTTATTTATTGAGCAGTGTGGGCCACATGGAGACCCATCACCTGGGATTCACTGCCCTTCACTTCTGAAGTCGCCTCCATTCTTCTCTCTGCACATTTTCTAAGTACCATTTTCAGATTAGAGTTTACTCCCCAAATGATATTTCAATAATAATGTGCATTCTGTCTTCTCTATTCACTCCCAGCGTCCAGTCCTGGGGTGCATAGTAGTAGCTGTACATCTGACAGCAGCCACGGTGACGGCAGGAGACTGCTGAGCAGCGCCCTTCTGTGTTTCTGGCTGTGTGGATTCTAAGCACAGTTCTTAAACCCTTCTAAAAATGCTAAGGACTCTTGGATATTTGTACAAATTCCTCTACAGCTTGGGTCAGCAGAGTTGGCTTGTGCTACTGGCTACAAACCATCAAAACCTGGGCAATGGTAACGCTTAATCCCACCCAGACGCTGGAAAAGCTCCCCAGGTTCAGAAAAAGAGCTGCCCCAAAGTTGGGTCAAAATGCCCTGTGCACACGAGTGGTCAGAGGTTTGGATTCAAAGGGGCAGGGAATAACAAATAAAAATCACAGATGTGAAGACTTTGATAACTTTGTGGAATCTTAGAATCATATTGTGCTCATTTTTCACAGAAAGAAGTGTGTCTCCCAGAGCATTTTCCTGTTTACACGAGCGCTCAGGTTGGAAGACAGTATGAGAGGCCACGCCTCCCTCTCCCAAGCAGACCATTCCACCTGCCAGCCTCCCTCCCTGCGCGGCTCTTCTACTCTGTAGACGCACAACAGGAGAGGACTTTCCCGTGCTGACCGTGTCAGCCTCAACCAAGTTGAGCTTTATCCCTGTGGAGGTCATCCCCTTTATCCCTCAGAAATAAGGGAAGTGTAGTTCCTCGGTGCCATTGGACCCTTTGTGGACTACCTGTACAATATGATAAAGGACTTTAAAAATTCTGTGCAAATGATAATCGGGTCAAGGATATATCCAGTTGTTCAGAAAGGTGTATTAATTAGCATATCTCCAAAGGAGCTAATTGCAACTGATCAGTGACGTGGCCCTCAAAGGAAGGTAGAGTTTAAAAGCAGGGACCCAGTCCACAGCCTTGTCTCCCTGGAATCAGTCTCACTGAAGCTTTATTAAAGGAATCTTAGATTATTCATCATTCGTCCAATAGTCTTAAGGACAAGCTGATCAAAGAAATATATACATGGCGAAAGGCAGCTAGAATCTCCTAGGAAACTTTCTATAAACTTACTTATTTTAGATCATAAATCTCTCTGTTCAAATTGAAATAGCTGTATTGTTTAGTTTTAAATACCAACAGCAATTAGCCCACTAAAGAAACTAATTGCTAGCAAATTTTCATATTTAAACACAAAGCCATTTCTACACAACAGTGCTGAATACCACTTCAAAGGCTAAGCAAACAATGATTTCCAAAAGTGAGTTATGCATAATTTTATAATACTGTTTCCTAATTATAAAACAGTAGAGCAATGGTTTCAAAAACTTCAGGAAAGAGTAAATGGCCTTGCTTTATTTTTATAAATAAGAGTACCTTACAAAGAGTGTGATTATGATCAGTGGCTATTTTAAAGTGATGTATTTCTTATAAACAACCCCAGCATTCAGACACAGATGCCCACTCACAATAGACCTGAATGACACAGGCATTTTTCATACCATCTACTGCTAAAGATTATAATTACTTTCAGAGCTGCAGCATTATAAGTAGACAGACTTTTTTCTCTGTTCAAACCTACCCCTCCATCTGTCGGGAAAAGCCAAAAAAAAACAAAAACAAAAAAAAACTCAGGTGGTTAAAGCACAGAAAGAGAATGGCAGAATTCATAATACTCACTTTTATTGATTGCCAAAGTTGCAGAATTCTCAGCATTAAATTGTCCTTTTGGGTGAAAAGCTGTTCTTATAAGTTCCTTCATTAGCTTTCAGAGCTTCTGACCAGGAACTTTGGGGCCATCCAGCCTGTCCCAGGTCTAGCTCTGGACTTTGGGGCCATCCAGCCTGTCCCAGGTCTAGCTCTGGTGCTAACTTAACTTCATGGTGTTACTTAAACAATGTCCTCCATCAAGTGGCAAGGTCCTCTGGCTACAAATGATATCATAATATAATCCACCTTGTGCAGCCATTGTTAGGATTAAATAAGAATGTAAAGTAATTATGTAATAAAAGGATGCTTAGTGTTTGTGCTAATATTTTATTATTGTGAGTAAAATAACCACACATTATAGAATTTAGATAGAAGAAAGAAATTTTATGCACCTCTATTCCATGGATCATAGCAAAATAAGGTAAAAAGTATAAGGAACTGTTAACAAGAGACAGTCATGATGGGCCTATAGAGTGAGCAAACCTAGCTTGCCAATAAACTGTCCTAAGAATTGAGATAATCTGGGCAGACGTTCAAGGTCTTAGGTGAGAAAGTAGCAGAACAGAGACTTAATCTACTTCAGCATTTCATCACAGACTACTGATGAAGAGTTGTAGACAGTAGCTAATTTTTAAAATTTGGTGATGTCAAATGATATTAAATAAAAGATTGACTCAATGTATAACATGCTTCTTTCCAAATTTTGAATAAGATTAATTTGCAAATATAAATCCCAGTGAACATTATGCAACCTCCAAATTAAAGTATTGAATGGCTTGGTATTCAGAATATCTTTAAAAGCAACTTTAAAAGTAAGGAAACCAAAGCTACTCAAATGCTGTTTTAGGGCTAGAACTACTAGACATCCATATGCAACAATAAAAAAGCCTCAATACAGATCTTACACTGTTTACACACACAAAAACAAAACGGATCAAATATCTACATGTAAAACGCGAAACTTTAAAACTTACAGAAGAAAGTCTGGGTGACTTTTGATTTGGTGATAACTTTCAGATGTAACAACAAAAGCAAAAGCCACAAGAGAAAAAGTTGCTAAGTTGGACTTGATTAGACATAACAATTTCTGCTCTGTGAAACACATTGTTCAGAGATTAAAAAGACAGGCTGTGTGTTGGGAGAAAAATCCCTGAAAAACACACATCTAATAAAAGACTTATATGTGTATTCAAAATATAGAAATAACTCTGATCAAGAATAAGAAAACAAGCAATCCAGTTAATAATGGGCAAAAGATGTACAGGTCGCAAACAGTAACATGAAAAGATGCTCAACTTCACATCAGCAGGTAAATGCAAATTAAAACACCAGTGAGGTAGCACTGCATGTCTACGAGGATGGCCAAAAGCCAGAACACTGACAACACCAAATGCTGGTGAGGATGTGGAGCAACAGGAACGCGCGATCATAGCTCACAGGAATGCAGAACGGTACAGTCACCTTAAGACAGTTTGGCAGTTTCTCTTGAAGCTAATCACAGGCTTACCTTGTATTCCCAAGTGAATTGAAAACTTGTGTCCCCACAAAACATGCACAAAAATATTTAAGCAGTTTTATTTGTAATTAACAAAAACGGGAAGCAGCCAAGATGTTTTTCTAGGTGAGTCGATACACAGATTTGATGCATGCAGACTATGGAATATCATTCAATGCTAAAAAGAAAAGAGTTACCAAGCCTTGAAAAGACTTGGAGAAAATTCAAAAGTTGAGTTTCAAAAGTCAAGTTGCATAGGACTGAGTGAAAACAGCCCATCTCAAAAGGATACATACTGTAGGGCTCTAACTATACAACATTCTGAAAAGGGAAACACTCTGGACAGAATAGGAAAGTTGGTGGTTGTCAGGGTTGGGAGAGAGATGATCAGGTGGAGCACACAGGATTTCTAGAGCAGTGAAACTGCTCAGTGGGACACTGTCACGGTGGCCTCACGGGTTTGTGAAAACCCACAGAATATGTAGCAAAAGGAGTGGACCTTAATGTGAACTACAGGCTTCAGTTAAGAAGGCCTCAGCACTGGCTCGTCAGTGGTAACAAATAAATGAATGCAAGATGTTAGCAACAGAGAAACTTGGAAAGGGTCGGTATGGGAACCCTACATTCTGGGAAAGTTTTCTGTAAACATCAAACTATTATAAAAAATTAAGTCTATTTAAAAAGACTTATGTCTTTATAGAATGTATGTTTTTATAGAGGTCAAAGCAGTCATATAATTGTATTCAGATATTCAATATGCAATACACCTAATTATCATTGATTCAGTAACTACAAAGTAGAAACACCAAACTTTTAAATTATTTTAAATTAAATTAAAATTATTTAATTCTTCTGTATTTATTATTCTTTGTTTATAAAATCTGAACATGCATAAAAGATAACGATTAGATAAATTGCATGAAATAATACACTCCAATTTCCTTTCATTTTTTCTACTGGATCTGATATCATTATTTCCCCTCCATCACTGAAAGAATCATATTTTTAGTATATGAGGAGATTTGAGGAAATGATTTTTATTTTTAAAATGATATTTAGTCAACCAGAAATGCCAAGGAAATTACATTCTTATTTGAAATCAGCTTTTTATAATATTTAAAAGGATTTAATTACTTTTAGGTTTATATGGTTTTCTTAGCACTTTCTTAGTATTTTATAGTATGATTTTTGATTATTTTTACATTAGGATTGTAGCAAGGAAAATGAGTACTTCATTGCTAAATTGAAACAGAAAGAATTTTGAGCTTCTTCATTCATAAGTGCTCTCTGAAGTGTTTAGCCACCCACATGTACCCAGAGCTCATCCATGCTAGTTCCTGACAAGAAACACAAACCAGCCACACGTGCTGTGCCCCAAATATGTGCACGCATTAGTTGCATCACACTAACTAGGAATTTTATTAAGATGTGGATTTAACTTGGTGGGTCTGGGGAGCAGCCTACGATTTTGGATTTCTAATAAACTACCAGCTTATTCTGATGATGTTGTTCTGAAGACCACCCACTGAGAAACAAAGTCTTACTTCAAACTGGCTACTGTCTAGACAGAAAAGAGGAGAAATATGTGGAACACATCTTCATCTGTTTATAGACATTCATCTCACCTCTCTCACTACAAGAGAAGACCAAGGTGATGAGAAGCATCCATGTTTCCTGCCTTCATTCCACCCACATATCCACCCATCCTGTTACCCATCCAACTATGTATTCATCTATCCATTGATCCTTCCATCCATCCGTCCACTCACCCATCCATCTACCCACCCATCCATCCATCCGTCTTTCCATCCATCAATCCACTCACCCATCCCTTTACCCATCCACCCACCCACCCATCCATTTACCCATACAACCATCCATTCATCTAGCCACCCATAATTCCATCCATCCATCCATTCACTCATCCATCCTTCCATCCATTCATCCACCCACCCATCCATCCATCCTTCCTTCCATCCACCCACCCACCCATTTATCCGTCCGTCCATCCATCCATCCATCCATCCAGTAAATATCTACTGACCCTCTATCATGTATAAAAGACTATTCCAGGCCCAGGAGTCAAAGTCAACATTCTAGTGAACTATGGAGTCTGATAATATAACAAAACACCTGAATATATTTTTTAAAAAGATCAATGTGTAAAGTGATAATTGCCATGAGGAAATGATATCAGGGAAAAGCAATGGAGAGTGATGAAGGAGTGCATCAGTCCACCTGGCTCCTGTCCTCAGGTGGATCTGTGTGAACTCACGGGGGTGACTCGGCAGGTCAGTGTCCCACATTCCTCTTCCTACATTCTCCTCACTAAAGTGCAGGAAGACTGGATGAGGTACTCTTTGGAAGGAATTAGAAATATGTCTCACATATTGAAAGCACTCAATAATTGTTAGTTATTATTTTCTGAGAAACTGACATTTGCAAACCACACTGTGCAGTGATGCAGAGAAAGTCACCCCAACCAGTGATGAGAATTTATGAAAATGTAAAAATGTCTAATACGCCCAGAGTCTAGAAAGAGGAAACAAATTGGGCAATTCAGTGTTTCAGGAATTTCTGACAAGTGTGGCTGGAAATAAGATTATAAAGGTAGTTAAAATATTAGAGTTGGATAATGAAGGAAAACTATGCCTCATGTTAAGGAGTTTGATATTATCTTGACCTATTTGCTAATGGCTGCCAAATTTAAGTCTGCAAAATAATGCAGCTACCTTGCCCACCACCCCGAGGTTCTCATACAGCCATTTCACTTCACCAATATTCCACTGGACAACAGAAAGCCAGCAGCATCCTGAGAGCAGCAAAGCGTGTAGGCTATCACAGGCCAAAATGTGGGGGTGCTGATATAATTATAAGCTGTAGGAGCAAATACAGAAACTTATTTCTAATATCAAAAAAGCAAAAATTAATTAGTTGACCTGGGAAAGGGTAACAGAAAGACATTTTGAGCAGAGCAGATCAATTATAATAGCAATTGTTAATAAATGAACATTTTTAAGTAAAGATAATGGGCCAATACTTAAAACTTAAAAAAGGCCAATACTTGGTCTTCTAAGTCCAAGCACTAAATTTCTCCTTCTGATTTTCAGCAAATGAATATACCAGAAATATTTTCACCTCATGTAGGTCAAAATATAATAAACAAATTGCCTTTGGAGAACATGTGGATGAAGAGAACTCTATCTACTTCACAATTGGGAATCTCCATCTTCTTTATATGTCAACCCTAGGAGACGTCAGTTGATTAGAAGACAGAGGGCATGTAGAAACATCATAATCAAGGTTCTTGGTCATATGTGAGAGAGGTATTGAATGGGCCCCTCCAGCAGATGACCTTCCACCATCTCTGAAGTTGAATTTACTCCCTGCCTCACCAAAACAAGAGGGGCGGCTGCAATATGAGGTGTCTACAAAGAAGTACATGTACAAGTTGGTGTTTTTGTCATGTATGTGTATGCCCTGGCCATAAATATACTGAAATCAGACTTCTGTGCTCACCAGCATTTCAGCCATGACCTTAGATTTATAAAAGTAGCACTTCCCATTTTATTTGGTGATGGCTAAGAGCATTACTGTCTTTGCTTTCATAGGAAGATAATCCTGACACCAGTGGGGCAGTTGGACTGGAAAGGCAAGACCAGTGATATTCTGATAAAGGAGCAGAAAAGAAGGAGCAAGGAGCACGTCCTTATTTGTAATGTCTGCTGGTTTCCACAGTGTGAATACTCCCGCTGTGGTCAGTGTCAGGCTGGCAATTGATTCAGGCTCAAAGGCTCTTGAGCACTCAGCACTGGGCTTCTGCGGAACAAGCCACACTAGCTCTGGAGCACCACGGGTGGGGCTGCCAGTCCCGGGGATGAGAGGTAAACTGTGCAGTAACAGAGGATACTGAAGGCCGGGTGAGGGGCACAGCCACTACTATGGCTTGCAAGTTGAACAAAACATCACGATCTGATAAGAAAATTTTGATATTAATGGATAAAATCTGATAACCAAGTTAATATTAAAGAAAAAACGAAGACATTATTATCACATGATAATGTCACGGTTTTGGGGTTTTTTTTTAACTTGATAGATTAATGGGATGATGGTGCCTATGATTGAGATTCAGTGAAAAAGAGAAGAAATTTTTGTAAAAGAATTCAGCTACATTTCAACATCCTAAATTCATTAAGCACATTGTCTACTAGACTAAATTTAGGGGAAAGGACCAGGATATGAGATGCTTTGACATGTAACCAGCACGGAGATCGTATAATTACTCTAGGGACTCATCTACCTAAGAGTTTTCCTAAGAGTCTCTAACAACACATTCAATGTACCTCATAGGACGCGTTTCCTTCTGTGGGTAAATGGACTCTGCCCTTTATATTCTAGTTTAACACTAATGGTATTATCTTCCACCAACTTCCGTTTTGGTTGCATACATTCCTTTGCACTGTTTGGGTCAAAGTGAGAGGTGTGCCCATCACCCAGATAACGTGCACTGCTCCCTTTCCTCCCACCTATCTGATTTTTGATGAGTTTTATTTCTGTATGTGCACATAAGTTTTGATTAATTAGTTTCCACTTAATAGTGAGCACATACGGCGTTTGTTTTTCCCTTCTTGTGACCTTCCCTTAGAAGCGTGGTTCCCAGTTCCATCCAGGTTAACTGTACTACTGTGTTTTAAGAATCATTCACTAAGGCCAGAACCAGCAGTCACAGCCCAAGTACCTTCCCCAGAAATGTGTTTTTCACATTTCTGCCACAATTAAGTTCTTTTAAAAGCCATGCTGTCATATTTGGAAAGTCATGTGATTTAGAACATGACAACAGTGTGTCTGGGTTGATGAGGCAACTTGAAATAAGGGCAGAGGAGGAAGGGAGGGTTAACAGAGTGAAGTTTCAGTCTGGAGAAGAGAAAGCTGTGATGCAGGTGGTCTGGGGACCTGGGCAGAGAGAACATGGGGTAGCGTGTTCACATGTTCATCAAGCATTTAAAATGTGTCACATGAAGGCATTATTAATCTACGTGTCTCAAGCAGAATGCCCAGAAGGCACTGAGGAGGCAGTGGCAAGAGTGATTTTGAATTTTTGCCCCGCTGTCCACCGGGGCTGCTCTCGTGGGGGGGGATTGCCTGCCTTGCACTGGAGGCATTTAGAGCACCGTGTGACCACCCAGAATACTTACTCCAAGAGGAAATCTAGCTGTCAGGGAGCATCAGGCTGGCAAATCCTTAAAGACCCATTCAATGGAGAGTTGTATGAGTATCTGAAATCAATTTTCTCTACAAACTTGTTCTTCCCCAATAAATATGTTCAAGTTTTTCCTAAACATTTTAAGAAAAGACTGAATTTTGTGAGCCAGGCGCACCAAAAATGAAAGATTAATATTCTCTTTGGTTGGCAATTGAGTTATGTTGAATAAAAGGCCTGGATGCTAGCAGGGAGAATATGTGCTTTCCACGTGGGTACTTACAGAGAGCTTATTAGTTCTAAATATAGAAGTAAGCTTTAGCGTTGGAGAGATGCCAAGTTTGACTAATACATTTGGTGGTGTCCTTGTTAGGGAAAAAAAAAGCATGATGGAGAATTCTATTTTTCTAGATTAGTTTGTGTGGGGGTGGAGAGGGAAAAACATGTGCTCTTTTCTGTCAGCGAATTCCATCTGTTCACAATTACTGAGTAGGTGTGCCAAGCTAATGATGCGGAGTACACAGTAGGTATGTGGTGGATGCTTTTAGCTTGATGGTATTTATAGCCCTTACTTGGCAGAGGTGGATCACTTAGCAAATGCTCAGGGCGTCTTGATGCAAACCAGCTGCTATCTTTTTCTCCTTGGCCAGCTTCCTGGCAAAGAGACAGTGGTCAAAACCAAGATGTCATTTTGTTTTAACAGAGCATTACTGAGCACCTACTAGGTTTAAGAGTACGTAAGCAGAGATGAACACGAGGCTGCATTCAAGGTTCTGCTCTCAAGGAACTTGATCTTGGAAGAGAGACAAAATTGCATAAGTAACTTACTGTCGCGATCGCTGCTCAGATGTCTGTTATTTAGCATAAATTTTCCTCAGCACTCCTGAGAAACAGCTATATGAATAATTCAAAGCTCTCAAAACTACATTGCTTAAAAGCCTTCGATGACGTTGAATGAAGTAGTTCAGGATAGAATAGCACTTTTCATGTGTTTCCTCTCTGTGAATATCAGAATTAATGATTCACAGAAAATTTTTAGAAGTTTTATATAATCTTAAATGAATAATAAATAATATTAAATATCAATACATATGGTTCACTATGTTTAAAGTATTAATTTTTAATTCTTTACTCCCCCCAATCAAGAAAATGTTCCCTATAGCAAATTCCAAACTGTGACAATATTCCCACCACAATCCTCCCAGCTGGCTCAGAGGGGATGCCATCAGGGAGACATGGATCAGGCCAAGCACACATGAACTTGTATGACCCACTCCACCACCCTCAGGGCAGGAGAAGCTGGATAAAACGATGTGGTCACTGACATTTGGTTGCAAACTAATTAGTAACTGGCATTACAGCAGGATGTCATCGTCAGATCCATTTCCCCTTCCACCTCTTTCCCACTCTTTTCAGGTTTGACCCTGACACAGTGGACCTCACCTTAGAACTCTAACTTACAAGCTTCCATAAACACTTTTTTGTACTGTATTCACTCAAGTGCATGGATAATAGTATTTTAGATACTGTTAATTACTAAACAGTAATCGAATTACTAATCAACAGTATCTAAAATACTATTAGGGAGTATCCCGGAAGGGAGTAGGCAACGGTGACGAGCTGGGATCATGACAGCCAACCAGGAGCTGACAAGATGTATAGTATATTTAACTGTGACAGGGCTACCTGGAACTGATGATCTAATGTGTGGACAGCCATCGTTTAATGACACGTAGTAACTAATAACACTAACTAATCTTGGGCTATCTCTCCATCCATTTAAACCTTTAACTCCTTTAATAAGTTTCCCTGCCCCAAGGTAGTTTTGACTTCATTTTTTAATCAATTTTTTTGAATGCTGTAGTTTCAATACTAATGCAAACATCTTATGTTATTATATTTTAATTACAGTTAGTGAAGATAATTTTTTTTTTTTTTTTGAGACTGAGTCTCACTATATCGAGAGTGCCATGGTGTCACAGCTCACAGCAACCTCCAAACTCTTGGGGGTAAGTGATTCTCTTACTTCAGCCTCCCAAGTAGCTGGGACTACAGGCACCTGCCACAATGCCTAGCTATTTTTTTTGTTGCAGCTGTCATTGTTGTTTAGCTGGCCCGGGCCAGGTTCAAACACACCACTCTCGGTGCATGTGGCCAGTGCCGTAACCATTGTGCTACAGGCATCGAGCCAATACTATTATTTTTTGTAAATTGATTACTGGAGAGCAGCTTTGATAAACTCTTATATTTATTCTAATAATTGATTCTTTGTCTTTTCTCCCATCCAAGTACTAACCAGGCCCGACCCTGCTTAGCTTCCGAGATCAGACAAGTTTGGGCGTGTTCAGGGTGGTATGGCCGTAGACTTCTTTGTCTTTTCTAGATGACCATATCTCCTATAGATAATGACCATTATAACTCTCCCTTCCCAGCACAGCAGAAATTATCATGAATATATTTGATTTGTTTCTACTCATCAAGGAAATGTGTCAGAAGCTTTTCATGGTGTGCAGTACGCACCAGAGTTTTATGGTATATGACTAAGTTAAGGAATTTCCTAAACCTAATCATGCTAAAATATCTGACAAAACCAAACTGAAGGACGTTGTAAAAAAAAAATAACTGGCCTCAGACTTCCAAGAATTATGAGAGTCTGAGATTTTGCTGTGCTTAAAATCTAAAATGTTAGCTTGCTGCAATTTGATGGATGCCGACAGAAGACACAACACTCCTGGGTCAGAGACAAAGAGTTGATGGTTTACACAGCCACAGCGGCAGCTAGAGAACCAGCCCATCTGTTGGTCTAAGGCCCAGTTCCTACAAGCAGCACCAAGAGAACAAGGTAGGACCCGCGCGTCCAGCAGGGTACATTGGAAAAGAGAAACCATGAGTTCTGGGAGCCCAAAGCTTTTATAAAAGGCAACAAGCATGCCTGCCTGTGGCGTCAGTGGGAGAACCTATCTTTTTCTTCCAAAGCTGTTTGCTATACAATCATCTTTGAAATGATAATCTGCAGCAGAGGCAGTCAGCACCTTTACTTGCAAGAAATGCAGAAGCCCTTGGTTACCCAATGGTAATTGCTCAAAGTGTCAAAGGAAAGAAAACTAAGAGAAGTCTGAGAAACTCTTCTAGACTGAAGAAGTCTGAAGAGATTGCCTAGATGATTAACTAAAGCAGTGTGCGATCCTGAGATGACTCCTTTTGCTATAATAAACTCTTCTCAGTGAAGGAAATTGGACCTGAAGGTTAGATGGAGATAAGGCATCAACACTCATTTCCTGATCTGGAGGACTATGTTGAGTTTATGGAGAAGGCCCTTGTTTATAGAAAAAAAGACACCAAAGTATTTGGTGATGATGAGGCATCAAGTTGGCCAGGGTGTCTCAAAGGGGCCAGGGTAGAAAACAGACAAGTTTTTTCATTCGGTCTTTCTCTAATTTAAAGATTCATTTCAAGGTTACATGAGATTCTGGGGCTTTGGAGGAAAGGAATGCTTTTTTTAGCACATTAATTTATTTATACCTATTTATGAAAGTTTCAATGTCTTCTTAAACAATTTTTGATCTGCATATTTTCAAATTTTCATATATATCATTGAAGTGTTCCAATGTGTTACTCTATTATTTTACTCTTTTACTGTTTTTACCTTCACTTTTTACTGTTATTTCTTTCTGCTTTGTTTATTGACCTTTCTTCTTTTTCTTAAAAGATGAGTTTAGAGTCCTTATAAGACAAATTTAGAGCTGTTAGTTTACCTTTCACTAGTGCTTTAGCTCTTTCTTATTTTATTTTATTATTTTTATTAAATCATAGCTGTGTACATTGATATGATCATGGGGCATCATTCACTAGCTTCACAGACTGTGTGACACACTTTCATCACACTGGTGTTAATTATCATCTAATATTAAATATGCTATAATTTATTTTTTATTTCCTTTTAATTCAAGGGCAACTTAGTAACACTACTTTTCCAGTCACTTGAAGATTTTTGAGCAGTCATAATATTAACTTGGAATTCTTTTGAAAGCTCCTTTATGACTATTACATGATTAGTTTTTTTATGTCCAAAATTTTTTAAATGTATGACCTGTAGAGTTTTACATATGTACATGTTTATACACACATTAATTTATAAGTCCAGGCTCATCAATGGTGCTATATAAACCTTCTCCATCTTCTCTTATTGTTTTTGTCCTCTTAATACTTTAAGGACAGGATAAGCAAACATTTTAAACGACACAGATTGTTTTCCTGCAGTGTCTTCCTCCAATTCTCTCAGAGTGCATGTATGTTGGTAGACGGATCCATGTGCAAGGTGCTATGTCTTTGGCTCTGTTATTTTTACCAAGACACTTACAACATGTAACATTTTTTGTGTTTTAGCTTTCAGCATTTATTATTTATATCTTTTATTGTGTCAAATGTTGTTGTATTTTAAAAACCAAATCTGATTTTTCTGTTATATTGAGATGTTTCTTACTTATTTTATATTTGCTTTGAATGCTCTTTTTCATTCTTTTCTACTCTGCGTTGGATTGATCGTCTTACATTGGTTGAAAAGACATCTACTTTATTTTTATGTTTATTTTTATTCTGAGACAAAGTCTCATTCTGTTGCCCAGGCTAGAATGCTATGACATCAGCATAGCTCAGAGCAACCTCCAACTCCTGGGCTCAAGTGATCTTCCTGCCTCAGCCTCCCCAGTATCTGGGACTACAGGCTTCCACCACAATTCCTGACGAGTTTTTATTATTTCATTATGATGATGATGATGATGATGATGATGATTACAGACAGAGACAGATCTAGCTTTTGCTTCTGACCTAAAGTAATCCTCCCTCCTCTCCTGGGCCTCCCAGAGTCCTAGGATTATAGGCATGAGCCACCGTGCCCAGCTTGATTTTTATGTTGTTTACCTTTAACATAAAACTCTTATTTAGGCAAAAATATCCTTATCAATTTTGTGGATATGTTATTGTCTGTATTTTTCCTTACACTACATGTACACTAGCAGTCTCTCACCTCAAATGTATTCTCTCTCTCTCACACACACACAATCCCCAGCAATGTTCCCCTACCTGTGTTTCTCCTCTGGTTCCTTCCCAGTTGTTGTTTAGTTAGGGCTCTGCAGGGAAACAGACCATTAAGAGAGCTATCTAGTATCTATTTATACGCACACAAACGCACACACACACAGAGCATCAGAGAGAGACTTGTCTTTTTATTTTCAAGGAATTAGCTTACTACCCTGAAACAACTAAAAGTTGATGTTGAGTCTGACATCCTTCAAGGCAGGCTAAGCAGGCTAAAAGTTCAGGTAAGGTTTCTCTGTTACAGTCATGAGACCAGATTCCTCCTCCTTTAGGGAAGCCTCAGTCCTTGCTGTAATACTGACTTATGCTGAGGGGATGAGCCTCATCTATATTATTGAGAGTAATCTGCTTTGCTTTAAGACTAGTGATTGTAAATGCTGATCACATTTTAAAAAATAACTTCATAGCAACATCTAGTCTAGTGTTTGGCCAAACGACTGGGCACCAAAGCCCAATCAAGTTGACATAAAATTAACCATCATGCAAGTTATGAACACTTCCATTCTCTGTATTTTTTTAAAACCAAAGATAGATTTTAATAAATTTAAGTAATCTTGTTTTCTCTATTTTGGCTAAATTCTTACAGATTTATTTCTCCTTTTATTTAAAAATTTCTTCCAAAAGGTTTTTTAAGTTGGCCTTTATAAAGCAATACTTCAAAATTCTTTTTATCAATGAAAATGTAAGTATCTGACCTTATTTTACATAACAATTTGGTTAACTATAAAAGCACAGACCCACAATTTCACTTCTCTCCCTTGTTTTGTGCATCTGCTCCATATCTTTGAAGGCCATTCTGTTAGAATATGCACATATGCAGATTTTTTAGTACTTTGTAAGCTTGTTCAATCAAATCACTTTCCCCTTTCCTTGAAAGGATTGTTTCCAAAGTATGGGCTCAGAATCCTCAACTTTGTTAGCAAAACAAATTCTCTTCCTAACACCAGACCTACTGAGACAGAAATTCTGAAGGTCTGATGGTCATGGCAGCCTTTATTTACTAGATGAATCGCTATGTCAGGCTCCTGGGGTATCTAGGTTTTTTCATTTGTTGGCAATGCCTGGTTTCAAGCTTGAAAGCTACTACTTTAGAAGATAAAAAGTCTCTCATCCTGCTCTCCTCAAATATTTCCTCCTCTCTTTTAGTATTTCTTTTTTATAGACCTCCTGTTATCCAGATGTTGGTGTTTCTACATGTAAATGTCTTCTCCTTCCTGCTGTTTTGTCTGGGGCCCCTCAGTCTCGTCTTTGAACTCCATCCATCCTCAGCTGTGTTCATCTGACTTTGCCCCACGTTTGCTTCTCCTATTTCAACCACTATCTATCATACCGAATAGCTCCATCTGATATTCTGTGAATTCTTATTAATTTTTCAGGTAAAAAATATCCTCCTTTATCTTTTTATGGATTTATTTTTAGCTTTTAAAAGGCTTGACTACTACAACAATTCAGGCTTATATAGCATAGAGGTTGTTTCATCTGTTGTTACTTTTGTCAGGGTTGTAATCCTTGGCATTTTAGTCATTTGACCTGTGAGCTCGTTTTCTCTAGAGATATCACCTTCCACATCTGGTAAAGTGTGTCAGAGAAAGAGCAAAGCACAGGACCTAGTTTGTGTTTTCCAGATGAGGCAGATAAGAATTGGAGACAGTGTGGCCCAGGCAGAGCGCAGCGAGCACACAGCCCACTGCTGGTGGCTTGTCTTCCTGCCTGCGTGCCCGTCCAGCCTGTTTCATACAGAATTGGCAGCCATTTGTTTTTGGTTTGCACCCCACCCTCATTTCCTGCCTGTGTTGAGTTAATAACTAAATCTAGCCACTCCCATCTCAGACCTGTGCTACATGAGGTCGCTGCCAGGAGATGGACCTGCTGAGATGCTGCCTCTTCACCATCCAAGTCCACACAGCGGGCAGCGTGGTCTCTCCCCAGTAGACATGTGACCACCCCGTTTCCTTGTTTGATTCTCTTCCCTGCCATCCACTGATTTGAGAATAGAGCCTCTTTGGATCCCAAATAACTGCAATCTAGACATACTGGTTGGCTATAATCTGAACTGACGGGGCCACTCTCAGTTTCCAACAACTCCTCGCACTTGCTCCTCCCTCCATCTGGAACATTCTTTCTCCAGGTATGCACACGTCTGCCTTTTCACCATAAGTCACGTTTCAGCTCCGTTGCCAGCTTTTCTGAGAGGCTGCTCTGGAAATGCTGCCGTACCTGACGTTGGTCCCTGCCGGGGCTTTGTGATAACGTCACAGGTGCTTTTGTCATGCCATCCCAATGTCCCACGCTGGCTGGGCATCCCACACACTCACACATTGTGTGTTTACACATCCAGGTTTGTCTTCTCAAGCTAGAATAGATAATCCATAAGAGCAGAGAAAAAAAGACGTCTCATTTTTTTAACCTTCTAAACCTAGCAACCAAAATGGAAAATAACACATAGTCCAGAGTCCTGGTGATGGTTTTTATTGAATGAACGGGGGATATGTGATTGCTCAGAGCCTTGCTGAAACTAGCTTCATGTTAGCTTTTCACTATATTTAATGATGACCAGCTTTTATCCTTAGTGTTCATCTATTTTATTTTGGAAGACAGTAAAAAATATCAATATTCCAAGTATCCATTAAGGCAAGTTGTGAAGACCTAGTGAGCAATGAGATATTAGGACCATCATATGTGGTGATTTATCAGTAAGTGTTTAGCACAATATATGATATATGAGAAGGCTATTACATTTACTGTGTCAACAAATATGGAATATAAACTATTGAACATTACTTTTTCAATTTAATATAGAATTCTTTTTTAAAAAATTCTTGATCAATAACCACTACAAATTGTATTTGTGCCAAGAGCTTATAGAAGCTTATCCATCATCTCTTGTGAAGTTCTGTTTTTTTTAACAACTTTCTTTTTTTTTTATTGTTGGGGATTCATTGAGGGTACAATAAGCCAGGTTACACTGATTGCATTTGTTAGGTAAAGTCCCTCTTGCAATCATGTCTTGCCCCCAGAAGGTGTGGCACACGCCAAGGCCCCACCCCCCTCCCTCCTTCCCTCTCTCTGCTTTTCTTGTTTAATGTTTTTGTCACATTATCAAGCCCTTCACTTGCAGTTACTAAGAGGTAACAGATCACCTGTTTGGTGTGTGCCGCAGCCAAGGCAGAAATGTGTCAACTGTGTCTTCGTTCTTGGTTGTGATACATAAGGTTAGAAACGGCCAGGCACCCCACTGGCTTTGGATATAGGTTGAAATGGCCTTTGAAACACACAGTTGACCATTCTTATTGTTTCTTAAAAAGTTTGACATCTGTCTAGGCAGCAGCTCAGGAGCCAGAGAAACAGAAGATTTTGGAAATTGGCCCTGAGTGTAGAGGATAACGCAGCGTGAGGAAGTCCAGTGCTGGTGGGAAGAAGATAGTTCTAGTCTGTCTTCCCCCAGGAACTCAATACCTTGTTTAACAATTATAAGTCGTGAGTCACTTTTTCCTTAACATATATGAAATTCTTTATTGATGCTCTTTGGACATAGAAAAGCCAGTTCATATATCTTCTATATGTCTGTGATTTATTGAGAGAAATAAAATACTTATTAATCATTTGAGTTCAGGATATGAAATAATTTTTCAACTTGTCCAGATGAGCCTGTCCGGTTAAATTCTATCATCAATTGTAGCAGATGGTAGAAACGTGGCCTTGAGTGTCGATCTGTCTTTAGACACAGCTTTAATTTCAGCTTGCACCAGTGCATCCGTGGCCTGACAGTGAATTATGAGTTTCTTCTCTCCCTGGCTGGACAAGTCACTCACAGATTTTCTGATAACATGACTGCATTCTGGAGGAATTACTTTAGATAAATGCGATTGCTTTTATGAGAATAGGAATCTCTTTTCTTGTGTACTTTGTGGAAATTGTGTAACATAAGCCACATGACATATAAAACTGCAATTACATGCACTCTGCACTTCTCTCTTTGGTTATCCTGCCCTGCATACTAAAAATCAGTTTCCATCAGTGAGGACAGAAGCGTGTGTAGCAAAGAAGTATCATTCTGCTAATGACTCCCATAGGCCAAGGCAAACTCCATGGTCTGTTTACCTCCCAAAGTGATGGTTTAAATGGCAAGAATACTTTTAAATACACAATTTGATATGACCACAGTAGGACACAGGGCAGAGAATCAATCCAACATCGCCCAACACTGATCAGAATACATAAAATAAAATGTCAATTTTAATTTTAAGGAAAATATAAGGTATTTTTTAATGAATTCTAATAGCAATTGCTGGCTGAAAATATTTTAAAAATAAAACAATTATAGTGAGTAGCATAAGGAAAGTCGATCAGGCTACACCAGTGAATAGGCTGTGCAGCCCCTGACAAATTGAGATTCTCAATTTGTACATCATGCTTGGGTTTCAATAAGCCTCATAAAGGAATTCAGTGCTGTTTTAAGAGTGATATTAGATCATGAATGTGTATTATTTAGCTTAATGTCTTCTGCATAGTAAATGTTCAAAAGAAGTAAGCTATTTTTTTATAGTTACTATTGATAATAGATCCTTTAAACAGAATTTTTTACCAGGCTATTCAAATAACTACATATAAAAATTCCTTTTCTAAATGCCATTTCATTAAAAGAAAAATACTGACTCTGAACCAGTGATTCTCAACTGAAGGTGATTTTTGTCCCCACCAGAAACATTTGACAATGTCTGGAGACCTTTCTGGTCTTTGTGACGGAGGAGGGGTAGGACAGGTGTCCAGTGGGTGGGGCCAGTGACATCCCGCAATGCACAGGCCAGGGCCCCTCAGCAAGGAAGGTCCCGTCCAAAGTGTCAGCAGCGCTGACCCTGAGAAATCCTGTCTGAAACCACCGCTCCACTTTCCTGCCTTTGTGTAGTTGTTGAGACAACTGAGAAAGCAGTAAAAATAAAAACAGGAACTCGCCATCCAGCCCCCACCACTCAGGGCTGCTCCGGCCCAGCTGAGCAAGCTGGAAGGTGTGACCAGAGTCCTCAGAGAGACGTGACTGGGGCAGAAAGGCGAGAAGATGGGAATCAGTGCACTTATGTCCCCTATTCTAAATTATCATGGGGAGAGAAGGAGCTGAACCTGAACTTTTAAAACTTAGGAAGCTAAATTTCAGGAATAATAAAAAGGCCCCACACAAGAAGTCCCAAGTGAGGCAAGGGGATCTGTGGGAACACGGAGCCCACAGATGTGTCCACATACATTCTGGAAACACACAGTGGAATCTAAACCGGACCAAAAAGGTGACCCTTTGTCCACCACTGCTCCTGTGTGCCATAATCGATGTCATAGAAATGAACGTCAGGACTTTTCCGTACAGTCTGGACTTTGTAATTCCTCTGTGATGGGTTGTAAATTTGCTGATTGGGTTTCAGTCATTCTCAGTTTCCAGCCGTGGTGAGCAAACTCATCTGCACGCCCTCGGGGGTCATCCCTGGCTGGGTGGGCCCCCACAGAGGAGCAGCGCCCTCTCTCTGCACAGAATGTGCACGTACAGGGTCTGTTTCAGAATGCGTGTGCCCTCAGATTTCTTAGCCAGAATGTCACACTTATTTCTGTGTATTAGCTACAGACAAAAAGTATTTTTAACCAATGCTGGTATGGAGTAGGAAAGGGTAGATGCCCAAGAACCAAGAGCAGAGAAGCTCGAACTAAGAAAAGTGAAACACTGTTGGCAGAACGTCACGCCCGGGCCCACCCTTGGCAGGGCCAGGCCATCTCCATCGTCCCACGGAAGAGAAGGGTGAGGCCCAGGACATGCAGAGACTCCCGCACAGCCCTGCAGGTAACAAGGGAAAGGTCTCCCGGGGAGGCCACGCCCCCTGCCGCTGTGCCATCCTGGTTCCTCCAGGAAGCAGGGTTTCTCCTGTCGGGTGGCTAGAGAAAGGGGAGGCGGGTGAGATGACACACAGGTTAGAGGCTGGTGGGGAACCACAGCCCTGTCCGAGCATGAAGAGCAGAGCGTGGTCCTGAGCCCGCAGCCATGTAGCGAGGGGCTGGGGTGCAGACTGCTGGGACAGACACAGGGCTGAAGACCACACCCAGGCCCCACAGAGGACTGTGTGTGGCAGCAGGGGACAAGCAGGATTGAACTGGGAGCGGATGGGACAATGGACGTCGGCAACCTGTGCATGGGACACGTGGACTCAATTTTGAGGTTTTCGCGTTCTGTCCAATTCCTCTGTGCCTTGACATGACAAAACATCCCATAGAATATTGACATGCTGACAAGGACTGGTAAACGAAGGGTCTCTGCAGAATGCAGACAGTAGGGATGGACTTCACAGATTATTCTAAGTTATAGCGTCTTTACATGGGGAAGGAAGCGTCACTGTAACACGGTGGAGGAAGTGACATTTGGAGAGGTGAATGAAATGAAAGAATTCATTGTACTCATCGCTCTTAGAAACAGGGTGCAGGGCACTCTGCGCAGGTGTGACATGGAAGGAGGGGCCATGAATAGGGCTGGACCAAGCCAGGGCAGAGGGGACAGAGAGAGGGAAGAGAAGGAGGGAGAGAGAGAAAGGGGGAAGAGGAAGAGGGAGGGAGGGGAGGAGAGAGAGTGAGAAGGGGAGAAACAGAAAGAGAGAAAGGGAGAGAGGAGGGAGAGGCAGAGGACAGAGAGGGACAGAGGGGGACAGGGAGGAAGACCCAGGGGCAAGTGACCTTACTGGGAGTCACGAAGTCCCAGTCGGGGCAGGAAGCAGCCGCATCACACGGGGGCACCTGGCCGCCTGGCTGAGGCGCTCTAAGTCTGTGGGAATGTTGAGCCATCGAGAAAATATGACATCTTAAGAATTTACAGTATGTCTGGACACACATGTGTATTTTTAATCTTGCCTCTTTCCTAAACCTAATTTGCGTTGGAATAAGGCCCATGCAGCAGGTCGCTCCGTGGCGGTGCTGGTGGGTCCAGCACCAGGCTGGGACCCAGGTTGTGGGTGTCGAAACGGTGCTCAGAAAGACACAGTGGAGACGAAAGGAAAGCTGGGGGTGAGAGAAACGGAGTGTGGATAGAAGCTCTCCAGTTTTTCTCATCTTTGTAGGGAGGTCAAAAGTCTATCATGCATGATTAAAATTTTAATTAAATATGCTTAACTTCTAGTTTCACAAACGTAGTTTCACTGTCCGTGGAACACTTTGAATTCTCCAGTAAGATAATAAATCTCAGTTGCCATAGGAATTTTACTCCCTGAGATATGATTAAAAGTACGTTTTTGTTATCTGGCAAAACTCATTATATAGATTAGCTGTCAATAGTGTTGGAGAGATTTCCTGTTCGACGCAGTAAGAAAGAAGGAAATTAACATGTGTCGAGATTCTGCGGGGACTGTTGTGAGCTCACTACTTTTTTCCAAAAAAATTGCAGGTAAGTATCATCATCCATTTTATATTTGAAGAAATTGAGGCACAGAAATAAAATATTTGGTACAAGATCACAGCGCTGAGAAAACAGGAAGAACCAGCTCTGTGGCCCTGAGGTCTTTGAACCCCATACCACACTCTGCTGGTTTCTCCAACAATCCCAAAAGGAACGAGTTATTTATTTTCCAAAACGGAGCTTCTGGAAATCAAACATGCTATTTATTGAGGGTTGAGAGGATTCCATAGAGAAATAAAGTCTCTATAAAACAGAAAATAGGTTTCAAAAATATGAAGCATATTTGCTGAAGGAGCTGTGATCTTTGTTCCAGAATTACTGGGAAATGTGACATCATGGATTGACAGTGTCTGTGCACAGGCCAATTTGGCTTCATTGCAAGGGAGTTTCAAGAAAAAGGAATACTGGAAACTCAATTTGTGCTTCTTTTGTCCAGAGGTTTTTGCCATTTCTCCGATTGTGACTTCATTCTGGGAGCAATGGAAGGATGCCTTGCCAAATTTAGAACATACTTGAACTTTGTGATTTCATACATCTGAAATAAACTCCAATCTTTACAAGTCAGCTTGTGAACTATAAAATAAAAGAACATTACTTCCTTTTTCCAAGAAAAGAGCCTCTAACAGCTTCTTGGACATCACATTTCCTCCACAACACCAGACTTCAATGACCTAAGTGTGAGTAAATCAGAAACGTATGTACCAAATTGTCTCCAGCTCTGACTGTTATAAAGGAAACACTCAAATGCTCTAACAAGAAATACGCCAATCTGGGGATTTGGATATGTATTAAACCAGATTAAAAACTCATCATTTAATGCTTTTATGGGTGTGTAACTCACCTGTGCTCACCAATTCTCATGCTTAGTACTCATGTTATTGATTCCACTAAGTAAAAATATCATTTAAGATAAAACACTCCCTTGTAGAAGTTCTTCAAGCAATAAAGTCACTTCAGAATGGGAAAATAAATAAATGAATAAAAAACAAAAAGCAAAACTCAAAGAGGGAAAAACTGATTCAGGCAATTCCATTTAGGCTCAGCTGAAAGGTGAGCCTGGAGGGGATAATTTTTATATTAGAAATGGTTCTCAGGTTTATTTTTTTCTGTTTGTCTCAGAGGAACTGAAATTGATTTACACTTGAAAAATAGCCTGCAACATCATCACACAAACACAGAAACAGCCTGCACCATGCCGTAGTTAAGTGTCAGTGCCGCACCGCGCACTCCACAAGCCTCCCACAGAGTTTGTGCTCTGATTTATCGTACTGTTACTGGGAACTGATGTTAACTGTTTTCATTTGTATTTGAGAATACACGTGACCCTAGAAAATGTGCCCTTGAATTTGTACCTTGAGATGACTTGGAATAACGAGAGCTCTCCTTCTCTTGATCTTATTTTGTAAGCATAATTTTACCCATAATCATGGATCTGAGAAAAAATTAGAAGAGTTTTGAAATTCATGTATGCTTCAATTCTCACTCCATACATTCTTATATCAACACCCGCACTGTATCCTAACCTCTTTGAAAACCCTGGCTTCTGTTCACCTTCTGAGGCATCTGCTCAGATGGATGCTGCCAGCCTGGTAGATTTTGTCAGCCTTTACAGATGGGGATAGTCCCAGCACAGGATGGATATGTTTCAGAGAAAAGCAGCAAAGCCACATGTATGTGGAGAACTAAAATCAATCCAATCTTTCATAACAGCTCCAATTGGCCTTTTATTTTTAAAATCCCCAAATGATAAGGGGTGGTTGTGGAAGTGCATCAAAGGCAGTCAGTAGATTGTTTTTCTAATTGGTGGGTTTTTTTCCCCCTTCCTAATTTGAACACTGATGTTTTTCTTCTAGGTTTGAACACACTATTTCCTCAAGTGGGAGCAGGAGCAATTTGAGAACGGCGGCTTTTGTGAACTTCTGTGTAACCTTGGCTTTGTGGAGACGGGATTCTATTACCATGACATTTAAGGAGGAAAAAACAAGCTGTTCTGAATTGTGTCAATCTCACTTGTAATCTATTTTTGAACAATGTACGATGGAGATATTCCTGTTCACACAGAACTAGTGATTTACCCTCTGGTGGGTTCTACCCTTACAGCTGCTTTGCAATAAATAAAGCCACAGCAGAGAGGGAATATAATTAAAAATTAACTGCACCCAACTGGCTTCTCTCTGCTTTCATTTTTGCATGCTTGTTTGATGAGGTACTTTCAAGTCCTTTTAATTGCGATATAAAATAAGGCCTCTGGTAATCAAAAGCTCTTCAAAACCGTCGGAAGGGGGTTGTCCACCTTGGCTGTCCTCAAATCTTCTTTCCTGTTTTGGGTTTCTTCCCCCCTTGTCAACCTGGCTTCAGTTTCAGTGATCCCGGGGGAGCCTGGCCCCAGCAGCGTTGTGACCGCACACTGGGACTCCCGGGGCTCCAACTGGCCTCCTAGTCTCTCCTGGGGTGTGGGAACTCTTGTATTTTTAGTTCAGCTGAGACAAAGCAAGGCAGCTTTCAAAGAAGTACTTTGACAACTGAGAGAAAGAGAGAAGAGAGACAGAGAGGGATAAATAAGGGGTGTGTGTGGTGGGGGAGAGAGAAGGAGAGAGAAGGCTGAGACAGACAGACAGAAGCAGTTGAGTGACAGGCTGTGATTTCCAGAGTGAGGACCAGCCACACACTTCTTGGGTCATCACTGTTTTTACTGGGTTTACAGGCGTTTGCTTCTTCCTTTCCTTTGGGCTGAGAAGTTCGCTGTTGACATATTCTTAGTCTGATTCTTATGCGTGTTGACTCCTTTCCATAAAATTTGGTTTCTCCAGCTGTCTGCTCTGAGCACGAGTGTCCGTGCCTAGTGAACTTGGGCCTTAAAGGTGGGCACCGTAGTTCATTTGACAAAACCTGCATCTCATTAGGCTTCTTCTGTCACTAGAAGCAGAAAACTGCTCCTCCTTTTCCCACATCTCTGGGGTGCCCATTGGGTTCCCGTGTCCTTTCTACAGAGACATCCTCACTTTGAACAAAGACAAAAGGCACCGGTGACACCCAGCTCATCAGGAAACCATGCTGGCTGTGCTGTGGATTGTATCCAGAATCTCCCCGCTCCCCTGCAACCCACCACTCTGGGCGGAACACTCTCCTCTGTCCCTGGACCCACAGGCACCCCCCGTCCCGCTCCTGCGACGCGTCTTCTCCAGTCCCTGGACCCACAGGCATCCCCCGTCTTCCCCAGTCTGTACTACTTCCCGCAGCAGACTGTGGACACAGAGATGTGAGTCTGGTGCTCCCTGGGCAGCACAACCACTAAACTGTCAACATGCAGAAAAGACCCAGGAGGTTCCTGTTAAAGGATGACACAGAAATCCATGGAGTGTCCCAGATTTTTTGTGAATGTGCTAAAAACCACTGAATTGTATATGCTACAAAATGTGAATGGTAAAGTATGTGAGATTATCTCAAACTACTGTACACTAAATAAACAAAAGAAAATCATGTCCACGCTCAGCTCAAAATCTCATAATGATTATTTATTTCATTGAGAATAAAATAGAAGTTCTTAAAATAGACAGCAAAACTTCCTGGGATGGACCATCTAACCCCCGCCCCCACCCCATTGCTAACTACCCACCTCTCTTGCAGCAATTTCCACCTCGCTGAAGTCTGAGGCTGGTTGCAGGCTTAACGCCCAGTGTAACCTCCTCCCCAAAGCTTCTGCCTACAAAAACCTCCACTCCTTTGAAGTTTCTAACACCCAGCTTTGTGGATTTTTAAAGTTTCTGCATTTTTATTCACCACCTGAACTTCTCTGCACCTCTCCTGTTCTCTGCAGGCTGAGTTCCTTCATAACTTAGAAACTCACCGTGAAGGCTCTTCCCTTCCTGTCAGTCAATTCCTTCTGTCTTTATTTCTCTGCTCATCCGGTTTATAGAGGATGGCTCATCAGTAAGTCTAGCCCCTTGCAAATATTCTCACTTCTGTTCCTTCCTTCCTTTTGTTTAACACCTATGTATCTGGAAATGCTTTGACCCTACATGATTCAGAAAACTGTCTTTGAACCTGAAGAAAAGCATCAAATTTGGCAGCAAGTTATGTTCATAAGTTTCAAACTTAATTGGGCACCCCATTTTTCAGTATTAGAGTGGGTGAGCCCCTCCCACTCTCACAATACCTATTTCCTAAGACCTTTTCCAGATTTCCTGTTCATCTTTGCCTGCGTTACAGTCCCCTGTGACTTACCACCAGGCGCAGGCCAAGCCGTTCTCCAGTCACAGGGTCTGCATATCTCCCACAGGGGCACACACGCCATACATTCTCTAATGGTTTACGTGTGTTCCCTCTATGGGTCAATGCCACCAATCTAGAGCCACTTTCTAGCCTTTACTACAAATTCTCATTAGCTGCCTATCACATTCTTCACCTCCTAGGATTGAGGGGAAAGTAGTAAAAATGGAGACAAGATGTCTTTGTTGCTGAGATTTCATCCCCGTGGATGAACAGATAGTAAACACAGAAGCAATTAAGGCATTAGATAGTTGTGAAGTGCAATGTCATAAAAATGAAACCAGGCACTGGGACAGCACATGACCACTAGTTATTACGCTACAAGAGGTGAGCAGAGTGAGCCTCCCTGACGACGTGAAGTGACACTGAGCTCACAGTTGAGTGAGCCATGCAAAGGTCTGGGGCAAGAACATCCCAGACAGAGATGGGATCAACTCCGGTAGGTCTGAAGAAGAGAAAGGACACAGCCTGTTGAACTTGTAGTGCTGAGGTGGAAGAAACAAGCAAGTGCCTTGCGGGACACGGTCAGGAGAGAGCTCACTGGGAGCTCCCTGGGACGCCCATGGAGAATTCTCCATAGGGAGCCCTGTGACTTCATTAACATTTACGCTGAAATGACGTTAGACTTTAAAGTTACAGAAGTAGTTCACAGAAGTCTCAGATGCCCTTGACAAGACTTCCCCATGTGAGATCATCATTCATAATTGCAGTGCAAATATGGAAATCATGAATTAACATCAGTATGTTACATATATACAGAGTTTACTCGAATTTGCCCATTACATACTCATGCCATTTTTCTGGTTCAGAATCCGATCAAGGATCCCGCTGTGCATTAGTTTTCGTGGCCTTTTTATTGTACATGTTTAAGTCTACAACGTGATGTCTCAATGTATGTATGTGCACACGTATATAACATACCTGGTGATTTCTGGAGTCAAGTAAATTGACACCTCCATCATTCTCATACTTGCCTTCCTCTTTCTCTGTGCTAGGAGGACCTAAAATCTTCTCTCTTCATGAATTTCAGTACAGAATATGACATTACTAACTGTGGCCTCCTGGTATACATTAGCTCTCAACTCCCTGGACTGATTCGTCTGAGACAACTGCATCTTTATGAGTCTTACAAGTTTATGAGTTTGAGGTGAAAATACCACAGAAGGAAGGCTGCACCACTGTCAGTACATCAGATGGTGAGGATATGACGTGGACACACACCACAACCGGTACTGGTAGTGGTCCCATCCCCCAGTTAAGACGATGCTCACCAGGTTTCTCCACTGTGACATTCCTGTTTTGTCGTGACCCCTATGGCACTGGTCTCCGTCGCCACAGGAAGGAACTTGGCATGACACAGATTAGAAGTACAAGCTTGCGGGAGGCGGGCTAACCTTAGCTGCAGGGTAGCCTTGAGCCCCCTCTGCAACAGCTATTTAGTAAGGTTATACACACCAGGTGTGGAGAGTTAAGGTACTGACCTACGAGGGCTGCGTGCGTAAGGATTGCCACATGTTCTTTCCCCACAACCCTCATGAAGAACTACTAAGCATGGACGTTTAAAACATGCTTACTAGTGAGTGAACCGGTCTTATCTCATTCTGGAACACTGAGTTCCTTGGGGGACTGCCCCCAAGTCACAAAACCTCTCTAGGCTTGCCAGGGGACTGTCCTGTTCTCAGCCTTTCCTTTTAATGTGATAAGAACCAGTAACTGTCCTTTGCAAGCCTGGTGTCCATTCCTCTACACTGTTTCTCCTTCTGTCATTGCTAAGTTTCCGTGGGGCTGTAATTTGAGACTATGCAAAAGCAATTGTGTCCTCTTACACTTGCTAATTTTCTGATTTGTTTATAGATGGCGAGACAATTATTAATGTGGTATCTGACAAATTTTTCATTTTTATCATTTCTTCTATGTTTAATATCAGAAATCTATTTAAAGAATTACATTTTATTCACCATTTATTTATGTGTTCAATCATTCCCTCTTCTTATTTTTTTCTGGAAGAAATTGTGTATAAGTAGTGTTGATTATTCCTTAAACCTTTAGAATTCTCTGGTGAAATCACACAAGCCTCAAGATTTCACTGCGGGGTGGTTAATTATGAATTTGACCTCTTTAAAAGTTATAGGGCTATTCAAATGATCTGTTTTATGTTGGATAAGTTGTGTTAATTTGTGTGTTTAAGGAATTAGTTCATTTCATCTAAGTTAGTGAATTTATGAGCACACTGGGGTTTGTGGTATTGATTTTCTTTTTTTTTTTTTTGTAGAGACAGAGTCTCACTGTACCGCCCTCGGGTAGAGTGCCGTGGCGTCACACGGCTCACAGCAACCTCTAACCCTTGGGCTTACGCGATTCTCTTGCCTCAGCCTCCCGAGTAGCTGGGACTACAGCCACAACGCCCGGCTATTTTTTTGTTGCAGTTTGGCCGGGGCTGGGTTTGAACCCACCACCCTCGGCACATGGGGCCGGCGCCCTACTCACTGAGCCACAGGCGCCGCCTGGTATTGATTTTCTACACTTGTGTCTTTCGGGATGGTTTTACATTTCCCTCATACTAGTTTGCACATTTTTTTGTTTATTAACAATTGCATTAAGTATATTTCCAAGTGTTAATCATCTTTATTGAAAATGTAGTTGGTATAAACTATTACACCCTTTAACTTGTCACTGTTTGTGGCATGAAAACTACTACTTCCTGCTACCTTACTAACTTCTGATTGATTTAGTGTTATCACTGTTATCACTGACTATATAGATTTTCCAGTTATACTATCATATTCTCTGTGGGTTTTGCTTGTGTTTTTATCAATTATTATGTCTCTGATTGATTTCTCTTGTCTAATCTCATTGACTAACAGACTATTTTGCAGCACATCACAGGAACAGGCTTCCACTGGTATATGAAGAGCTACAATGATCCCCCTAGGAAATAGTCTGGCCCTGGTGGTGTTTTAGTGGGTTTCCTTGCTTATTTTGTTTTTGTTTGATTGCATAGTTTTTTAATGCTTTCCTATAAAAATGAGTGTTTATGTTTTTTGTGTTTAATGCAGTCAGCCTGTACAAAATTCCTCCTGTGGCTGCTGGTCCTTTCTGACTTTGCAAGGACCACAAACAAACAAGGATATCCCAGTCCTGGTGACCAAAAGTGTGTGGAGAGTGAGTCTCTCTCTGGGGGGATGAGTGCTAACAGACGTACTGCTGCGTCCTGTGGCTATTATCAAATGTCTTAACTCCAGTATCCTTGTGTCTCCTAAATAATAACCCATGATTTTCAAGTTACTTTGTTACTAAGTGAAGCAGCATTACCTAAAATAGAATAACCTCGTATTAGCTACAATGCTTAACTGTAATTCTGGAAAGCTATCACGATGAAATTCTTTTTGCTTAATTCTTTTTGCTATTTCATCTTCTAAGTGCTAATTTTATTACCAATTGAGTTTTTTTCTTCTTCTCTGGTACATTAATCCATTATCCATGTTTTGGATAATAAGATGCCATTTTCCTATAGCCTTCTCATAGCCTTCACTGTAATGATTATTTCATCAATATAATGATTTACAAGAATGTCTAGGGGGACCAACTATGTCCCAATATTTGTCTACATGACTTATGTGGAATTATGATGTAGTCTAAATACACATCCATATATATTATATTACATCATATAGAATTCAATATAATGTCCCACATTATATCAAATTCTTTACTGATCAAAAGTAAATTGATTCTGAAACTCTTTATCAGAAAGAAAAAAAATTGCAAAAAATAAATTACAGATGTCTACTTACACCTTTTATAATCCCAGAACACTAAGTATTTATCCATGAAGTTGGATAATATGCCCTTTGGATTTTTTCGCTAAGTTTTTGATAATTAATGATTGGCTGTAATAACTTATACTTTACTGTTACCTGACCTGCCAAACTAGGGGATTGTGTGAAGACATGATGTTTAACTTTCTTTCTCATCTTCCAAACATTTGTTTTAAGAGGGTTTTTCCCCATCTCTTAGACTAATTCTGCATATTGAATTTTAACTATGAATTTTAGGAAGGGTCATTTGATTATTTTAATTTAAATAGTTCTCAATGACAGCAGAGTTGTATTTGTTGTCAAAATTCTTGTTTCCTACTTTTAGCTGCCATAAACAATCTGTATTTTCTAGAAAATTTGTCACTCGTGGTCGAGTACAGTTGATGCTAATTTTCTAGACTGATATTTTGATCTTTTATGTGTCCTGAGGGTCGTGGATTTGACCTTCTCCATAAGATGAAAATGGAGAAAGACTATCTTTAGCGAAGACTGTCTAATGGTGAGTAGGCCTGAGTCCCAGCGTGTCACTCACAGTCACAAGCACTTCAACAAGTTACACATCTTTTCTGAATCTTCCTAGGTGCCTCTATAAAATTCCACTAACATAATTGCAAATATCCATATCCATATTCCTAATGAGTTCTCATTCATCTATCAGCTGTCTCTCTCTCTCTCTCTCATAGACACACACACACAGTTTCTCTCTACAGAATGGACCTGGGCCTGCGTGTTATAATGGAAGTTTCATCCTGATACATCCAGACAGAGCAGCTCACTCTGAGAAGGTCTTAGGCTCTTGCCACTGAACTCCATGAGGAGTCCAGAGCCAATGTGCAAGGGCACATTTTAAAGCTGTTAGTCCACAGAAAAGCAGTATGGTATTAGATTGATTCAAATTTATTTACAGCACTCATTGTAAGACTTGGAATTTATTGTATGGTTTCAGCAACAGGGAGCACCTTTGATGACATTCCAGGTTAATTACTGGGGTCCATGTCCAGTGGTCAGCCAGGATCACAGAGGCAGTCTCAGAGTGAAGGCACAGGAGTGCCTTGGAAAGTGAAGGGCACACATCCCAGAAGGCACCGATGGCCGTCATCCTCCATGTGCCCCAGATGAAGTTGAACTGGGAGGTGTGACTCCAGCTCCATCCTGTCGGTGCAAGCCCAGGTGGGTGATTGTTCCCTCAGAAGCAGACAGGTGCACTAACCACGGCAAGCTGCAGGGCATGCAGTAACAGCAGACTGGTCACTGGTTCACTCCCAGGAGGAAAACAGTTGAGAGCTCAGTTGAGATATACAGGTAGGACCATTCCAGGTCCTGAGATAGACTTAGAGCTTACTCCAGGTTATTAGTGGGGGATCTTTCAGGCTTGGGTCCAGTTTATGGGTTTATGGACCTGGCACCTTGATGGAACAGACTTCTCTTTGAGAAAGACCCCTGTGATATGGCTCACGTCTCTATTAGAACCTTAGAATCATCCTCTGAGCCTTCCTAGTGGGTCCGGCTGTCACCTCCCAGAGTGACAAAGTGCTGAGAGAAGAGAACACCATGATTTTCCGTGGGATCCTAAACACAAGCTCTGAAAAACTCTACAACACTATGGTCACCAGTCCCTGTGGTCATCAGTCAGGGCAGGGCTCACAGAGGCTACGACAGGCAGAACGTGGCCAGCATGTTCCCCAGTGAGAGTCCAAGTGAGGATTGGTGGGCTTTGAAACCTGTGGCTTCTTCATCATGGTTACGTGACCAATGGAGCAAGACGTATTGAGGTAGATCAGCCAGAAGGAAGCCATGGAGTGGATACAATCTGTGGAAATTATGAGCCCAAATTAAAACCACGTCTTGGTAGGACTGTAGAATTAGCCCACCAGCAAATAACAGAAAAACAACATGGCATCTGAAGGTTATCCAGGTCATCCAGTGTCTACCTTTAAATCCTGTCTTTGGTGAGTGCTGATCTTGGAGATGCAGATGGGGAAGTCCATTAAAGGGATATGGAATCTTCACTAGGTAAATTCTGAGTATGTAGCTATTGACCTACTAAGTGCTTCAATTCCCATCAGCTATCTTATTCAAAAGCAATTCACGCTGATCTGGCAGGGACAGAAGTGAACTTCACTGCCTTACCTTGGAGGTTTGTCAATTCTCTTGTTCTTTGTTGAAATGTTGTTTGGGAGGACACTGGTTAGCTCACTGCGGGACAGAATATTACCCTAGCCTGTGCAGTCGATGAGAGAGAGCTATGCCGACTGCCTCTGCCCAGCAGAAAGCAGCACGCGCCCTACATATTCTAGAAAGGCGCACGTGCGCCGAGAGACAACGGACCAACCTCGGGAAAATTCAGGGACCTGTCACCTTGGTTAAGGGTCTGGTGTCCACAGTTCTTGGCTATGCCAAAAAATCATTTCTAAAGTAAGACATATATTACTTCAATTTGCATAACTCAAGAAAAAAGAAAGAGATAGAACGTTTGCGAGACATCTGGATTTCGAAGACGACACAAGCAGCATTTGGCTCTGTGTGCCGACCCATTCACCAGGTGCCAGTGACGCTGACAGTTTAAGAGGGGGCAAGGAACAATAAAAGTCTCAGAAGCAGTTCTAAGGTCCCGCGTAAGCTGCTTCTCGTGTGGGTATTATAACTTACAGCTGCAGGATGTCAGCGAGGTTCCCGGCAGACCCAGGTGACGTGCGGTGCGTCTGAGAGGCTCCCCTGACCCTGGCACTGGGAGCGAGGCCGCGCTCTGAGGCTGGCACGTGCTGTCCTGACCCCCGGACTGGGCAGAGGCCGCGCGCTCTGCGGCTGGCAGGTGCTGTCCTGACCCTCGGACTGGGTGGAGGCCGCGCGCTCTGCTGCTGGCAGGTGCTGTCCTGACCTCTGGACTGGGCAGAGGCCGCGCGCTCTGCGGCTGGCAGGTGCTGTCCTGACCCCCGGACTGGGCAGAGGCCGCACGCTCTGCGGCCGGCAGGTGCAGTCCTGACCCCCGGACTGGGCGGAGGCCGCGCGCTCTGCTGCCGGCAGGTGCTGTCCTGACCCCCGGACTGGGCAGAGGCCTTGCGCTCTGCGGCTGGCAGGTGCTGTCCTTACTCTCGGACCAGGCGGAGGCCGCACGCTCTGCGGCTGGCAGGTGCTGTCCTGACCCCCGGACTGGGCGGAGGCCGTGCGCTCTGCGGCTGGCAGGTGCTGTCCTGACCCCCGGACTGGGCAGAGGCCGTGCGCTCTGCGGCTGGCAGGTGCTGTCCTGACCCCCGGACTGGGCGGAGGCCGTGCGCTCTGCGGCTGGCAGGTGCTGTCCTTACTCTCGGACCGGGCGGAGGCCGCACGCTCTGCGGCTGGCAGGTGCTGTCCTGACCCCCGGACTGGGCAGAGGCCGTGCGCTCTGCGGCTGGCAGGTGCTGTCCTTACTCTCGGACTGCGCGGAGGCCGCGCGCTCTGCGGCTGGCAGGTGCTGTCCTGACCCCCGGACTGGGCAGAGGCCGTGCGCTCTGCGGCTGGCAGGTGCTGTCCTTACTCTCGGACCAGGCGGAGGCCGTGCGCTCTGCGGCTGGCAGGTGCTGTCCTGACCTCCCGACTGGGCGGAGGCCGCGCACTCAACTGGGGCAGGTGCTGTCCTGATCCCCGGTCTGGGCGGAGGCCGCGCGCTCCGCTGCTGGCAGGTGCACTCCAGACTTGTTTCTGGAGTCCTAAGAAAGGCTGAACCGGCAGGCGCTGGGAGCGACTGTGATCCTAAAACCAGCATCCGCTGTGAGCGTCATCTCATTGGATCATCAGATTGCGCACAGCAGAAACCCGAAATGCCGTGGAAGTCACAGGCGTTGAGGGTCGCGGAGGGAAGACGCGGAGGACACAGGGGCACCTCACAGGCCGCGTCCACCCTCACGAGAAACAGCCCCGCCCTTACTTCCCATCATCTCCCAACCTGTCACACCCATGAGACTCAAAGTTTAATGAGAACAAAATAAAGTTAAGGGGTGAAGATAGCACTGCCATTTCTCATCGCAGAGCACTCCCAATGGTCAGTGAACAGAAGAGGGGAAAGCCCCGCTGTAAAGACGGCCCCAGGTGACACGCAGGCACCAGTGACAAGTGGATGCCCACGACAGCCCCAGGTAGAGGTCCCCCAAAGGGCAGTGTGGGGAACTCCGGTCAGGTGTCTGGTGTGCGTTTGGTGTCTGAGGACAAACAGCCTCAAGTAACCGTCTACACTGACCAGGGTTCATGGAGTCGCCAGGCTAGCAGGGCTGTAGAACAGGAAAGTGGGCTACACGGATGTTTCTGAAGAGGTAGTTTATTGGATTTTTTGAAGTGGGCCCAGAGTGAGAAGAAATCCACGTTCTGTGTGAATCCTCAGCCTGGCACTGCCACCAGGGAGCTTCAGTTGCCACACGAAAAGGAGGGCACAGGGGTGTCTGCCGGTCACAGCTGCCCAGGGCGTGTAATGGTGCGGAAAGGAAGTGGCCGTGCAGCAGGATTCATAGCTTTGCACAGGGTCGGCAACAGGGAAGCACTCACCAGTGCCCAATATTGCAGGGACCAGTACTGACCCCTCTGTATAGCACCATTCTGAGGGACCAACCATCTACCTGGTGACAGGTTGATTGCACTGGGCTCCTTTAATTAGGAAAAGCAAAGTTTCTTGTTTTACATTGATGGATGTGGAGTTTCCTCTACTTTCTGCAACACTTACTCCAGAATCGCCACCTGTGGACTTTGAGAAAGTCTTCTTAATTGCTACCAACACTCATTTATAGCCAAGAAAGTGAGACGGGAGAGTCACAGCCATCAAGTGTACGGGTATTGTCAGGTGTCTCTGCATCCTGGAGCAGCTGGCTTGCCTGGATGAGAGGATCACCGGCTGAAGGCTCAGTTGTAACACCAGACAGCAGACAACATCTGATGAGTTCCGACTGTTCTCCTACAGAATTCTGTTTAAACCTCTAATCTGAGAGTAATAGAATGTCCTATTGACAGCAGAGCAGGAGTGGGGGATCTCTGGGACAAAGACCAGCCTTTCTCCTTATTACGTTACTTAACCACAAAGAAGAATTTTCCTTCATCCCATTCCCACAGTCTGGAGCCTTACACAGTAACCAAGATAACAACACTTCCACTGAAGAACACGGCCAGAGTCTCAACAAACTGTGTGAAAGGACATCCACGTGGCCTGTCTGGACTGCTCAGATTGGCAGGAAAAAAATAAAGCAGTAAATATGTACATACACAGTGCTTTTTTGTGATATAAAAAATGTGTGTATGTAATATACATGCACACATCTATACGTAACTGTAGACAGATGTAAGTTATATATATATGTACTTTATAAATGTTAAGAATTATGTTTATATTTATAAATAAAGACATTTTATAAATATAAATATTTATACATGATTATAAATTTGTATTTATAAATAAAGACATTTATACCATACATACGTATATATACATCTGGAAATAAAAACAGAGAAACATGCCCATATTAAGTCATTTGATTATATAAATGCCAACACCAAAGATACGGGATTTCGCAGCCTATGATCTGTTTACCCAGAGGTTTCTACCATTTGATCTGGCTCTGTACAACTTACTGAATCACTTTTTAATTTGGCTGCCTAGACTGCAAAATGGGACAACAGTCATAAGTATCTTATAGAAATGTTTAAAAAAAAACTGAAAAACATAATTTATATAAAATCATAATTCATGTGAAATGCTCAGCACCTCTTTCCAGAGAACTAATCAGTAAAAATGATCTATTATACTCAGATATGTATAGAGATGTATTTATGTACATATATACATATAAACACGGATGATAGACATAAATGCAGTGATCATTTATCAAGCATTTTTCATTTTTTGACTATTTTATTTCTAGGAAAATCACTATGGAATTGTAAACTGTCCTTAATACTTTTCAATTTGAAATTTACAGTTTAAAAACAATGAGCATTAAAATAACAAATTTTCGCATATATGTAATTTATCCTTTGAACAATGTCAAGAAAAACAAATATATTGTTTATAGGACTAAAACCATAAACCTTTAATATATGCTTGACTACTTTACATTCCTGTGTTATCCCTAGAATAATTTTATTCTGTTCTCTGGATTCTTGTAAGTATTAGTAATGATGTTAAAATTAGCGTTCCTAAATGTCTCCTGAGGTTATACATTTTGTCAACCCTCAACTCCATTTTTTCTCATAGGTTTGCAATTTATTGCACAGAATTTGCTAGGAATGTGTCTGTGATCATCTTTCTTAATGTTTATATGGCTCATTTTAAAATTTAGGTTGAAGTTGGTACAGATTTTGTTTTAGTAAATTGCTCCCCTTAATTGTCAGTATGAGGACGACAACTCTTTCGGCCCTGCCTCTAACCCACAGACTGACTTGATGTGGGGATTATAGAACTATAATTAGTCCTGGAGCAAATTGAAATACCCGTGATCATTTCATGAGAGGGTTTTTAGCTGTATAATTCCTCCCACACTGGTGTTCAATCTGTGCATTTTCCAAAGATGCTTGCCAAGGGAGAAACACTGCCGAAAATAAGCTTGAAATAGACAAGGGAAAGGGAAAGCAAGTGAATTTAAAAGTTTAATGAGATCCAAAATAAGTTAATGGGGTTAGGGAATTTTTTGACAGTTTTTTAGCCAATTGCAATTACTCAACTTGGCTTTTATTAAGACTGAGAAGGGAGGATTTCCAACCTTACTTGGATCTCACTCTAAAACTGTTTAAGAGTTATAGACTATTAAAAATAAAAGAAAGCTTAGATATTAAATAGTATGAAACACTCCTTGGATAGCTATAAATACTAAGATTTAGAGATATGAAGTGATTCCTAAAATTCCTTTCAAGTTATCAGTAAAATCAGGGCTAAACTCAGGTATGCACTTGGTCCTATTTTAGCCATAGCTTAATATTTATAATGCTGATTTCAAGGCACCTGATTAAATTAACTTCAAAAAGTGGTAGTAGAGATAGAAACGTATTATCATTCAATGCCAACTAATAAATGTGGAAAGAACGATGGTAATAGTAAAATCACCATTTAGTAACCATATTAGTAATAATTGATTCAGGAAGGAGTCAGCAGTGAATTTCATAGGAATAGAATATTGGGATGGCTTCAGTGCATAATTCTCCAGAAATTGCTTATTCATAACAAAGGAAAAAAGTGATGTTACAATGAAGAAATCTGGCATATACCACCTGCCTAGGGCTGTTTTCTGCTACTGTAACAGAATACTACAGACTGGACGTTTATAAAGAAGAAACGTGTTTGGCTCATGGGTCTGGAGGGTGGGAGACCAAGAGCACAGCACTGGCTTCTGGTCTGAGCCTCCCCATTATAGGAGGAGGGAAAGTGCCTGAGAGCATGAGAGTGACAGGAAAACAGGGCTACACTTATCCCTTTATAAAGAGCTCACTCAGCCATGACGACACAAACCCATTCATGAGGGCAGAGTCCTCATAACCCAATCACATCTTTAAGGTCATACGTCTTACACTGTTGCATTGGGGATTAATTTTCCAATGACATGAACTTTGGGTGACAGAGTCAAACTGCGGCTCAGTGATTAAACATCTCAAGAATGAGACCATATGCGTCTTCTGAAGTGACAGGCTGAGAGCACCTAACTCAGGTAGTATTTCTGCCAACAACAACACCTCAGTCCTAGTCATAAGGAAGAATCAGGTATCCACAAACCAGGTGACAATGTGAAACTACATCTGGTGTACACTCCTGAAGAGAAGTAGCGACTATAAAAGACAAAGTGAATTTTAAAAGTTATTCCAGAAAAAGACTAATGATACCTGGCAACCAAACAAAATGAATGATACTAGATTGCATCTTCAATCGTTAGTAATGCTGAAAAAGACCTTTCATACAACAATTAGTAAAATATGAATATTGAGGTTATAATATGAAATAACATTATATCATGATAATTTCTTAAAATTGATAATTATATTGTAGATGTTTAAGATAATGGCCTTGCTCTTAGCAGATAGATGGTAAAGTCTTTACAGTTAAAGGCATTTTTTTTTTTTGTAGAGACAGAGTCTCACTTTATGGCCCTCAGTAGAGTGCCGTGGCCTCACACAGCTCACAGCAACCTCCAACTCCTGGGCTTAAGCAATTCTCTTGCCTCAGCCTCCCGAGTAGCTGGGACTACAGGCGCCCGCCACAACACCCGGCTATTTTTTGGTTGCAGTTTGGCCGGGGCTGGGCTTGAACCCGTCACCCTCGGTATATGGGGCCAGCGCCTTACCAACTGAGGCATTTAATGTCTGCAACTTACTGTTTAATGAGTTGTCAATAATAAAACAATGAGGCTGATACTACAAAGGAAGAAAATAAAGTAAGAGAAAGAGGAGGAAGAGAAGAAAAAAGCAATAGAACATGCACCAGCCAGAGAGAGAGAAATAAATTAATGAGTTTAAATAATAAAATTGTATTATTTTTGTAACTAGTCTGTACTTAAGAAATTTCATTGATAAAAAGCATTAAAATATTTTCATAATTATAATGAAAATGTAACTAGAAAATTTCTAATGTGCAATGTACAGGTAGCTTACAGATTGCTTCCATTCTGGATACACCAGACCTCACTTGTCATTCTCTCCTTGGAAGAAACGATTGTTAGAAAAAGGAAAGGGGACCCTGCCATTGCTCAGTCCTCATGGCTCTATCCGTTGGAATATGATGCTCTTATTATAAATCTTATAAAGTTGGAATAATCACTTACTTGGCCACTTGAACCTGAATCTCTCATTAGTAATCCAGGTCACTTGAGGTACAGCCAAATCTGTGCACATGATTACAGTTTAAAATGCCAAAAAATATATAAAGGCAAGTGGACAAGAGGAAGGGACAGAAGACAGATAAAAGAAGGAGCAAAAAGTTCAACTGTGTTCATCATGCCACCGAACCGCGTTCAGTCTTGCCGATAGGTTGTTCAAATCAATCATAAGCTTTCCAAGACTATCCACCTTTCTCCGTTCAGATGAAAAGCACCCATTCTAACTTTCATTCCATCAGAGAGAGCAATCTTGGTTTTAAAGAGGGAAAATGATGTGTTTATCCAGCCACGTTTTTCCTGCATACCCACCCACTCTGGGCCAGAGACGACACAACTTGCTGTTGTCAAAAATGTGTGTGATCACAGCTTTAATCAAAAAGCCAGCCCAGTGCAAGATGTGAAGGGTCAATGAGTAGGATTTAGACAAGACAAAACTTGGGAGAGGTGTCAATCAGGTAAATAAAGACCATGTGATAAGATTCTGCAAAAAGAAAGAGTTTAACGAACAAGAAAGCAGAAAACAGGCCTCCATGCTTGGAATACGGGAAGGGGAAGATAATTGATTCAAATGATTCTAGAGAAGTAGGTTCTACCCCTAAAGATTCCAGCTACTATACCAGAGTGTCATTAGCTGCACGAAATACTGTGATTATATCCCAAAGGCAACGCATGACCATTACAAGTTTTGGGGTAAGCCCTCAGATGAGTGAATCTATTTCAAAGAGCTGCGTGATGCCACATGCAAGAGTCAGAGGGGGTTCTGTGGAAACAGGAGGCTCCTGCAGGGGTGCAGGTGACCATAGTGAAAGCTGACCGAGAAGTAATGTACTGCATTTTGAAAGTAAAATGAAAAGAACTCAGTAAAATGCCAGGCAGAAAAGAGGATGATATAACCAACTTTGAAAGAAAGGGTCCAAAAGGTGTTAACACTTTGAGTCATTTCACACCCAAAGACACTTTCGTTCTCTCTTCCCTCAGTGTATCTGGGGAAATAAAATTTTAAGATAAAAATTATTTTCTTTCAGGACTTGAAGGGCATATTCCATCACACTGGGGCTACCAGTGTTTTTGAAGTCAGAAAGGTATGACTCAATTTTAATTTCTCTTCCAACGTAAGTTAAGTTAGAGAAGTATGAATTTATCTTGATTTCTATTTCTTTGTAGGAAAACTACTCTTTAGCTTTGTAAGCTACTGAGTCTTCTCCATCCCCAGCATTACCAGATTTCATAAAATTATGCTTTTATTTAGATCTTTGCCTTTATTTTTCTAGGTGCCACACCATGTCAATGTGGCATTTTTTAAGTTCTTCCATTTTAGCAATTTTTTGTACTATTTTCTTGATAAATTTGTCTCCTTAATTACACATACCAACAACGGGAGTCTGGACATAATACAGTGCAACACTTGCTTTACTACATCCATATATTTCTACTTTTTCCCTTCTCTATTTTTGTACTAATTTGCAGTGTACCATCAGGCTCGCTGTTTTATTTTAAATGTCCACGTCACCCTTCCTGTGTTCTGACTCTCCCTTCCTCTTGCTCTCTTGTTTTTTTGGATAAAGATGACATCTCCTCTCCTGGGCTTGTTCGGTAGATTCTGATACTCTATGGTTCTCATCCAGCTCTGGATTTTACCTTTAAATTTTCCTGGTTCATTTCCAGTCTTGAACTCTGCTATCTGGCACCATGAACTGAGGAGGATGTGGTGTTGCCCAACACCATTTTTCAGCTGTGGCATTTGAACAGAAGTCACATTTTCCAGTTCTTTCTTCTTCCAATAGCAATTCTTGAGCTCTCCCCTCATTCATCCCAAACGTTTAGCACGCTTCTTCCAGTCTTCACAAATACATACAGATATGTGGACGCTGCATAGAGCATCTTCAAATGTGTGTTTTCAAACTCCCCTCCTGTAGTCATGGTTCACAAGATTATTTCACCCTCCCTCCATCATCAGAAGTCTGATATGCTTTTGAGAACAGACAGTCCGCTTTTTTGGTTTAATTTTCTGGCTGGTCTCCATTAACTATATAACTTTGCAAATACAGTTTTAAAACCCTACAACAAGGTATCCTATTGGCTATGGCATCTTTGAAAGGATGAAGGGAGAATAGGTCCTTACTGAATTCTAGTTTGCTCCTTGACTAGAGTTCTCTGCCAGAAAAATAAATTAAGGCTAAATTAAGTAGCGTTTAAAGGATAAATTATTAGTGAACCTCAGAGAGAGGACTGAGCAGGTTAAAAGTCAGATTGATCCTTTCCCATACGATGGAAGCTATTCTCATCCTTTGTATTTTGTGGCGTCCTCTCGGGGATGTGACTGGCAGCACGCTGTGCGTTTAATCCACTGATACCGGGCTTGTCAGATGGAGAAGTCAGTTTTTTATGTTTACTGAGAAAATTAGGTTACGGAACGTTTCCCAGAACGGATTTCACTGACGGTGTTCATCATTCTGCTCAAGTGTTCCCGTGGAAACACCAGGCGTCTGCTCTCCACTCCCTTTTGTGACCAGGCTTCCATTTTGTAGCTAAGAACTATTACAAATTGGTATTTACTTGCATTTTGAGGATTAACAGAATTTAAAATCCCCCAATAAAAGAAAATGAGCCACTTTTATGGTTTAGTTTAGTCTGTGTTCCTACTGCTTGAATTTTAGACAATGTTTTAAAGCTTGATGACTTCCATTTTTTTCTTCATCCTAACAAAGAAACATAAGCCTATTTATTTTCTATAATTAAAAATAAAACCATTCAGTATATATATAATTACCCAAAGCAGTGTGACTGCAAATAGGATTTTTTTCTAACAAACTGTTTCAAAATAATAATTTTTATTTTTATTACATATTATATTAAGTGAATACCACACATCATAAAAGTCTAAAAAGCTATTGAACTCATTTGTGTTGGCAACAAATCTATCCTTTCTGACGTCAACGTCTCACTCTACGTGGCAACCGTAGCCTTCCTGGGGGCAGCCAGGTTCACAGAATCTAAAATTCCTCCTTCGTTTGCTAATCGTCATAGGCCCTTTTTTTCTGATCGTATATTTGATTCATTTAAATTTAAGACATGCCTGTTTTTTTGAAATGTGTATTTTCTTAATTCCCAGTTTTACTTTTGTCTTTAATATTATTTTGTTTCAGACGGTTTTGATTTTCAGATTCAATCTACTTATCAAATCTACTTATTTGTATCTAATTTTTTAAGTTGTAGTCCCCTGAGTGAGCTCTGCCTTTGTGTTATGTTTGGAATCATTGGATTTTAGAGACTGAGGTCATCTTAGTGATTGTAACAAATCAGGAAATGTCACACATTCGACAGCTCACAAGGCAGACCAGGCCTCTAACTGGTTTTCTTGGACCAGGCATGTTTCCCGGGTTATCAATTGCACTATGGCAGAGATGCCTACAGAAATGTCTGGAAGACTATACAGAAATGATCTGCACATGATCAATGCCATACCACATGCTCAAAAAAAGAGTAGCAAATAAAATCTGGTTTAAGGGAAGTATTGGCAGAGTAGGCCCCCAAGTGTGTGACACTCCAGAGTAAATAATTCTGCAATCAAAATCTCGGCCTGCCAACAGGTGAGTCCTGGGCCGACAGCCCAGGCAAGCAATCTTAGAAGCCCTGTGGTGTAAGTTTTCTAAGGAAAGCTAGCTTTTTCTGAAGGAGGGAAGAGGAAGGTGAGGGGAGGGCAGGTTGGAGGCCAGGTGGAGGAAGGGTAATCGGTGGGACCTCACCTCTTGTGCATTAACGCAAGGGTACATGTCAAATCTATTAGGAGTGTAAATGTTTTAACACAACAGGTGAGGTAAAGGCTGTGTTAACCCGTTTGATGTAAGCATTCTAGATTGCATATACAATCAGCACATTGTACCCCATAAATGCATTAATGTACACAGTTGTGATTTAATAAAAAAAGAAAAATAATAATGTTACATTTGGGGGTAACGTGCATAAAAATACTGATAATTTGTGAGGATAACTTTTTGGAGGTTGTTTCCAATAAATACATTTCATTATCTTCAAAAAAATAAAAGCAAAAGCGAGCAAGCTATCATTTTCCTTTTTTTTTTTTAATCAAGATCCTAATTCATGTGTTCTTTTTTTGTGCAAAAGAACAAACTGGAGGGCAGGTGCTGAGATAAAAAACATAGAAGGGTGCATTAAAAATTCCAGAAAATGTTTTACCAAGGGAGTGTCTCTTTGACCTAAGAAATACAGACAGATAAATTAATCTGTCAAGCCCAATGTCGCATGAAAGGAAAGAAGAGAAAAAGGCAGCAACTGTCAAGACTCACCAGTAGCTCCAGAGAAAAGCGTGGACAGATCAAAACCTGCTTCTGAGGTTTGGTCTAACTCATGTGCGCCCTGGCAGGACCCGGTCCAGCACAAACCACAGTGAATTCCACCCCTCACCCCTGCTCAAGGAGAAGGCTACGCATTAGCCCTAGTGCCAGGGGAATGGGGTAGACCTGATTTACCCTGTGTTTTGCCCATGTCCTGATCTGTTATGTTTACCAAGATGACCTTGATTCTAGAATTCAATAATTCTAAAAGTAATAGAAGAAAACAGAAGTGATTCCCAGAATGGAACTGTCATTAAAACGTGGAATATAAGAAAATAAGTTACATGTTTCCAGTTGGTTAGGATTGGACCTGGAAATTAAACACACAACTTGCTCTTGCCTGCCCATCATTAGGGAAGAAAAATGTGGGTGAGCAGGAGGTCGGAGTCCCTGGGGCGAAGCATATTACTAGTGTCCTAGACAAAAGGTATCTGTAAAACACAGGAAAGTGAAGTGTCAACCCATAACTCCTTAATTATTTTCAGATAGCTAGTATTTGCCAGTCATTCCCTCCAGGACACTTAGTTTATGTTGAGCTTTATTTAAAATAAAATTAGATCTCTGTGATTGGAGTCCAAATCTTGTGCAGACTCTTATATATGAAGTACAATGTAGGTCGAAGTAAAAGGTGAACGTTGTCTGTTTCTGTGTATTTGAACCCCTCGTAAGAGTACAGATGTGCTGGGGCAGGGGCGTTGCTGTCTCTTTCTCCTCATCTAACGACTCTGCCTTTGGGTTCGGTGGTCTCTGACCAGGCGAAGCCATGAGAACCACCTCATCAAAGACACTGGGAGAAGTTCCTAAACTCAGCCTTACACCAGGCCATGGACAGCAACCCCCTTCTCTGTCTTCTTGGTCCAGAGCTGGGCACACGAACTATGTTGGTCAAAACAGAAAGACTTTTCATGTTTTCTCCTGTGATCAGGAGCAGCATTTCTCTCTTCTTCTGAAAGTTACAGCTCTTTATTCTAGAATTATTTCCACCTTTTTGGTTGATTTGGTCTCAGTTTATTAGAACAATTCAGAGTTCTAGCTGATTGTTTTTATTAAATAGTTCATACTTTGGATGTAATTGTTTCCCACAATAAGATTCAATTTTAATGTATTCTTGGCAAAAATATTCCATTAGTGATTGTGAGTATTCCTGCAGAGTTAAGAGTCTCCAAGATCACCCTCAGGAACGATGGCATACCGTCACTCTCTCAGTTACAGAAGGACACAGATTAAACCAGGGGAAGCAGTGCCCAGAGTGCAGTTTAGAGCCTGTGTAAATTTATTTCAGGTTGATGTGAGGGTTCAAACCACCAGGACCAGGTCAAAATATTTGATTTTGTTAGGTAGAGTCCCTCTTGTTCTGTCCCACACACAAAAGGTCTGCCAAACCCCCCAGTGAGAGCCCCCCAGCCCCCATTCTTACCCCTCTCTTCTTACCCCTCCCCCCAACTTGAATTGAAATGAGTTTTTCTCCTTTGTCTAATGGCTTCATGTTAGTACTGAGTACGTTGGACAATTGTTTTTCCATTCTTAGGATATTTTACTAAGAAGAATGTATTTCAACTCCATCCAGGATATTACAAAAGATGTGATGTCACCATCTTTTTATGGCTGAATAGTATTCCATGGTGCGCATGCAAGACCATTTTTTAACCCATTCCTGAGCTGTTGGGCATTTGGATGCCTGTGTATGAACCCGGGGTTTCTAAACCATGCTCTTTGGGAGAAAATAAAATCATGTCTTACCTACAGTTAATTATCAAAACAAACTTTCTTCTATGAATCAACTAAACTTTCTCCTTTGTCATAAATGTAATATAAAATGAATGTCAATGTTATGTAAAATATTTCGGTAAATTTAAATAAAACATGTATATGATATGAATAATATATACATAAGTACATAATTAGTAATATATATATAGCCATAATATTTTTTGTTGAACACTTTCCCCCTTAACGTGGTCAAGTTGCTATATTCTTCTACCTTATGTCACATAAATCTATCTCTCTTCTTTTTTTCCTAGTCCTCTCAACTTGATCTACATTTTTCTTAATGTAATGCAGGAAGAGTATCATCTACTACCAACAAGAATGCCGACCGTACTTTAAAATAACATTTTTGTGTGTGTATGAAAAAGTTCAGTGAAAGGTTAAATTGAACAGATATCTTACTTTTCCCTCTTTCTAGAAGAACAGATCCCCTGAGTACTAACGCACGTGAGGAAACAAACAGAAATAAATGTGGAAGTAAAGGGATGATGCCACTTACAGCAGCCTACTACGTTTTTACTGTGTAACTCCTAAGGCTAACAGGCATTTTAGCTCTTTCTGATCCAGCTAATCAAAATGACAAGCAAAATCTCTTTTGTCATATTATTAAATCATGTTCACTTGCTGTGGTATAGCCTCTGTTAATTATCATTAGCTTTATGTCCCAAGTATAAATATTACACTTAATAAAAGTCACATACCAGAAACCAGCTCTGTTCAGAGGCAACAGGAATCTTCAGGAGCTGCAGAAGTGTGTTCCTGATGACAATTCTGCTAAGGATTTTCAATCAAATCTGGCTTCTGCTACCACAGACACCTTTATTTACACAATGTCTTAATTTATGACTTCAATTTATTTGCTGGCCTATTTTATTTGTAGGCTTAGTCTAATTTTAACACTGTCAAGAATAATTCAAAGGGTATTGGGCGAGTCTGCTTAGAAAAGGAAACTACGTTAATCTTTTCTGACATTAATAGAATTAGACCTTATTAGTTCTGACATGATTTATTTCATATTGTGCAAATCTAAACACAAGCATCATGTTCTCATTGAAACAAGTGTTTTACATGCTTCATATACTGCGATTGAAAACATGAATTGAAAGTGAGCCTTAAAAACAATCTGAAATTACTTAAATCTTGTCAAACTTGGAAAGATTATTACTGCCAAATGGGAAACACTCAGTGCTAGCAAACAGTGCTGACAAGATACAGAGCAAATGCCTACACAGCTAACTGGGCTCCCCAATATTATTCAAGAAGATAATTTCTTGAAGGAAAATTCTTCTCTCTCTTTCTCTACACACACACACATATATATATACACATACCTGCTTAATGCATATTTTTTCACTTTACATAAGAAGAAGTGAAATTCTAAATTGTGATAAATTAATGTTTATGATTATTTTAATCTTTTTAAGTCAGGGAAGTCTTTAGGACTTGGAGAGGACCATTGTTTGCCTAAATTTCTGATAGCCTGGGGAAGCTGTTCAAAAAACAACTGATATTAACTGTTGAACAGCTAGGGGAGGGTTACTCTTCTATATCCCTTGACTCAGGCTGATATCCTCGGATGGTTATCCAGATGATTTATGACGGTCCTGGGGATAATTTTTAAAGCATGAGAATGTTAGAATTGCATTTCTAGAGGACATGGTATATCCACATCTAAGATGCAGATGTGTGGAAATCGTTTGAACTACTTTATAAGCGCTATAGGATGAAAAGGAAATATTAATATTGGCTTCCTTCAAGTGTGAGTGACTTGATCTATGATGCAAAGAACTGTTTTAAGAAGTAGAAAGGATATTAGGCCTTTGTTCTTTTGAAACAAGAGCAAAGACGGCATTTCTTTTAAGCCTCAATTACTTATTTACAAGAAACATATGGGAAGAATTATTAGACAAAAGTTTCAAATTTCTGCAGCCGTTAGCTGCCAACTGAGGTGTGAATTACACAACTTAATATAGTGCTCGAAAGACCAAAGAAAGTGAAGAGATTCGCTACATTTGTACATTTATATAACAGCTGTTGTTAACTAGAATTAGAGCACCTTATCCAAGCTATTGAAGCATATGCAAAATTAGAAGTTGTTTTGGGTAAATCATGCAGGAATATTTTCTAAAGCATTCATGTATTTAAGACTGTCTTTAAAAAGTTTGTTGTTAAAATGACCACTTCATACCTCAGTGACAACTCCGATTTTCCTTAATTGGTAGGAAGAGTGATATTATAATAATAGAAATAACATCGAAGGTAGAAATAGTTCTCCCTTAGAAACATGATACCTGAAATTCTAGGGAGAAGAGAGAGCTATTTCATTGTAAAATCAGTATCTTGGAGGTCACAGACACTCAGGACTCAGGTGTCCTCAGGAAGGCGAAGTGGAAAGGCCACACGCCTGACTCTAAACCCCAGGCCTCATTCTGCAACCTAATTGTTACTCTACCATAGCAAATTGTCCCCATGGAACATATCTGCAAACTGACCTTGAATGTTTTAGGTCTACGCAGGGGATTAACTTTATGTGTTCAGTCTATTTGTCTTAAAAGTTTTTTTTTTTTTGTTATTCTGTTCATTAGCACAGGTCTTCAAATTTATATTTTGGTGCTGCATGGGGTTTTTTGTTGTTGTTTGTTTGGTTTTGGGCTATATTTCTGTATCACTTTTCCCCTTGTATCAGAAGTTCTTAATTCTACCACATTTTAGGAAATAACTGATAGGAATGAAGAGGACCATGGGTTGTGCTCTTGTTACAGAATTTTAAAAGGACATGCCCAGGTATCAGCCCATATTACAAAACTTAAACGACTCTGAGATGTCGGTTTCTAGGCACTGAGTTTGGTTTGTTTTAACTGAAAGCTTCAAGTCTGAACCTGGGCAAAGGCCTTCATTTCCCCAGGCAAATGCCTAGGAATGGAGTGGGAGGTCATGTGGTGGGTTTATGTTTACCTTGTAGGAAACTGCCACAAGATTTCCCAGGCAGCCGCACCACTCTGCTGCTTACCAGAGGCTCAGAAGAGCTGTGATTGCCCAGCTCCTCATCAACACACGGCGTGTCCACTCCCATCTCAGCCACTGCAGTGGGCAACAGTTACTGTGGTTTTAATTGTATTTCCACAACCGAACACGTTGAACATTTTTGCATGTGTTCATCAGTCATGCATGTGTGTTCAGACAATTAAGTTTGAGGACTCATCCCCGTAAAAGTGCTCTGAAGGTTAGACTAGACACTAGTACTGGTACATTTCCCACGGGAATACTTCAAAGGTGACCATAGTGACATTCAGCAGCAAGGGATAGAGCGCTTTTTCTAGGATGAGTTCACCAAGTTAATCATCCAACCTTGTGGTGGATGAGTCTGTTCAAATCTTTCCCTGTTTTTTCTGTTTGTTTGTTTTGAAATATGTGTCTTCTGATTACTGTCCATCTAGTTACAAACTCCCTGTTGGATAATGTTTCACACACATTACCTTCTACTCTGTGGCCTGTCTTTTCATTTTCTTACCAGCATCTTCCAAAAAGCAAAAAGTTTTCATTTTAATAAGTACATTTCACAGGGTTTTTCTTTTACGGTTCTTGTTTTTTAAAATACATAATTAAGCACTAATTTCTCCTTGTGTTTTTAGAATTCATATACTTTTTAGCTCTTACATTTATATCCCTAAATGTAATAGCCGTATCAGTAAATAACCCAGATGCCCATCCACGGATTCATACGTAAATGGATTGTACATCCGTGAAATGAAATTCTACTCAGAAAAGAGGTGAATTTACAGATGCAGGCAAATAAACAGATGACTCACAAAATAACTAGATTGAGTGAAAACAGAGGGACAAAAGAGAACACAAGCGGTATAGTTCTACTTCTATAAAGTTAAGAAAATGCCAGCTTACCTAAAGTGACAGGCCGCAGACCCGTGGCTGCCCAGGGACAGTAGCAGCGGGCAGGAGCGTCCGAGTAGGAGGACCATGAGGGGGCAACAGGGAACTTCTCCCAGAAGCAGATGAGGGCGTCTCACATTACACGTATGCAGCTAATAAAGAATCAATTCTTTAAATAAACAATTCATTAATTTCAATAAATACACAACTGTGTTTACTTCAATAAGTACATAAAGCTTCTGTAAAAGCATAATAACGTCTCCCTAAAGATACAAAGCATAAACAAAAAATGCACATTTAAATGAAACTTAAAAAGAAGCTCAAAGCTCTCACACAAACCTTAAACATGAACCCAGTTACTGTGTCCTGCAACAATGTTTGCAAGAAAGAAAACTCAGATTTCAGGGCGTACTGGGCTGCACACTCGATGTGCTCATGTGATTCACCCTATTTGTGGTCCCGGCCAGCCCATGAGGTGAGGAGCCTCCTGCCTCACAGTAAGGAGCATGGGGTGTCAGGGCTACAGGGCCAGGGATGACACGGCGGGCCGTTTCCGGCACTCACCTCCACGCTCCAAACAGCGGAGGGAGAAGTGAGCAAGGAGGGCGGGCGCTGGGCCACCGGGTTCTGAACAGCCTATCCTGACGCCCGCCCACGTCCTGACGCCGGCCTACGTCATGTCGCCCGCCCACGTCCTGACGCCAGCCTACGTCATGTCGCCCGCCCACGTCCTGACGCCAGCCTCCGTCATGTCGCCCGCCCACGTCCTGACGCCAGCCTACGTCATGTCGCCCGCCCACGTCCTGTCGCCCAAGCACGACATGATGCCCGCCTATGTGGTGATGCCCGCCCACGTCCTGACTCCCGCCCACGTCCTGACTCCCGCCCACGTGGTGACGCATGCCTACGTGGTGACGCCTGCCTACGTGGTGACGCCTGTCCACCTGGTGACACCCACTTTGTGCTCAGCAAACCCAGCTCAGTGTGTCTGTGAAGAAGGGAAGTTCTGGGGACCAGGTGAGTCTGACCGCGCACAGAAAGGGCAGAGGATCTGGAAAAAGATTTTGAAAAGATGTTTTTCTCTTAAGGAAATCAAGGTTCCTTTGTCTAAAATAAGTCAATTTTAAAAAATACTGAGTTCCAGATGAAGGCAGTAGATGAAGTAATACAAGGGGTGGGGTGGTGGGACGAGGGCGCAGGGGGTCACCGTGTGTGGCTCACCTCTTAGGGCCGGGACACAATTATAAAAGGGACTTTATCTGACAAATGCAGTCAGTGTAACCTAATTCTTTGTACCCTCAGTGAGTCCCAAACAATAAAAAAAAAGTACTGACTACCTAGTAATAAATGCAGTTCTCCATTAGGTTTTGCGAAATGAAGTATGATTTGTAAGCCACACAGTGACTGGATTCTGGGACCTGAGGGTGCCAGTTAGAGGGGGTAAAGGTGCAAGATGAAAGGTTAAATAACACTCACAGCTCACCGTCCGCGAGTAGGAGGAGGAGGTGAGGCTGCGGAAGGAGAGGGAGGCTGGGCAGGATCCAGATAGGTGGGGAGCAAAGGAGAGTCCACGCTGCAGAGCCAGCTGGGAAACACGCACCTGTCACCAGACACGGCCCTAACGTGGTTACATCCACACCTTGACTCCTGAGCACCAGATATCATTATCTACAGCTAATGAGATCTGAGCATCCTTGGATTAATGTTTTAATTTAAATATTAATATCTTAAATTCTCTCTCAGTTCTTTGAATTACAAATCAGAGCCATGTTATATTTATTAACAAGAAAGACCCCGATTCTTGCTAACTGTTCCAGCCCCAGAGCTTTGGCAGCACAAAGTAAGAGCTAAGAAAATGTAAAAAAGAGTTACATAAACCCAAGGGTATCTTATACATTGTCACATTGTTATGAAATTACATTTCAGAATAAAATTGTCTTAAACCACCAAGTAATCAAATACCTGCATCACCAAATATAAAAACATTATCTGTTTTATCGCACAAGCCTGCCTGAACTTTGAAGTGATTAAAAGCTATGAATTCTTGAAAATAACTGAACACGTTCATGGCTGCTTTGTAACAAAGCAAAAGGAAGAAAAGAATGAAGAACTAACAAATCATACTCATTAGTGGACTAGACGATTTCACCATCAGTCTCCCTGATGTGCTTCTGGCTGAGATTTAATAGGTGGGAGTCGTTCTTCAATAGCTGGGTGTTTTTCTGTGCTCCACAGAGAAAAGAACTATGTTCACCGGATAACGTGTCTTGGCTCTAGGCAGATTCTTTCCAGAACTATAACTGGCTTAGGTCCTGATGAGGAGTTAAATGGGGTGTCTAATGGAAACGCCCTTTCTTGTGCAGGTTTGAGAGTGGAGTTAAGGTACCAGCCACTGAACCTGGTGCTGGCTCAACATTTAAACCTGAGCTTGATCAACACAGTTGACAACCAGCAAAACTCTTGTATGTGAACACATTCTGTGGATGTCACTGGAGGCTGGAATGCTGAGCTTTGCCTTTAAAAAGGAAAAAGTCTTAAAAGTCAAGTATGGGTTGCATTAAATATGGATGGTAATACATCCCATAGATAAATGGCAACTCTGCGTGATTTATGCTCACTGCGCCAGCGCTCACTTTTGCTTCCACATTAGAACAAAAGCTGAGAGAAGGAAATCAAATGGCTGAAGATGGTTGTGAGGACCAGGAATAATCCAGCATTTATTTAGTGTTTAGCCTGAGAACGACCTTTTATTGCTGAATGTTTTTTAGTTCCTCCAAAATCTTCAGAAATTACAGCTTCAGAGAGAGTGAGCATGCTCTGTGTAAAATTCATGATATTTGGAATATAATCATTTTTCATCTGGTTAGTGAATATTGGGTGACCTCAGATAACAGGTTAACATTTTAGAGATGAAGTTTGCTAGGTAAAAGCGAAACTCATCTCAAATGCTGACGTCTATATAGATTTGTTCACCAAGGCAGTGACTGTAGCTCAGTGAGTAGGGCACCAGCCACATACACCCAAGCTGTCAGGTTTGAACCTGACCCGGGCCTGCTAAACAACAATGTCAACGGCAACCAAAAAAATAGCTGAGCATTGTGATGGGCTCCTGTAGTCCCAGCTACTCAGGACACTGAGGCAAGAGAATCGCTTGAGCCTGAGAGTTTGAGGTTGCTATGAGCTATGATGCCATGGCACTCTACCAAGGGCTACATAGTAAGACTCTGTCTCAACAAAGGGGGGTGCAGAGGAGAAAGGGTATCATTGCTAAAGACAGATCAGAGAAACCCAAAGTGCATACTTCATAAAAACTCTTTGCCACTAGGAAATGTGCCTGCCGTGTCTTAGAAACAGAGAGGCAGACACATGGCGTCACAGTGCCCTACCCTTCATCTATTGCATGGGGACTTCCCATTTTCCATTTGGGGAGTAACTTCACGTTACTGCTTTTCAGAAACTCCAGGGAGCACTCAGAAGTCATTCTCGTGTTTGCAGCAACACTGGAGAGTGAGCACAAGACTGGTTGGAGGTCACATAGCCAGTGCTCAAGGCCCACAGGCATTGAGAACCCAAATCTGGCGAATAGTCAGAAGGCCTGGAGATTTTAAAGAAACTAAACATTCAGCAACAAAAGGCCACTCTCAGACTGAACACTGGTGGAGAAACTGAACGCCCAAAATCCTACTCATCATCATCATCATGCTAACTTTCACAGCATAATCTGAATCGTGCTCAGAGGAGACAGTATAGCATTCCTATTAACAAAAATGCATTCTGATTGTGAAAGCTAAAAAAAATGCTACTTTGAGACACAAATTTTAATGTATTATAATTTAACCAATTGTATCTACTATTCTTAATGAGTCATTTTTGGGGAAAACATGGAAATTTCATAACCAATTGGAAGATGAGAAAGTTAGAGGAAATTAGATTTATTGAGTGTAAAGAAATGATAATTATTTTATGAATTAAAGGAATATTCTAAATGCACCTTTAAACACACTGCTAATAAATTTTGCCACGTTAAAAAAAATGATTACTTTCAGCTGGAATTAAAGGACGGGCAGGATTTTAATAGCTAAGCTTTTTTAAATAGTTGCAGCTGCCTCTTATGGAATTATTTTCAGTTCTAGCTGATTTTTCCTTACTTAAGACCTGCAATGTAAACTATATGAATGGCTCACTCTTTGTGCTACTTACAAACAATGCAAGCGCCAATTAATTTAAAAATGTCTCTCCCAGGAGGGCATGGCAGAGCTATACACTGAGTTATCATACAGATTCTTTCTCTTACATTTCCTGAGCATGCATGTTCCTGAAATCAGCATTCAACAGTTCCTGGTAACAATGAAAATATTAATTATGTACCTCTTATTATCTGACTATATTAGCCATAAGCTATATAGAAAGGTGTTTAATAAACATAGAGGTTTATGTAAAAGTATAAGAAATACCTTGAAATGCCAAAAATAGACAGATGGCTTTCAGATGGCTATAATCAGTAAGACAGTATACAACTTCCAAATACATAGATAACTTGTACCGAAACGAACAAAAACTATTCTTAAGCATGAACTATGGAACTAAAGAATGGAAAGAGGGGCAGCACCTGTGGCTCAAGGAGTAGGGCACCAGCCCCATATACAGGGGGTGGCAGGTTCAAGCCCAGCCCTGGCCAAAACCACAAAAAAAAAAAAAAGGAATGGAAAGAAAACACACTAATTTAGACTTAATCATTGAAACCGTTGTAGTTTCTTCTAACCCATCAGCAAAGCTTATCATCCTTCTAGAATTTTATTCTTTAAACATCAGGCTCACTGTTACTGGATCTTTCTCTGGAATTGGCCTTGAAAACCATGCTTCCCTCATGTTTAGAATATTTTTGACACAGCTTGTTTGCAAAAGTGTTGCAAAGCACATTCTCTAACATGGAGTTCCATTGACCTTTGGGGTCACAATGGGCCCAGTTCTGGAGCCCACAGTCCTTGGCCCCAGGTGCCTGCTCTGGCTGGTTCATCTCTTAACCTCCTGATGTCTCAGCCTCTAGGGGACCCTGGGGTTCTAAACATGGAGGCCAGATCGTGCTACCAGGGCACACAGGGAAGCTCCATGAAGTGACGAAAAGGATGGAAGAAGAGGCAGGTTGAATTTTGGGGTCTATCCTCCCCATCCAGGGACTTTTCCAAGGTAGCACATACTGGAGGATGTTGAAACAGTCTCTTTTCCAGAAACAGCTGTCTGCTCTTCACTGAGTTATCTTCTTGGGAATTGCAGCCCCCTGCTTTAAGAATGAGAGTTCATATTTAAATGCTTTCAACTTTAAACGGCTTCTTGTGGACATGGTAAAGCTGGAATATTAAAGTTTACCAAAAAAATCTCAGTCACATCTCTAAACATCTCTAATCCTCATGTACTAACAAATGTCAAGTGATTCTTACTCTCTGCCCCACGGTGAAAGAGCCACAGTGACAAGGCAGCACAATCATAGTCCGCTTCTGGGCATCCGATGACATCACCCAGTGAGTGAGGAAGTGACGATTCCCCTTTAGACGCTCGGTGCATTTAGATCTGGGGCCAGGCCAGCTCGATTTGCATGGTACAGCGTAAAAGCCAAATGCAGATCCCCTTGTCCAGCAGGGGAAAAAAAAAAAAATGTGCCATTAACAGTGTGAAAATACAGTCTTTCCCGTTCTTCTGCAGCCTATCAACTTGTCACTGGGTTTTTTATTTGCTGTTTAGTATCATTCTAACAAACAAAATGCAGAAATGTAAACCCCTACATGGATTTCACCATTCATCTTTTGCATGATGCCAGTTTTAGATGCAAACAAAAAGCACTTACCAGCTGTGCCCTTTAACCTGTGATTTTGGCCTTGCTGAAATTATGCATAGCCCTGGTCTGCAGCTTGCACATGGGCACACATCTTGTTCTTAATGGAGAGTGGAAACGTGGAAACACTGCACAAAAGAAATCCCAGGTTTTTGTTTCCCTCTGGTATGCACAATAGCTCACCAGCACCCTCTGGCCTACTGGTGAGGAAGGGAGGGCAGACAGAGGGAGAGTTGTGGCCACTGTCTTTTCTTTTGATGTCCTTATTTTCAGCAGGGAAGTAACATAGTTGTTAAAAAAAAAAAAAAAAAACAGCAGGGCCCTTGGTTGTTTGTGCATGTAGGGTGGCCGTGGCCTTTCTGCATTTGCAGGCTCTGGTTTTAATGGAGAGCACAGCCTTCTAAGGTGGTCAATGCTTTGCCCCATCAGCACCTCCCCGTGTGCAGGTGGCTCTCACTGGATGCCCACCACATTCATGGCCACCAATACCCTGTGCTCATGGGGTACTGCAGACACTCCATGCCTTAGGAAGCAGGACCCAGGGCACATGATACCCTCACCTCCTCATCTCACCTTCCATGACCTATTGTTCCATCAAATTTCACGTGAAAAACACAACTTCAGAGGTAAACTTATTCTGAAATTGAAGATGGTGTCAGTGGAGCATTACATCAAGCACAGCATCCTTCTGGGAGTAAGGGCTGGTACAGAGGCACGGGTTGCAGGCCCGCGAGTCTGCTCTGCCCTGGCGATGTCCATGCTGACCCCCTCAGCACCTGGCACAGTGCAGATGTGCAGTGAGAGGGGCTTCTTGAGTGAGGAGCCTCTGTGGTCCCTGTGGGGCAGCGACCTCGCCCTGCCATCCTCTTCCACACCCTCCCTCCCTTCCTTGCTTCCTAATTCAATGCCCTCCTTTCTCTTCATTTTTCTCTTTCAATTTCAGAGTTTTGGGTATTTAATCGTGGTGTTTAGTCAGATAAATCGGACATGTGACTAGGCTTTAAATATTCTTACTATAAGTTAATTTTTATCTCACGCTCGAGTGCCAGAGTGTGGGAAGTTCTGTCACTAGCCTTGAAATTAGCAGTGTTCAGCATTTGTATCTGCTTCCAAATTATAGCTGTGGCTGAAATGAAGGAAAAATATCGAATCACTCATGCCTAAGAATAAAATTTGTAAGATGACTTAATATTTAACTGGGGCTGTCTGTCAGTATGAGGTCACCAGAAGTGGGCCTGATTAGATAGTTTTTGGAAAGAAAGTGAATTATGTCACAAAAGAAAACTTTACCTCCTTCATGATGAAAAACATGCCCATGTCTTTAAGTGCACCTTTCCTCTTCCTGGATCTGCCCACTGGGCAGGACCCTCCCCCAGCGGTGACCTCAGGTGCCTTCCCTCCCTGCCGCACTTTGCATCCTTCCTCGGCCAAGGCCCTAGGGCACAGCCTCAGCCCAGCTAGCCCTTCACTGTCCTGTTGCATGTGGCCTGCTGTCCCTGAAAACTCTGGCCCTGTACTCCGTTAAGGGACAAAAAAGCTTCTTTCCCTATTGTCTTTGTATCTCCAAGCAACAAGCAAAAACACTTGTCACAGAGTAGGTCCTCAATAAATACATATAGAATTTTAAAAATTGCACCTACTGTCTTCGCCTAAATCCATCCAGAAATGAAAAATGTGCTGTCATTGGTTTTGGGGATGTACAGATGAGAGGGCTCAGACACTCAGCTCTTCTATCTTCTGGCACAAATATACTTGCTGTAGCACAGGTCCCCTTCTGTCTGCTGCCACTTCCCACTTCCGGCTTTGAAATGAGAAAACTGTCTATTCCAAGGACCAGGTGCAAGGAAGAGTATAAAACTGACAGCAGCACAAGACAACTTTGCTTCCTCAAACATCAGCATTTAAAAACAAAATGCATAGAGCAGTAAAATTTCTGGGACATTGTCACCACTGTCTTTGAAATTTGGTAGACTTTCTTTATAGCATAACTTTACAACTGCTGCTGCATCTTAAATCTAAACAGTTAGGAAATGTGAATTTCAGCTAGTATATAACAAATAAAAAAATCTGAAAAGATGAAATATTCAGTTTCCCCTATACATTCTGCTAAGTTCAGCTAACATCCAAGATAAGAGTATATAAAACAAACTTAAAAGGATTCTGAAAAGTGGAGAGAAAATTGAAGATCAACTAGAGGCCTCAGGACCTAGGGGACCAAGGGGAAAAGATAGTTTGGGGACCTAGGGGAAAAGATAGTTTGGGGTTCCCTGGTTTTTCTTCTTGCCTGTACATATTCTGTACATGCTAGAGAAGATGGCAATCCAGAAACACTAGGGCGTGCGGAGAAGAGAAGTGCATTATTCTTACCAAAAGGTCTCGGAGAAGGGCAACATCACAAAACTTTTGGACAATAAATGCTGGAATCCAGCCAAAAGTGGAGATAATTAAGACTTTTCACCACTGCCCATTAGCAAAAAGACTCTCTTCTTCCATAGTATCATTGAAGTCCCCTTGGGGGCAGTGATGAAGCCCCCTGCCAGCTGCAGCCTGGGTAGTGCCACAAAGCAGGGACTCTCCTTCCCATCATCACCCTGCAGTGAAGAGCACCTCTTCCATCTGTCTGAAGGTAGGTCCTTGACTTCCTCTTTCATCTGGCAGTAATGGAGTGACCTTCCCCTTTCCCAATGGCATAAAGAATCCAGATAACAAGAGTATTTAACTAAGATCCAGAGCCTCCAACACAATACCCAAAAGTCCACAATTCAATCCAAAAATGACTTGAAGCAAGAATAATAAAATGTGAATGAGAAAACATATTCAACAAATGTCAAAACTGAGAAGAGATGTTAAAGTTACCTAATGAAGATTTTTCAGCAACCAACATAAAAATGCTTCCATGAGTAATTATAAAGACACTTGAAACAAATTAAAAAATGAAAGTTTTAGCATTAAAGCGTGAAGTAACAAATTTTAGGTCTGAAATAATAATTGAATAAAACACTTGACAATGAGACTCATTAACAGAATAGGCAAAGAAAAAAATTGCTGAATTTGAAGACAGAACAATAGTAATTACACCGCCTGATCAACAGAAAAAAGAGACTAAAAAACAAATTGAGCAGAGCCTGAGGGCCCTGTGGTCATATAACAAAATAGCTAACGTTTGTGTTATTGGAGTACTAGGAGAGGAGAAAGAATAAGAGACTGGGAAAATACTCAGCAAAGTAATGGCTAAAAATATCACAATTTTTGCAGAAGACAAACCAAGTGAATCTGAAATAGAATGAACACAAATCTATCCCAGGACATGTCATATTCAAACCCCTGAAAACTAAAGATAAAGAAAAAAATCCCAAGAGCAGTGAGAAAAAAGGACCCCTGGTTATAGAGGTTATATGCAATTAGAATGAGAGGATATTTCTTACTAGAAATGACAGAGACCAGAAGGAACATTTTTCAATCGCCAAAGGAAAGGAACTGTCAACCCAGAATTCCCCCATGATGTGGGACATCATGGCATTCTCAGATAAAGAAAATGAAGAGAAGTTGTTGGTGGCCTACCTACCCTAAAATAACTACTGCAGGAAGTTCTCTAAACAAAAAAGAAATGATAAAAGGAGGAAACTTGGAACGTCAAGAGGGAAGAAACTATATAGTTGCTACTATATAGTAAGCAAAATTATAGATAGATACAATAGATTTTCCTTCTGTTGATTTCAGGCTGATTTTTAAGATAAGAGAACGAACTAAGGTGATGAAAATTATGGTGCCAGTAACTGAGATAATAAGCAAACCCTGGGTGTAAGCTTATTACAGTATTGGGGGCCAATCCATGGCCTAGAAGCATCGTCCCATAACCAGAGCGTGCATGCCAGAGTCTGCGGTGCTGGGCAGTACTCATAGCAGTTGTAGGACCAGAGAACAAATTGGAGTTTGGCACCCCAAGAATAGGGGTCTGTTCTAGTAAGTTCCCTGGTTTGGGGTGGAGACCTGAAAAGACCACAGGCATCCTAAGAATAGGGGTCTATTATAGTAAGTTCCCTGAGTTTGGGTGGAGACCTGAAAAGACCACAGGCTATACTGTAGGAATAAAAGTTGTTTGGAAAGAAATCAAGGCAATTTCAAATCATGCCTCTCCCTAAAATGGAAAAATAAAGCTCAGGCTTTGTAAGTTTTCTAATCAGCTACCAGAAGCAAAGAACAGTTCTCTTCAAAGAACATGACAATACTTTATGCCTCAAATTATTCTACATTTTAATGTGTCTCATAGTACATATTTAATTAAAAGAAACAAGTGACTGGGAAAAAAATGCATTTATATGCATACCAGCAGAAATGACAAAAAGTGGAAACAGAAGATACACAGATATCACCATGGACTCGGAAATAATCTGTCTTAGTATTTTCAGAGAAATCAAATACAAGACAAAGAACTTGACTTGGAATTTATAAAAACACATCAAATGAAAATTCTAAAAGTTAAAAAATGTAATAAATGAAATTAAGAACTCAGAAGATGGGTTAAAAATAGAATACAGAAGAAAACAAAGTACTGCAAGACCCACAGAAAATGTTCAGAATGATGATAGAAGCAAAAGAATAGAACAAAAACAAGTCTGAAGAAATGAAGACCAGCAATTTTCTGAAAATGAAAAAGAGACCAAGCTGCTAATTATTAACAAATAAGTTTATGAACGAGCATCATTTAAAAAAAAATACTTTATGACATCATAGTAAACAGCTGAAACGAAGAGGAGTGAAAAAACTTAAATGCAACCAGAGAAAAAACAGAGCTTACTTTCAAAGGACCAGCGATAAAATGAACAGCTGGCTTCTAAGTAGAAACAACAGAAGCAGAAAGACCATACATTTGAAACACTAAAACAAAGTAATTGGAAATCCAACATTATACATTTTTTGGAGTGAAATATATTTTTATATGAATAAACCTAACACAATCCATCACTCTTAAATTTGCACTAAAAAGTGTCTTTTAGGGAAAAGGAAGATTATCTCAAATGAAGGTTTAGAATATAGGAAGGAGTGAAGGAAAAAAAGGTAAATATTTAGGTGAGTCCAAATATTGACTACGTAAGAAAATTATTAAAATGTAAAATGGGTTTAGAATAAAAATAAATGGTGAAAATGGCATGATAAAGGTGCACATTTCATAATGGTAAAGGGCTCAATTACCAGGAAGATGTAACAATCACAGATCTGAATTCATCTAATAGGGTAGCCTTAAAATACATAAATATGAAGCAAAAGTGAAAACTAAAAAAGAATGTAGACAAATCCATCACTGCTGAAGATGTTAACACAGTTTTCTAAGTAACTGAGAAAAAACAGACAAAAAATAATGATAATCCATAAGGGCATAAACAATATTAGAAAACAAGACCCAAATTTTTAGAATATTATATCCAACATCTAAAAAATACATTTTGTTTTCTAGTACATATAATCACTTATAAAAATTTAGAGTATCCTGGGTGATAAACCATGTTTAAAATTATTTTTAAGATTAAAATAATATAAAACAAGTTTTTTGAAGGCAACGGAATTAAGATAGAAATCAGAAAATTAGAAAATTTCCAATCACTTAAAAAATAAATAAAAATTGTGATATATTTTGACTCAATTGTAATTTAAAATAGTTTGTCCATTTCAAAATTTGTAGATTTGGCTAGAGACATCCTGTGGGTTTGTTTTTCAAACTATGAATGCATGCATTAACTAGAATAAAAGAAAGGTTTAAAATCAATGTGGTAAATACATACTTTAAGAAATTAGAGAATAACAGTAAATAAAACTGAAAAGGTGGAACAGTAGAATAAAAAAAAGAAAGAAAAACTAACAAAATAGAAAATAGACCACACAGAGGCTCACCAAAGTTAAAAGTTGGTTTCTTTCAAAGCCTAGCACAACTGATAAATTCTTAGTTAAATTGGTCAAGAAAAAATAAAAATGAGACAAATAACCATTACCAATAATTAGTGAGAAATGTCACTGTAGATCATATGGAAATGCATTTATTTAAATAGTACTAGGACTGCAGCCATCTAGAAAAGCAAAGGTAGGTGTGATGTGTATCTCATAATGATCAACAGATGAATTTCCTGAGACAACACATTTAAAGATAAAAATTGAGAATAATTGCTGAAAATGATAGTGTTTCTTTGTAAGTTTGAAGTCTTGCTCCAAAGGTAAAACCAGGCAGCAACAACAACAATAAAAAGTGTTTGGGATCTTATCTCGGGGAGGGGGGAGATAATCTTCCTTATAAGTTAAATTTTCCTAAAAACAAGACTTAAACAAATGGTAAAACTGACAGGTTTAAGGAAAATAGAAAAAGGAAATGAGTGAAGCGTTCACATTATGGGAAATGGAAATGGCCTTTAAATGCAGGAAAATATACCAATCTCCACTGCTCACAGGAGAAACAGAAATTGAAAATTCTCTGACGCAGTGTTTTTTGCTACAAGATTTGCAAAATCCCAAGTATAGCATAGCCACCCAAGTGAGGCTCCGGAGAAGACCACACCCCCACAGTCTGCCTTTGGGTCTTTAGGATCGCTCTGCTCCTACAGTGGGTACATTGGCAACTCCATCGAAATCACAGATGCATAAATTCTTTTAGAATTAGTGCTTCTCATGATTAATCCTACAGTCTGAATTCCTGCTATGTAACCTAAGAATGAGCTCATTCATTGTGGCCTTTTTTATAACAGCAGAACATCAAAGCAGCCTCAATGCCCATTAATAACAGCAGACTAGTGAAGTAAATCATAGTGAATCTGGAGAATGGAAAAAATCACTGAGTATTGACAGAAAATCTCTAAGACATTTATTTTAGTCAAATAAAACAAGCTACAGACAATCCATAATACATAGAGACTTACGTTTTAAGAAAGTTTCATCTCTGCTTAATAGACAGGTAAAAATTATAGAAGGATATGAAAAAAGGAAGACCAGTGGGTCACGCTGTGGTCACAATGTTCATATTTGATTCACCGTGAATGGAAACCCCTTAGCCCAGCTTCAGAGGGAGCTGTTTCCTTAAAGCCCTGAGTGAGGAGGACACAGCCAAATAAACACCACCCAGGTCATGCACTGTGGCAGGCCCGTGTGCATGTACGTATTAAAAAAAAAAAAAAAAAGCATTCAAAAAAAATAGTACGTACTCAAAAAAAATTAAGAAATAAAAAAATAATATAATTTTAAATACAAGGATTGGAAAGAAGGGAATAAAGCAGTCATTATTTATAGGAGATATAATTGTCTCCATAGAAAAGGTCAAAGAATCTACAAATATTTAATTCATTTTCTTTCAACTTGCTGTCACTGCAAACAGGAACACATTTCATGTCATATCTTTCCTTAAACCAATCTGAGCTGAGTCAGATCACTTTAGTTTTCTGAGTATAATTCCTGTATTTTTAATGCCTGCTATATGCTTCTGATTTAATAAAAAATAAGAGAAAAAAATAAGTATCACTGAATGCTTTTATATGTCCTTTTGATCTATCTACTTGGACTACAAAATCCCAGACCACAGGGTCGATTCCTTACATTGCTTTTTTAAGGCCTATGAACTGTCTCAACACATGAGCAAACACTTTCTATTCAAAAATGTGCCCATTTTAAACAATACTTGCATTGAGTTAAATTAACATGATAGGTCCCCAAAGTCCTAGAACCTAGATTTTATGATGTGATCAAGCTCATGCAATAATTTAGACAAAGTGTGGTCTCCAGACAGTGGCTTCTCTATCACCTAGGGACTTAAGAAGTGCAAATTCTAGGACCCCAATCCAAACCTGCAGAACCAGACACGCCTGGTGTCGGACCAGCAATCCGGTTCACCAAGCCCTTCAGGTGATTCTGACACACACTAGCAGTGGAGGGCTACTATGCTAGCGACCAAAGTCCATCTCCATCATCAAATAAACAGGATGACGGAGCTCTCATAGAAAGTTGATGATCTGGAATAACTTCTTTCAGGCAGTTGTTGGTGACAGTTCTGTGTTACAGCCTTGTACTCATTGAATTCTTTTTTGAAAAGATGCCCATGATTCCCATGTCTTAACATTTAGGGTTAAAGATACAGGTACCTTGGAGTCAAGGAATTCCTATGGAGCATGGCTTTTCAAACTTTGCTGTTTGTAGACTTTCACATGGAGGGCTTGCTAAAAATTGGGTTCTAACCTTGAAATTGAGTTGCACTGGCTCTAGGGTGATTCTTAGCAATTTTTAAAAATAAGCAATTGAACAAATACATTGCAGTTGGACGAGGGGCTGCATTTGAGACTCACTGCTCTACAAACTTGTTGCACAGATTGCGAATGCATGCCAGTGGCACTGGAATCATCTGAGAGATTGTTTAAAATTCAGAATCAGGTGGAATTGAAATCTTTGTTATAGCCAATTCCCCCGGACATTTGTTAGCCATACTAATGTTTGAGAAGCACTTTTATAGGCAATTCATGAGAACGAGTTTGGTGTTTATAATATAGAATCCCAGCCTAAAAAAATAACGTGATTTCCAAACAACTAATTGTCATTCCTAGTTTTCTGTTAAATCATATCACTTTTATTCTTTTTGATTTTGATTTCTTTTTCTCTTTCATATCTGTAGTTCTAGAGGGGGAAAAACCCTAATATGTAATATGTTTATTATAGTACATACATAAATAGCTCTCATTAAAGCTCAATGGAAAATATACAGCATTACAAATGAAACTGATGCAATTAACAATAATTTATGTGGAACCCTGTATGTTTTATTATAGCAAAATAAATTAGTTGATTGTAGAAAGTTAATAATTAATTTGAGATGCTTATGGTTAAGATATTGACCCAATGATGTATTCTGTTTTCTTTCTAGAACTTAATATTTACATAATTTAGATGTTGCTTTAAAAAGGGAGAGTATTTTAAACTCTTATAATTGGATCTATTTCTATTAATTTATAGTCAAGAGGGGTACATTTATCTGAGATAGAGAAATCCCATTTGCATCGCATTAACATTTTACTAAGAGAGACAAAACGTTTGCACTTATTGGTATAAAGATTATAAGTCTTGGAGTACATGGTTTTGAACTGATTTTCATATAAGCAAAAATTTTAATCAAAAACAAAAAGAAAATACAAGGCCACAATGGCTCACACCTATAATCCTAGCACTCTGGGAGGCAGAGGGGGGTGGATTGCTTGAGCTCCAGAGTTTGACACCAGGCTGAGCAAGAGTGAGACTCCATCTCCACTCAAAACAGAAAAACGAGCTAGGTGTGGTGGCACATGCCTATAGTCCCAGCTACTCAGAGGCTGAAGTAAAAGGATCACTTGAGCCCTAGTGTTTGAGGTTGCTGTGAGCTATGATGCCACGCACCCTACAGAGGGTGATAGCATGAAACTCTGTCTGAAAAAAAAAAAAAAGTACAGCAGTTTGGATGGTCAGCTATTTTTTCTTACTTGCTGTCATTCTAGTATTTTTTTTTCTTTAGCATTCAGGACAGTCTGGCAGCTCTTAGCAATATGAAAAGACTAAGAATGTCTAGCATCTCGGAACTGAGGCATGGCATACCGGAGGAAGTGGTGGGAGGGACTGCTGGCCTGCAAATAGGAACAAGACCATCAGCCTGGGACATTCCATCCCTGCAGAGTAAAGACGACCACACAACAGCAGACGCTCTTGGTGGGGACACCCCTGAAGATCCCGGGAGTGATCCTCATTCTTTCTTAGGGTCCTGAAGTGTGAAGGTCAAGGGAGGCATTACAAGAAAGGGGGCAGGGCAGATGGGCCCCAGGAGCCTGCCAATGACAAACTACCCCCTTATTAAATCTTCCATCACAGAGATTTTAAAGTAAAAGACGGCCTTTTTTTTTTTCTTATTAAATCTTAGCTGTGTATATTAATGCAATCGTGGGGCACCATGCCCTGGTTTTATATACAATTTGAAATATTTTCATCACACTGGTTAACATAGCCTTCTTGGCATTTTCTTAGTTATTGTGTTAAGACATTTATATTCCACATTTGGTAAGTTTCACATGTACCCTTGTAAGATACACCTTAGGTGTCCCACCAATCTCCTTCCCTCCACCCATCCTCCCCCCTCCCTTCCCTCCCTTTCCCCTTTTTTTAATGGAGAAACTTGCTTTCTTAAATTCGCATTTTCTTTTTTTTTTTTTATTGTTGGGGATTCATTGAGGGTACAATAAGCCAGGTTACACTGATTGCAATTGTTAGGTAAAGGCCCTCTTGCAATCATGTCTTGCCCCCATAAAGTGTGACACACACCAAGGCCCCACCCCCTCCCTCCTTCCCTCTTTCTGTTTCCCCCCCATAACCATAATTGTCATTAATTGTCCTCATATCAAAATTGAGTACATGGGATTCATGCTTCTCCATTCTTGTGATGCTTTACTAAGAATAATGTCTTCCACGTCCATCCAGGTTAATACGAAGGATGTAAAGTCTCCATTTTTTTTAATGGCTGAATAGTATTCCATGGTATACATATACCACAGCTTGTTAATCCATTCCTGGGTTGGTGGGCATTTAGGCTGTTTCCACATTTTGGCGATTGTAAATTGAGCTGCAATAAACAGTCTAGTACAAGTGTCCTTATGATAAAAGGATTTCTTTCCTTCTGGGTAGATGCCCTTTAAATTCACATTTTCATAGACAGAGAAGAACTAAAGATTGGTTAGTTTTCAGATTAAAGAAACTTAGGGTAAGTTCATATCAAATCTGGGAAATGCTGAGGATGAGGATGGAGGCTGGTGTGAAGGTGAAACTTAGAAAGGGCGGTGCCCAGTGCTAGGAGCCCAGCATCAATTTTATTTTAGGGAACTTGCTTCATCTTTCTGGCACCAAGTTTGCTCATCCCAAGATAAATTGGACTAGAAGATCCTGAATGTCACTAGCATTTGTCTTTATTTTCCAAAGAACAATAAATAAAAAAGAAAATGAGTAATCTATATTTTCCCTTCAACTACTTTTAAAATTACCACCCTAGGCTTACAGGTCTGGAGTTATTTTCTGTGATTCAGGGAATTAAAAATAAAATAACAAGAAACAATTGAAGGAAAGGGAAAAATCATTTAGGCAAAGAAATAAAATCATTGTTTAGTGATGAAGCTCCAGGCTTTGAGGGTTTTAAGTGGAATTTGAAGCTACAGAAATTCTATATTTCTTACCACACACTTAACTCATTCTGTCAAAGAAGTAGTATCCTGTCTTTCAAAGGGCTGCATTAATTTCTGATATCTTCTAGATAATATAGCAATTATATTACTAACTGCACATGAATTTTATGTTTAAAATTGGAAAATGAAGTGAAGTAATTGTTAAGTTCTTGCCTGAAGACTTGAGAACACCTGGATGGAGCACTGAAGCCCTTTAGAGTGAATTCCACCAGGAGTGTGCACGTGAGTAATGATTGTCGATAGAAATAAAATAAATTCACTTAGTTTAAAAGTGCCAAGTGGTAATAATAAGTGAGCATAGATGCATCTGGATAAAGTTAGCTTAAAATATGATTATAAGCTATTTAACAATTTAGGTTTTAGAAGAAATTTTATATTTCAAGCAGTGATCGCTCTCTTTTTTTTTTAAATTGTTGGGGGATTCATTGAGGGTACAATAAGCCAGGTTACACTGATTGCATTTGTTAGGTAAAGTCCCTTTTACAATCGTGTCTTGTGGCCAAAAGGTGTGGCATACACCAAGGCCCCACCCCCCTCCCTCCTTCCCTCTTTCTGCTCTTCCCTTCCCCCACTCCCACCATGACCTTAATTGTCATTAATTGTCCTCATATCAAAATTGAGTACATAGGATTCATGCTTCTCCATTCTTGTGATGCTCTACTAAGAATAATGTCTTCCACTTCCATCCAGGTTAATACGAAGGATGTAAAGTCTCCATTTTTTTTAATGGCTGAATAGTATTCCATGGTGTACATATACCACAGCTTGTTAATCCATTTCTGGGTTGGTGGGCATTCAGGCTGTTTCCACATTTTGGCGATTGTAAGTTGAGCTGCATTAAACACTCTAGTACAAGTGTCCTTATGATAAAAGGATTTTTTCCCTTCTGGGTAGATGTCCAGTAACGGGATTGCAGGATCAAATGGGAGGTCTAGCTTGAGTGCTTTGAGGTTTCTCCATAGTTCCTTCCAAAAAGGTTGTACTAGTTTGCAGTCCCACCAGCAGTGTAAAAGTGTTCCCTTCTCTCCACATCCTCACCAGCATCTGCAGTTTTTAGATTTTGTGATGTGAGCCATTCTTGCTGGGGTTAGATGATATCTCAGGGTGGTTTTGACTTGCATTCTCTAATAGATAGGGATGATGAACTTTTTTTCATCTTTGTTAGCCATTTGTCTGTCTTCTTTAGAGAAGGTTCTATTCATATCTCTTACCCATTGATATATGGGATTGTTGGCTTTTTTCATGTGGATTAATTTGAGTTCTCTATAGATCCTAGTTATCAAGCTTTTGTCTGAATCAAAATATGCAAATATCCTTTCCCACTGTGTAGGTTGTCTATTTGCTTTGGTTGTTGTCTCCTTAGCTGTACAGAAGCTTTTCAGTTTAATGAAGTCCAATTTGTTTATTTTTATTGTTGCAATTGCCATGGCAGTCTTCCTCATGAAGTCTTTCCCCAGGCCAATATCTTCCAGTGTTTTTCCTATGCTTTCTTTGAGGATTTGTATTGTTTCATGCCTTAAATTTAAGTCCTTTATCCATCTTGAATCAATTTTTGAGTGGGGAGAGGTGTGGGTCCAGTTGCAGCCTTTTACATATGGATATCCAATTCTCCAAACATCATTTATTGAATAGGGAGTCTTTCCCCCAAGGTATGTTCTTGTTTGGTTTATCAAGGATTAGGTGGTTGTAAGATTGTAGTTTCATTTCCTGGTTTTCTATTCGATTCCAAGTGTCTATGTCTCTATTTTTGTGCCAATACCATGCTGTCTTGACCACTATGGCTTTGTAGTACAGCCTAAAATCTGGTATGGTGATGCCCCCAGCTTTATTTTTATTACTAAGAACTGCCTTAGCTATACGGGGTTTTTTCTGGTTCCATACAAAACACAGAATCATTTTTTCCAAATATTGAAAGTACAATGTTGGTATTTTAATAGGAATGGCATTGAATAGGTAGATTGCTTTGGGATCTACCTTGCTTTAACAATGTTGATTCTGCCCATCCATGAGCATGGTATGTTCTTCCATTTGTTAATATCCTCTGCTATTTCCTTTCTGAGGCTTTCATAATTTTCTTTGTAGAGGTCCTTCACCTCCTTCAGTAGGTATATTCCTAGGTATTTCATTTTCTTTGAAACTATGGTGAAGGGAGTTGTGTCCTTAATTAGCTTCTCATCTTGACTGTTATTGGCGTATACAAAGGCTACTGATTGTGGACATTGATTTTATATCCTGAGACATTACTGTATTTTTTGATGACTTCCAGGAGTCTTGTGGCTGAGTCTTTGGGATTCTCTAAGTATAAGTTCATGTTGTCAGCAAAGAGGGAGAGTTTGACCTCCTCTGCTCCCATTTGGATTCCCTTTATTTCCTTGTCTTGCCTAATTGTATTGGCTAGAATTTCTAGCACTATGTTGAATAGTAAAGGTGACAGAGGACAACCTTGTCTGGTTCTAGTTCTAAGAGGAAAAGCTTTCAGGTTTACTCCATTGAATACAATATTAGCTGTGAGTTTGTCATAGATAGCTTCAATCAGTTTCAGAAATGTGCCACCTATGCCTATACTCTTCAGTGTTCTAATTAGAAAAGGATGCTGGATTTTATAGAATGCTTTTTCTGCATCTATTGAGAGGATCATATGATCTTTATTTTTGCCTCTGTTAATACGGTGGATAACGTTTATGGACTTGCATATGTTAAACCAGCCTTGCATCCCTGGGATGAAACCTACTTGATCATGATGTATGACTTCTTTGATGATAAACTCTAATGTATTGGCTAGGATTTTGTTGAGAATTTTTGCATCTATATTCATGAGTGAAATTTGTCTGAAATTCTCCTTTTTAGTTGGGTCTTTTCCTGGTCCTGGTATCAGGGTGATATTTGCTTCATAGAATGTGTTGAAGAAGATTCTTTCCTCCTCAATTTTTTGGAATAATTTCTGCAGTACAGGAATAAGCTCTTCCTTGAAGGTTTGATAGAATTCTGGTGTGAAGCCATCTGGACCAGGGCATTTTTTAGTTGGAAGCTTTTTTATTGTTTCTTTAATCTCAGTACTTGAAATTGGTCTGTTCAGGAGCTCTATTTCTTCCTGCCTAAGCTAGGGAGAGAGTGTGATTCCAAATATTGATCCATTTCCTTCACATTGTCAAATTTCTGGGCATAGAGTTTTTGGTAGTATTCAGAGATGATCTCTTGTGTCTCTGTGGGATCAAAATATTTCTTTAAATATTCCCATTATCAATTAATATCTAAGGCTTAGCAATGACAACAGTCTCTGGTAACATGTAGGATGGAGGAGTGCAGTGCTATTCAGTCAGATAAATGCACGTACATCTAGAAAATGAGATGAGAAAAAGCTGCATCTGTGCATATGGTAGAGCTACCCAAGAGGTGCTCTCGGTAACAAGTCTTAGAGTTTTGTCTGTCAGCCAATCAGCAGGTCGTCATACTAATACTAAGCAATCACTCAAGGAGTGGTTAATATAAATATACAGTAAGACTCTAAATGAACTAATTGGTCCACTATTTTAGGATTTAACTAAACTGAGACTCCTCCTCCTCAACCACAATTTCTTTGAGAACATCTCAGAATACCAAGAGACAGAGACTCATTCTGATGGTTTGAGAGGTTTCAACTTCTCTCCGGTAACTTTGAGATGTTACTGCATCTGCTCCAGGCCCCTCTCCCACCAGTCAAAGGGCAGCCATTGCCCTAAACACGTAGCTCAGTTTTATGAAGACCAAATGACCCCTCTTAAAATGCATGTGGTGTGGCACAAGTTGGGGGTGGGGTCACCTGACCTCTTGAACACCATCACTTAATGTTGATCAGAAGCTATCCACTGGCAGTTCTTCTTTAATTGGGGACAGCCATAAAGGTGGCGTCCAACTGAAACTCTTCATGTAGTACCAAGAGACTAAAATTTCCATTGTTCTCCAATAAAAATATAGACTAGAAGCTTCTATCATCTCCCAACAAAGAGATTCTACATTACTTTTTTTATTAATAAAAATTCTCGAGGACAGAAGTATATAGATCTTGGAATAATCAAGGACATAGTCAAAACCTGTCAATTTTGATTTCAAATTTTAAAAAAGGATTACTGGAGAGAAATAGAAGGATATTGGTTAGAGGATACAAAATTTCAGTTAGACAGGAGTGAGTTCCAGAGACCCACTGTACAACATGGTGAGTGTAGTTACTAATAATGGATTGTATATTTGAAGATTGCTAAGATAGCACATTTTAAGTGTTCTCACCACAAAATATTATGTGTATGAGCTAATTAATACATGTGTTAATTAGGTTAATTTACCCATTCCACAGTACTTTAAAACATCATATTGTAACTTACATTATAAATACTTATACTTTTGTCAATTAAAATAATAATAAACGTTATAATTCATCATTATAACATGATGAATACCAAGTTTGTTTTGTTATAATTTTGATGGAAGCAAAAAGTATCTGTAGTTTTCATAATGTGCCCTTAAAATACTAACATGTCACAATGACATTTTATATATATGTGACATGCTATATGAACATACCTGTAAATCACACATTCAATACTGTCATGAAAATGAGGAAGAAACTTTTGGAGCACAGAAACATTATACAGAGAAAAACAGTCACTTGTGCAAATGTTCATTGAAAATTTATGGCCAAATTATGACTAGTGAATTTTTTTTTTAATTTTAATGCAATGCCTAACATAGCCTACACTTAATTGTATCACATTATTTTTCTTTTCTTTAATATAGCACTAAATGATTATTTGTGAGAATAGCTAACTCATAGTTTGCAGGCATTAATAGAAATTTGTTTTCTCTACCCTTAATTTTCTCATTTTTATAATGAAATTTTCAGAAATAGCTTCATATGGCTGAAAGAATCGATTTGCAATTCAGGGCAAATTGTGGGCCATTATTTATCTGATGCAGAAAGAAAAGATGAAGAATGTTATATACTGACCTTATTGTGCAGAAAAGCTAGAATATTAATAAGTAACCTCTGAACTTAATTTATAGATAAGGGCTTGCCTCTGAGTTAAAAGAATTTAGTAGATGTAGAACATATACAGAAATCAGGGCTTAAAAGAGTTTGGCAATCTGATAAAATTAAATACATTTCTTTTGTCTACTGGGCAGAATCATGAATTAGTTGGCTGAGTGTGTCCACTTTATAACTTTTCTTCAACAGGATGATTTTGGAGGTTAGGCTGGCAGTTAATGAAATTTTGTTTGGAGATTAGTCTTAAACATTATGAAGGTCCACTAGAATTCCCGGCAGATTCTGCAGTGATGGAAAGTTCTCCCATCCCTCTAGGTCCCCCCAAAAGGGTTATAAGCATCTCAACTTGATGGCAGATGCAGCTGGGCAGGGGAGTCGGGCCCACCTGGTTATCTCCTGGTCCCAGCTCTCTCGTCCTCACCCCCACGCCTCACTCTGAGCAATCTGCACAGGTGGGTTGGCCTGTAGGCTGCAGTCCACACTGAACTGCTCTCTGCTAAAACCCCTCGATAGTCCCACTCCAAACAGGAGCCAGAGATAGGTTACCATAGAGGACTTTCCTTCTCCACAATTTGCGGAGTATATTTTCTTTTGTTTTGCTTTGTTTTCCCATCTGACTGATTTGCAGCGGTGAAATTCCCAAAATGCTTTTGCTCAGAAAACTGTTTATTATCCTGGTTTCTATGGACAGGACTCCTGTCCCCCTCATGGACGTACCCATTCAGCTAATATTTGATAATGTGACAGTGTCCTGTTCACAACAGACACAGTATGTCACATTCCTTGTGATAATGGTCTCTGTTGTGTGGGCATTCTGGGAAAAGGGGAGAGCAAGGCAGCTTAAACTGGAAAATGAAATGTAAAGAGGAGTTACATTGAGACCTTGATTCTGATATCCTCCTGTTCCACAATTTCTTTTGTTTTTATTCATGCTCCCTTGATAAATTTAAAATATTGTAATTAAAATATGAATAACAGTTATAGTGGCTCTTAGATCAATGGACAAGTCACATTTATTATATCTACCACTATGTCAGCCTAGAACGCTATTATTTCTTCTGTCAGTTAAAATCTACTATATCAAATTGGAAAAAGAGTCATTCTAAAAACTCTGTCGTTTACATAAAACATGTACAGGACACTCTGCTGTCCATTCCGCAGCTGGGAGCCAGGACGTAAAGGAGCTTCCAGAGGGAGGAGGAAGGCTGCAGCGGAAAGAGGGCGAGGCAGGCCGCACACACGCACTTCGTGCACAGCAGCTGAGTGTTTGGGGGAAATCACTCTTTTCTATACTTAAATTCTACACTTGAATTCTCTATAAAATGCTAGGTAGCTTCTTTAAAGTGTCTGAGTAAACATTTTAAGCCTGCTGCTACAAATTTATCATTTCTACTCACTGCAGTGCAAAGACTGTGTTGAAGGTTTTAGTAAGGATTTTCAATCAACCTTAAAACAATCTTTTTGTACTACTTTTATTTTTACAAAACTTTTGTGAATCAAATCTCTCTCTTCCTTTCCTCTTTTTTTTTTTTTTTGCAGTTTTTGGCTGGGGCTGGGTTTGAACCCACCACCTCCAGCATACGGGCCTGGTGCCCTACTCCTTTAAGCCACAGGCGCCACTCTCTTCCTTTCCTCTTTTTACTGGTCTCCAAATACCATTTTCCTCAGCCTTCTTAGAAACCTACTTCAATTTATTATCATTAGCCGCTCTTTTAGTATCTTCAAACTCTCCCTATTTTGACTGCTACTTCCTGATGTCCATACATACTCAAATCATAGATTTTTAAAAACACAACAAAATGAGGCTACTTACATTACCTGTACCCATCTAGCTCCCACACACCTTTATTCATGGCCGGAACACACATCTTCCACTTCCGCACCCACCAGTTAGCCTTTTCTAATTATGCCAAGCTAGCTCATGTCTTTAGAGATTTCTGGAATCAAAAACACAGCTAAAAGCAATAGAAGTTTTTAATTTATCCTGAAAATTCTCTTTGATCCACTGGGTACTTAGAAGTTACGTTGTTTAATTTCTAAATATTTAAGAAATTTTCCAAGCTATCTTTCTGTTATCTATTCTAGTTTAGATTCAGTTATGATTTGAGAACCTACTTTGTATGATTTCTGTACTTCCAATTTTGTTAATGTTCGTTTTATGACCAAGAACATGACCTACCTTCTTGAACGTTGCCTTGAGAAGAAGATACAGTCTATTCTTAGGGTGTCTATAAATGTGCATTAGACCCTGTTGGTTGAAAGCATCGTTCAGTTCATCTGTACCCTGACCGACTTCCTGTGTGCACAGTCAGGACAGTCAGGGAGGAGTGTGGAGGTTCCCACCGTAAACCGTTTCTCTTTCCAAATCTATCAGTTTTAGCCTCATCTATTTAGAAACTTTATTATTAAGTGCCTATAGATTTAAGATTCTTATATATTTTACAAGACTGTATCCCTCGTTTTATCTTGTGTAATACCCTACTTTTAATTTGTCTAAAATTAATGCAGCTCTTCCACCTTTTTTGAAGAGTGATAGTATTTATTGATCTTTATTCTTTTATTTTTCTGTGTATTACTTTATTTTATAATGGCTTTGTTGAACTCTAATTTACATACCCTTGCTCTGTAAGGTGTACAATTCAGTAACTTTTCACATATTCCCAGACATGCAAAACCATCACTACCATCTAATATATATGCGTGTGTGTATTTACACACACTCTTATATAAGTATATAACATTATACATATATAGCGGAATAGTATTCAACTTTTAAAAAAGAAGAAAACTTTATCATTGCAACAAACTGCATGAACCTGGAGAAAATTACACTAAGTGAAATAAGCCAGGTACAGAAACACAAATCCTACATGAGTTACTTATACGTGGAAGCTAAAGTGGCTGAAATCTTAGAAGCAGAGAGTGGAATGGTTGTTGCCAGGGCTGGGGGAAGGGGAAAATGTTGTTCAAAGGGTACAAAGTTTTGGTTCACTAGAAAGAATAATTTCTGAAGGTCTTTTGTATAATATGTTTACTATCGTTTATAATAATGCATTGCATACTTGAAAACCACAAAGAGAACAGATTTCAACTGTTCTCCTTACACACACACACACACACACACACACACACACACACCCCTTACTATGTGAGGTAACGAATATGTTAATTAGTTTTAAATTAGTTGATCATTTCACAATGTATACATAAATCAAACAGCACATTGTACACCACAGATACATACAATTTTATTTGTCTTTTATGTCTCAAAAAGTCTGGGAAAAATTAATAATGAAATGCTTTTGTTTTATATTCATTAATCTATTTCCAATGTTCTTCACTTCTTTGTGAAGATTCAAATTTCTATCATAGGTTTTTAAGCCTGAAGAACTTCTGCCCACACCTTTTGTATCCTAGTTCTGCTGGAAATTAGTTTCTGTTTGCCCAAAGAAGCCTTTACATCTCTGGGAATTGTAAATACTGTTGTCAGTGTAGAATTCTGGGTAGATTTCATATCCTTGCAGGACTTTGGAGACACACCTGTATTCTTCTTCCTGGCATTGTTCCTGAGGAGGCGTCTCCTGTGACTGTGTGCTTATTCCTCCATAGTTAACACATCTTTTTTTTTTTTTCTTGCTACCTTCAAATTATTCCTTTTCTTGGGTTTTCAGCAGTTTGAATATGACATTCATTTAGGGGGGGTGTGTGTGTGTGTCTATTCTGGCGTTCTGTGAATTTCTTGGATCTATAGTTCAGTGTCTGTTCTTAATTTGGTGGGTGGAGAAGCAGACATTATTCCTTCCAAAACTTCCTCGCCCAGTCTGTTTCTCTTCTTGTTCTAGAATTCCAGTTACACATATGTTAGATCAGTCAGTATTGTCTCACAGCTCTTAAATGTTCCATTCTATTTTTCTTTTATTTCATATTTTTTACTTTGTAGTTTCAATAATTTCTATTGATTCATATTAATTTCACTGATTTTTCCCCTGCTGTGTGAAATCTATGGACAAATCCATCAAAGACAACTTCTATCTCTGTCACTGTATTTTTGAATTCTTGAATTTACATTTGTCTATTTTTTGTCATCTATCAGCTGGAATTATCTTGCCTTGACCTTTCCATTATGGTCTTTAAAATATTCTTCATTGTTATTTTAAATTTCTTATGCAATAGTTGTCTGATCTATAACCTGTGGCCTATCTATGTCTGTTGTTAAGAATTACTTATTTCCAAGGGATTTATTTCTTACTGAATTTTTGCATGGCTCATAATTGTTGGAAACCAGACATCTTGGATAAAAGAGCAGAAACAAAGGTCAATGGAATTTTATACTTAGACATGAATATGTGTTTTCTTCTGCTAAGCTTTTGCATGACGAGGATGTGTGTGGAAACCGAGGCGCCAGGCTCAGTCTTGTTCACCTCTTCCCTGCGAGAAGTTGCTCAAGTGTGCAGTGAGGGTCTGAAGGAGGACACCATGCCCACCGAGGACTCGCAGCCCCTGGGCTACAAAATCACACATTGGCTCATACTGGGAAGCTCTCATTTATTCAAGAGTTCCCATCTGTGTGTGTCCACTGACTCCTGCTCAAAGTAAGTAAAAGATGAGTCCTGATTCTCTCAGCAGACACCTGCCTTGTCCTGAATTTCCACTGACATGGCTGTCCAATGATAACAGTTTTCTGTGTGTCTTCAAAACAAGTGATAATGTGCTATTTATCTGGCCCTTTCCCGTTTGCATGTGTGTAGGGGGTGTTATCTCTTTAGTTCTTATCTTACTTATAGACGCTCCCCTTTTTATAAGTTCAGCCACATCTTTCTCTCTGAAACAATCTCTTAACCTTCCCCTACTTCAGCAGTCTCTCCATCTCAGCTTTCTCCTTAGCGTTATATTTTTCTGTTCACTATGGATGTTGAGATGGTATTTGGATTAGACCCTAACAGGCCAAAGTGCATAGGAAATATTAAAACTGAGTCATGTAAATATGCCATTTCATTGGATGGAAAACACAGAATTGTTGATTTGTAGTATAGAAAGCTACAGAAGCTCTAGAAAACAGTGACATTAAAAAAAAATTGACAAAACTCAAAACACAATTTTGACTGGATTTCCTAAGCTCTGGGATGTCAAGTACATTCCCATTTTAATTAAACAAATCTTAACACAAGATTAAGATTATCTTGCCTAGGCAGGGAAGATTTTCGGGTGCTGGATTCTCTGAAGTGCACTGATTCGCCGTCTTTTCCCTTATATATATGTAAAGTACACCTGAGTAAGCTGCCTGCGAAACATTCTAACGGTGAGAAGAATTGCTTGGTCTTACAAGAGATGTGCTTGATGTTCAATTTTGTTCCTAAAATTCTGAATGAATCTTTAGTTGGTGCCTCCAAAGAAATGCCGGTGCTTTGAGTGATGCTGCCCCTCAGGGAGGGCATTTGGTTATTTACTGTTGGATTCTCAACAGCCTATGCCCATCCTTGGTTGCCTAAAACCTCAGCCAACGTCAGAAGGAGCACATGGTTTGATAAAGATCAAAAAGCAGCGTCTGAAACCCCCGAGTTTTAAAAGTAAAAAAGAAGAGAACTCTCCACTCGCTATTTTAGCGCAAAACGCATATGACACGCACTAACTGGACATAGTATGGCACAGTTAATCTACGGAGAAATGATTTGTCCTTTAGGGCAGAAAGGACGAGAGCATCTTCCAACAGGAAGCAGCACAGTTAGAAATCTCCAAGGGGAAAGAAACTAAAGAAACTGGAACAGAGAGAAGCTGAACTAGGTATGACCAAGAGAAAATGGAGACGTTGCATGAGAAATTAACCTTCCGCCTTTGAGGTTATTCTTTGTATTGAAATTCACTTGTTTTAAAGAGTCTTTATTACTAAAGATGTGATGATTTTCTCATAGCCAAGAGGGGAGATTCAATTACTGTGCCAACGTTATAGTCTATTTTAAATCATTTTTGTGTAAAGATTCAGTTGTATTGAATGGATTTGTCATACTCAGAATGAAACTGGTGCAAATGAAATTCAGGTTAAGGAGCATTAACTTTACTATTTTCTCATTTGCTATAAAAGCCTCATAAGTAGGGAGATTTGGGACAGACTGTAACTTATTACCAACCGAGTAGGGAGGGGAGGAGCTTCCTGCTGGATTTGAAAGCAAGTAGGTTGTTTTTAGTTTACAGTCTAGGCAAATAAAAAAAAAAAAAATCTGTCTCCCTGTAGTTTCGTAGGGCTAATTAGATACTTGGTTTGTTGCTTTAACTCATTTGTTTGCTAGATCTCTCTATCCAATATGTTTTAATGAGTTTCTTTATGTCAACCCCATTTTCCAGTCATTAACCATCCATGTGCTAATCACGCAATTATCTTGTCATTCATTTTATAAGGCATTCTGTGAAAACCCATAGAATCCTCCTAGAATTCAGGGGATACCGTTATATTCAGATTATAAGCATTTTATTGAAATTTTCATGAATAATTTGAGTTTATAAATAACAGCCAAAATAGGAAATATCATTCTACATAAAGAGAGTAGTTAAGAATTATTGAAACTTATTGAAAGACTTACTGTCTTTACAGCTTTGGAGACTAAGAAAGAGGGAGGTGTGGGCAATTCTAAGGGATGCCTTTCAACAGTCATCCAATGTAAATGTCTTAAATTCTGATCATTAAACCCTTGTTTTTACTACTTAATGAGATTATTCAACCATATTAATACCTAAATTTAACATACTATTTTAAAGAAATTTTTCTCCTTTCAAGCCTCTTGTAAAATTTTAAACAATCATAATGTGAAGATTAAGAGGCCAGGCATTCATACCCAAAGGATGAGTCATTGTTGATTTTTGCCCACTCCGAGGAAAGCTCTCTCCTTACCAAGGAGGGAGGAAGTCCTGCCACCTTAGGAGGAACTACCGTTTCTTGCCCCAGGGGGATTTCTCTTTGGGTCAAAGGCCAGAACACTGTCTGCACTGTCCTGGCCACACCCATTTTCAAACACAGCTCCGCCACCTGCAGTCAGCGGCGGTGGCCAGGCTGGAGCACTGGACAGTGTCCAGCACCAGCCGCTGTGTTCTGCAGGTTCATCTGAAGTTCCCTTTGCAGCCTTTCCCCAGCGTCCTCCTCTGACCTGTGTTCTTCACTCTCTGCTCAGCCCCCTCTCGTCACTTCCCTCTCAGGTCTCCTCGGGGCTCCCAGCACCACTTCCAGGCCGAGACCACAGATCTGTGCCACCTGTCAGTCAGCCTGTGCAGATGACATGTTTTCAGATGCTCCATGGCCTCCTCTGTGGGAAGTTCCCTCTCAGGCATGTCCAGCTCATCCTGTTCCAACACTCATAACTTCACCCTCATCAAACCGTGTTTCTTATGAGCCTCCATCTTCAGGAAGGAGCCGTTGTTCATCAAATGGCCTGAAACGTTTCTCTCCTCAGCCTATAGCCCTGTGGTAGTTAACACGCCGTAACAGGGGAGCGTTTACTCATGTAATGCAGGAGCGGGGCTCTTTGTTAAGTTCCTGTCCCACCACCCACCATCTGTGGCTTCCAACTCACAGACCGAGGTGGCCCCAAACCCCACACTCGGGCACCACACACACGGCCTGGGCAGAAAGAGGAGGCCAGGGTGGAAGGCACAGCTGCCCTTCATTGGAAACTATAAACAGATTTTCTGACGTTAATTATTGGTGAGGATTGTGTCAATTCCTGCTTGCTGAAAAGGAATCTTGGGACTTGCATATTTTAGCTCTCAAGCCTCTAGGGTAGAAGCAGAGGGATTGTGAGGGCAATCTTCTAAGTCCTACTTGGTGCCAAGCCTCTGATTTACTGCGGATTGTTCTAGACTCCCTAAAAGATCTAATTTGAGTCATTCTTTTTCCCAGATGTCTTGTGCATTCATTCCCCCAGTCATCGCTGGAGTGATCTTTGCATGCAAACCTGGTGAACTGTTAGATGTCCAGACTCCTTAACAAACACGTGAGGTTCTCCGAGACCTGATCTGTATCGGACGTCTCAGGCCTGACCACAGATGACTTCGTCTGGGCTTGTCCAGATTCAAACCTGAAGCATCAGACCACAGCTTCATCAATTTGGGGCTGTTTGCTCCAAATTCAAGCAAATCTGGGTTTTCTCAGACCCTTCCTACTCCCATCTCCTGACTGCCTCTCAATATCCCCAGCAGGTCCCAGATACAACATCCTCTGTCACTCGCTAATCCAGAGAGGATCTGTCCTTAGAATTTACATCTTTTACGTCTGTGTAGCCCTGATTTTGATACCTTAAGGACAGTATGACATTTTACCAGATGTCTCTGATGTTTCAGCAGAAATGAAAGGTCCTTTCACATCTTAACTAGAATTAGAACTGCAGGCAAAGTACTTAGGAGCCTCAAATATTTTCCAAACAGTTCTTCAAATTATCTATTCGATTGTTTAAAAATGATTCTCCTGTATGTCTCTTGCTCATATGCATTACATATTATAATGCACTCAATTATAACATAATAACATACGGGCCCCATCCTGTGTTTGTCATTTAGGCTCCTAGATTCTTCCAGTACACTGAGCTAAAATATTTGCTCTTTTTTATTTTTGTTATTTTCTCTGTGAGTGAGTCTTATGTCTATGACTCATGCTCTGAGAAATATTTTGGATCTTCTTGTATGTTTTGATATACGATATTCTAACTATTGTCATTCTCCAATTATTGTGTGATAAAAATCTTGATTTCTTGTTTTGTTGTAGTCATTTAGAAGACAGCTTTTTGCACTTTGGTTATTAATTTTTACTTAGGTTAAATAGCTATTTCCTGGATTATTTTTGTATGTTAAGAATTATATGTAGTAATTATCATATAATAATTGTCAAATTTGAAGCTTGCAACAACAAAGCTTATCTTCCTTTACTAACAAAAGTTGACTTGTGACTGTGTCATCGGTGTGTTTCCCTGAGCTGATGTTTGTGATACTAATTATTTATACATATATTGACATTATATTTTTAGCTTGTCATGTCTCTGATCAAAAAGACCTCTTTATCCTTGTTGGAACTTTTTAGAAAAAAATTAAATTGATGTAATTTTAAAGTAAAATATTAAGTAGTACAACTAATACCCAGAAGGGACCAACCAGGGCGTGTGAGTTATGCAACATGGAAATCAGTCGGTGTCCGGGGACAGCACATGTTGTTATGTATTTTGTTGCCAAATTCTCTGAGAATGTTCCCACAGGCGAGCTGCAGTCGTGCCGTCAGGGCATGACTTTAACAGAAGGCCCTGTGATCTCGAGTTGGAATTCAGCATAAGTGGCACGTAATGGCCATCAGATACTGAAATCATTCATTCCTTCCGTCTCCGCGAAGTACACCTGGAGGCTCTGCTGGCTGATATGAGGTGTAATAAAACTAAATGGCACTCACAGGTCGTTCTTACATGGATGTTCCCCTATTAAATGGCTTTTAAATGTGAGTCTCATGAAAAGTTCAATTTTATGATATATTTTATTTGACTAATCATTCTTATTTGAATTTTCCCATTTCAACATTAGCAAAGTTCTTTGAACCCAGAGGCTTTCTTCCAAAGGACACTTCACCCCTTTTAAAAATAAAAATCACTTTTCCTCTGGGAAGGTAGAGGAGGCATGGTCTTTCTGCTCCTCCCACCAAGCTCAACTAAAAACTTTGTCATATGTTTTTAAAAATAAGAGAAAACTCTCAAAGGTGGCAGGAAGAATGTAGATGAGTGAGTGAGCTCGGGACCCAGGTGGTGGCCTATGGTGAGATGCCTGTGTTTATTTTTGCCTGACAGACTCCACAACCGGAGCTGAAGATTGCAGGAACCTGGAACCACCAATGATACAGACAGTCAAGGCCCAACAAAAGAAACTGGAAAGAGCAGCCTTGTAAGCCAGAAGATTATGGGACAAAATTTTTCTGTTCCAGCCAAATTCCACATAAAAGATTACGGGTCCACCTACACCCATAGCAGCCACGCCCAAGTGCACAGCCTCAGCATCCAGCCCAGCTCACCATAATGAGCAGCCCCAGACTGCAGTGTCACAGGAGGACACCCAGCAGTAGCAAGGCCACCTCCCTCAAAAGCCCTCAGCAGAGACCACGTCAGGGCCAGAGAAGAGGCCCTCTTACCCATCCAGGCCAGGGCTCATCAGCGGAGGCCTAGGGAGGGCAGCCAAATGTTCCTCCACCAGCAATATCGCATCACCACCTCCCCATTCATAATAGAAGACAGAAACCTAAACTTCCACCCCAGGTGCCGTGGAGGACAGAGCTCACCTGACTGATGTAGCCATCCTAGGAACCCAGCTAAAGCAACCAAATTAAATACAATCCAGAGATCTGTAGCATAATAACCAAAATATCCAGATTTCAATTGAAATAACTTGTGACAATGAGAACCTCAAAAATCCCAAAGAGAATGGAGGAACACAACGGATGTCAATGCTGGAAAGACACGTGTCAGAAGCTCAGACTCCAAAGTGGCCATTACAGAAATGCTTCAATAAGCAACCAAAACATATGCAAAAAGAGTTATAGATTTAAGCTCTATTGTACTAATTATTACATTAAATAACGATGGTAAATACAATTAAAAGACAGATCAACAGACGGAAAAACATGACCCAAATATATGCCATCTGCAAGAAACTCCAGTCAAATACAACCATTGAGGCAGGTTGATAATAAAAAGATGCAAAAAGATATATCACGCAAGTACCAGTTAGAAGAAAACAGGGATGGCTCTATTAATATCAAAAAAGTAGACCAAAGAGCAAATATAATCACTAAATTCAGGAATAGACTTTATAAGCTTCAGTCCACCAAGAAAACTCCAATCTTAGAAATTCACTAAACATATTATAAACAAAATATCTTAAGGAAAAACTCATAAAAATAAAAGTAACATTTATAAAATTAAATTTTGTGGAAGACTTCAATACTCTTATCTCAACAACTAATAGAAAAACAAGATAGAAAATTAGTAAGAATACAGTAGAACTCAGCAACACCATTTTCCAGCCATATGTAATTGGATTTTAAAACACTCCACACAGCAGATTCACCTTTTTTCAAGTGTCCACAGAATAGACAACAAGGTAAGACATATCCTGGGTCATAAAAATAACCTCAAAATGTAAAATAATTGAAATAAAGGGTGTGTTATTTGACCACACTATAATCAAACCAGGAATTAATGACATAAGAATAACCAAAAAAATCTCTGAATAGTTGAAAACTAAACTACACTTCTAAATAAGCTGTGGCTCCAAGAAAAGGTCTCAAGGGAAATTTTTAAAATAGATTAGACTTAATGAAAATGAACATTAACAGAGTAATATTTTTGAGGCCCAGCTAAAGGGTGTGGGGTGAAGATTTATAACACTAAGAACAAATATTTGAAAAGAGAAAAGTTCACATCAGTTACCACCTCAAGGAAAATAAACCCACAACAAATGGAAAGAAATAAAAAAGATACAAGGAGAAATCAATGAAATTGAGAGTAGAAAAATGTAGGGAAAAACCAATCAAGAGTTAGTACTCTAAAAAGATCAATAAAACTGGTAAAAATGAAAAAAAGATGCAAATTACTAAGATCAAAAATGGGATGTCACTACAAAGTCTGAGAATATCAAAAGGAAAATACGGGAAAACTACAAAACATTCTGCAAATGACGTTTACTTCCTTGAAAACAACAATTCTAATAAAATTGCAAATAAATTAGACTTAAAAAAAAGATTTTGTGTTATTACTTGGACCCAAAGGGGCACCTTCATCTGCTACGTTAGATTAGTGCCCCAGTTTTGGTGAGCCTCCGGGGTCTCTCACCAACAAATGTTTCTTAAAGGCCATCAGGGTTTAATGATATGGAATAAAAAGCTTCAATTGTAGGGGAATGGTGGCTGCCAAGGCCAGGCAGTGGTGCTGGGTGGCTGACTGTGGAGATCTTGACCATAGGGTATAAACTTACAGTTATAAAATAAGTAAGTTCTCAGCTGGGTGCAGTAGCTCAGGCCTGTCAGGTGGATCCCTGAGCTCAGGAGGTGGGAGACCAGCCTGAGCAAGAATGAGACTCTGTCTTAGCTAAAAACAGAAAAACTAGCTGGGTGTGGTGGTGGGAGCCTATAGTCCCAGCTACTGGGGAGGCTGAGGTAGGAGATCACTTGAGCTCAGGAGTTTGATGTTGCTGTGAGCTATGATGCAACAGCATTCCACCCAGGGCAATGGACCAAGACTTTGTCCAAATAAAATAAAATAATAAAGTAAAGCTGGGTAAGGTAAAATAAAATGGAATAGAATAGAATAGAATAGAATATTCTACAGATATAATATATAGCATGGTGACTGCAGTTAATATTCTGTTGTATCCTGGAAATTAGCTAAAAGAGTAGATCTTAAATTTCTTTACCACCCCCTCAACACACACAAATACTAACTCTATGAGGTTATGGATGTGTTAATTAATTTGATTGTGATAATTGTTTCATAATGTATACACAAACAGGATGCCAAAAAACGTCTATACCTTATAAGAAAGGAAACAGCTGTGTTAATATTGTAATACTTATGGACCTATAACATTCGTTACATCGTTCCCTGTATCTCTTGTAATTGCAGAAATCAAAGGTGACTTGAGTGTTACACTTTCAATACAGTTTTTTTCTTTCTTAAAATGTGTATGCATTTTTGCCACCCTCCCTTACATGCATTAAAAATAAATAATAAAATGCCTCTGCTTTGTTGTAATAGCTAGTACCGATGTTGACAAGTCAAGAGCTTCTTTTTCTTGAAAAAAGAAGAGAAGAGATTGTTTTCAGTGTGTTTTAAAATGTTCCTGCTGTTTTTTTCCTGTGCTGTTTTCAGTTTAATAGGCTGGCTGTGTAGATTGACGGGTATTTTGTCAAATCCTCCTCTCACACTCCCCTCTGGCGTGCGTCTCTCCCACTGCTCATACACTTGCTGCAGCTGCGCTCAGGGCTCCATTCCATTTTGCACACATCGCTCTTTCTGAGGCTGCCCGCAGGGAGTCCAGAGCCTTCCTCTCCTCTGAGCTCCTCCTGCAGACCTGGGTTCAACACGTCCAGTTAGCTCCCAGTGGTTCTCAACCTTCCTAATTCCCCAACCCTTTAACAGTTCCTCATGTTGTGGTGACCCCCAACCATAAAATTATTTTCATTGCTACTTCATAAGTGTAATTTTGCTACTGTTATGAATCATAATGTAAATATATGATATGCAGGATGGTCTTAGGCGACCTCTGTGAAAGGGTCATTCGACCCCTCCAAAAGATCATGACCCACAGGTTGAGAACCACTCAACACAAGAGGGTTCTGCTGTACTTAACGAAGGTTTTAAAACAAAACAGGAACTCAAAACTTACTTTGTTTTTCACTTTTCAACTTCCAGTATGTATCCTCAAAACGTTGGAGAACAGAGTAGACTTTTTAAAATTTTTCTTTTTTTTATCCAAAAAAGTTTCTCAAGTAGAGACTCCAAGTATAACTGGACCTTCATTGCCAGCCATGATTTCCCAAAATATTTGGGGTGGGCCTATCAGCTTTACTCTCAAGATTTGTTGCACGTGAGATAAAAAGATATTTTAGCACAGTGTGTAAGATGCCATTACTTTTACAAACACATGATGTTTATTGAATTATTTGGCAGTGTGTCTTATAGCAAATAGTTCATCAAAAAAAAAAAAAAATTCGGACACCCAGGTTCAACAACCTTTCAAATCTGTGTTTCTGACTGCCTTGCCCTGAGTCTCTGGAAGTTGGGCTGAAGATAGATCAGGGCTGACAGAGTTTGGGGACCCCTGGGCACTGCAGTGAGGCAATCACAACAAAAGAAATAAATGATGAATTATCTTTCCTCAGGCATAAAGCTGCTAATAATTGATTTCCCCAATCATGGCTGCAGAAGGGTGTGACTTCTCTATTGTATAATACGTCCTTTGGAAGGTCACGGTTTAAACTTTTACAATCTGTTTCGGGGACCTTAATGCCAAGCATTTCATGCTACCCAGTAATATCATCTTTTTAATTTGTTTTGATGGGAATCCTTTTCCTGCAATGTATAAAGTCTAATTCTAAAATTATAGCTGAAATTACACAGACCGGGTTTCTGTGCTTCATCGTTTTCAGGTTTTGCTAGTATCAGCCCTTTACCAAGACTAAGGATACTGAAAATAAAAATTACCCTTGCTGTTGAAAAATGCCCAGCTCTTACAAAAAGAAATCCTTTCCTTACCATTTATTGGTATTAATTTTACCCTTCTTTCCTCTCTAATTACTAGCATAAGTTGTCTCCCTTGTTAATGTAAGTGAACCCTTTGTTTGATGTAGCAGAGCCGTCAATACAGTGAGATGAGTCTGTATTCAGTTGGTGTCTACTAGACCCACGCTGGATGTGATATTGCTGCCTACGCTAGCACAAAAGATTTCCACAGCCTTGTACTTTTGCTAAATTTTCTTCTTTTCCTGTTTTTTAATAGCACAGTTGCTTAGAGAATTTAATAGAAATTAGTTTAACAGAATTAACATCAATGGGGGTGTTAGAAGGAGTCCCACAGACTGCGTGGCTGTGTGGCTTGTTGGGACTCTAACAAGGCGACTGTTCATTATGACACAGTATGTCCACAAATGTCCCCTAGGAAAAATATATTCACTCTCAGAACCACTAAGTATTAAATACTTGTCCTGAACAATTGCCTTATTTTTGACCTCACAGATCTTATTGATTAAATGACTTATACTCTGATATAACTGGCTAAGCTTCCAGGGCATTACCTGCCCCCAAAGCTGCAAGACAAATGTCTGGTCCCAGGAAAACAGGGGTCCTCTGGCTTTGGCTATAGATTAGAAACACTTTTGAATTTTTTAAAAATCAAACCTGGTAAGGAGCCCCACCTCAGGGGGCCAATCAGAGCAGACTTTCAGCAGGGAGGGACTTTGGATATCTGCATTTTTAAGCTACTTAAATCATTTTAATCTGCAACTACAGCTGAGAAGCACTGACATCAACCGAGTTATCCAAGATTGGGAGAAGTTTGTGGTTGCAGACCTAATGCCTCCACGTCTCCACTTTTGTTTTTCCATAGATTTGAATGTCTTTTCTTTATACATTCTTACAAGCTTTATTGCATGAGTTTCATAATCCAATAAATAATACAGTATGATTGATGTGAGCCCAGAAAAATATGCTCAGGAAGAAATTTTGCTTTGGATCCTGAATTAGGAATACATAATATGGAATTATCTATGTTACCTTGTCTGTCAATGAATTAATTTAGGAGATAAATGATTATACATTCATTCAAATTTGTGTATTTTTTCATATAAATAATAAATGTCACAGGAAGATTCTATTTATAAAATGTAACAAAATAGAATGAAGCATATTTTGCACTTAATAATTGTTATAAAGCAACAGCTCAGAAAAAATAGTAATCTCAATTATTTATAATTCCCCTATCATAATATTTTTGATACTGTATAAAGCCACAAATGTACATGCTTCACCCCAAATGGTGATCATACAATGGATAATTATAGAATATAACACTTGTGAGGGCAGACTATCAGCCCCCAAATTTAAGAGTGCTTTGAATATAGATGTTTAATAAATATTTGTTGAAAGTATGAATACAGATGCTCCATATAGGAGAAAATATCAGCACAATCCACAATTCTTATTTTTCACTCACATATACTTCTGCATGTAAATATTCATGTATATGTACACATAGAAACATAAAATGGAAAAGAATATTCCGTCAAATTGGGAAGAAATGTGTATATTTCAAAGCAATCGATTATACAAGAGGATGAAAAAGAGAAAATATGTTTTGGTGAGGGAGACAAGATGGCGGACTGAAGCCAGCTTTCAACAAAGGCTCCCGTCCAGAAGGAGAGTTAAGGGACAGGAATTTAGTAAGTATCCTGGTGGACTTGAGCCTCACCAAGAGAGAAGGCTGAAGAACGCACATCAACACCGCTGAGGCAAGTTGTGATCACAAGGACGCAAACAAAAGGTACAAAATCCACCACCAAGCGGACGGGAGTCCCCCTCCCCCATGAGACCGGCTCTGGAGCCCCACAATTTAACAAGCGGGCAGAAATTAAAGGCCCTCCCACTACACTCCACGGGAAAGACCTTCTAAAAACTGGACCTACCTCCCCTACTGGGGTGCCGTGGCGTTCTCCTGCCGGACATAGGGCTGAATAAAACAAAACTTTGGGAATCCTTTGCCGGCAACCCTGAATCCCCGGCGCTACCCCTCCCGCCCACTGAGGTCTGGAGGCCTGTCCTCCAGGACTTCGGATCCTTGGGTGATTTCTCAAGGGGAGTGGACAGTCCCCGAGTTGCGACTGGTAGCATTGACTCTGAGGCCCGCGAGTAAGGAGAGGGCACCGGGCTGAGGGGGAGTCACGCCTCGCGGCACTTCCCTGCGGTGCAGTGCACCAACTCTCCCCGGGCATACGGGGCCCAAGACTGAATAAGACTCTGGCCTCCCCGCTGAGAGCTGAGAACCCCTACTCTCACTCGGGGTCCGAGGGCCTATCCCCCAGGAGTTCGGCTCCTTGGGTGATTTCTCGAGGGGAGTGCACAGTGCCTGAGCTGCGTCAGGTCAGCGCTGACTCTGGGATACGTGAGCGAGGAGAGGGCACTCCGCTGAGGGGAAATCAAGCCTTGGCGGCACTTCCCTGCGGTGCAGTGCAGGAGCCCTCCCCGGGCACAAGACTGAATAAGACTCTGGCCTCCCCGCTAAGAGCTGAGAGCCCCTACTCTCACTCGGGGTCTGAGGGCCTATCCCTCCGGAGTTCGGCTCCTTGGGTGATTTCTCGAGGGGAGTGCACAGTGCCTGAGCTGCGTCAGGTCAGCGCTGACTCTGGGACACGTGAGCAAGGAGAGGGCACTCCGCTGAGGGGAAATCAAGCCTTGGCGGCACTTCCCTGCGGTGCAGTGCAGGAGCCCTCCCCGGACCGTAGTATTGCGTGAAACTGAATGAAACTCTAGCTTCCCCCCGCCCCACTCCCAATCCGGGTCTGGGGGCCCATCCCCCAAGAGTTCTGATTCTTGGGGGATCTCTTAAGGGGTGTGGACCCAGCACAAACTGCAGCCGCTCAGTGCTGACTCTGGTGCGCGGGACAGAGGAGAAAAGGGTCGCCTGAGTGCCCACACCAGAGCAGCAGTTCCCTGGAGGTAGATCAACAGCCGTTTTTTCTTTAACGGCAGAACGCTCACTTCTGGATATTCTGAGGCCACACCCCCTGTCTCCCTGGGCAACCAGAGGAGGCCACCGGTGTCGCGGCTCACAAACCCAGAAGCCTCCAGGGCGGGGCCGACCCAGAGAGGTGTTCAGACGCAATTCTCCAGCAGCAAAGACGTTTGAACTCAAAACAGCCCGTCTCCTGTAGGCGATGACAGGAACAGAGACAGAACCTCACAAAGTTGTCTGTTCTGTTCTGTTCTGTTAGCAGCATCCATCAGGGACGGGGCTAAGCCTGAGTGAACACCTCCTTCCCAACACCTGCATCAAACACTCAAAGATGTCAGGCCCCATCTCCTCCTGCTAGATAGCGGCAGTCTGCGGGGGCCTGGCAGACTTCCTCGCGATTCAGGCAGGTGCAAACCCCTGGAGTGTCTGTTCACTGCAGGCAACTGGGTTAGCCATCTGCAGAGATACCAGTGACTGGGTCCGACGGAGGGGCAAAGTGGGGAAGGAGACGTCAACCTTCCCAGACTGCTCTGTTTGCGGGGTGGCTCCTCCTGACTCCACGCTGCACTGGGGTGAGCTGTCTCAGAGGAGTCACCAGGCCCCTGTGATCCAGTTCCCAGAGACCTCTTGAACCCTTCCACCCGAGACAAGTGCCGATTGAGACAGTTGATTCGGACCTTTTGAACTGGGCTAATAGACTGAGGACTTTTCAGGTGGTGCCCTGGGTGTGCGATTGTAGGAAGGTTTGATTCTCCTTTTCCAACTGGGGCCAGAGGTGGGCAGGCGGGGTGACTTAATTGCTGATTTTTTCACACAGCTGAGACTTCAAGCCAGAGTAGAAGTTGCAATAGGATCGAACAGAAACCAGCTGAAAACAAGACAGAACCACTTTGCTCCACCACACCAGACAGGGCCCCAGTTTCTCAGGCCACAACACTGTACGGGCCCTCGATAAAACCCCAGGGGAAAAACCAAAGGGAGTAAACCATGGGGCGGAATCAGCGGAAAAACTCTGGTAACATGAATAACCAGAGTAGATCAACCCCCCCAAGAAAAGATACGGCAGATGTGATTGAAGATCCCATTCATAAACAACTGGCTGAGATGTCAGAAGTCGAATTCAGAATTTGGTTTGCAGACAAGATTAATAAAATGGAATTAGGAATTCGAGGAGAAATTCAAAAGTTGTCTCAAGAATTTAACGAATTTAAAGACAAAACCACCAAAGACTTAGACACACTGAAACAAGAACTTACAGCCCTCAAAGATATGAAAAATACAGTAGAATCCCTCAGTAACAGAATGGAGCAAGCAGAAGAAAGGATTTCTGACATTGAAGATAAAGTCTTCGAACGCTCCCAATCTCTCAAAGAGGAAGAGAAATGGAGAGCAAAAACGGATCACTCACTCAGAGAGCTCTCAGATAATTCGAAAAAACATAACATAAGGGTTATAGGAATTTCGGAGGCTGATGATGTGGCAGCCAAGGGCACAGAGGCCCTTCTACATGAAATTATGAAAGAAAATTTTCCAGACATGCCTAGAGAATCTGAAATTCAGATAGCAGACAGCTTCAGAACCCCAGCACGATTCAACCCCAAAAAGCCATCTCCCAGACATATCATAATTAGCTTCACTAAAGTTAACATGAAAGAGAAGATTCTCAAAGCAGCCCGGCGAAAGAAAACTATAACGTACAAAGGTAAGAATATTAGAATAACTGCAGATCTCTCTGCTGAAACTTTTCAAGCAAGAAGAGGCTGGTCATCAACTTTTAATCTCCTAAAGCAAAAAAACTTTCAACCCAGGATCTTGTATCCAGCTAAACTGAGTTTCATCTATGATGGAGAAATTAAATACTTCAATGACATTCATATGTTGAAAAAATTTGCCATAAGTAAACCAGCTCTTCAGGATGTTCTCAGACCTATCCTCCACAATGACCAACCCAATCCTATACCACAAAAGTAAACTCACTCAGAAACTTCGGATCAAACTCCAACTTCCACACTGGCGAAAGGATTAAAAATGTCCACTGGACCTTTGAAAAACTCGATACCCAAAATTCCACCAGACTTATCCTTACTCTCCATCAATGTGAATGGCTTAAACTGTCCTCTAAAGAGGCATAGGTTAGCTGACTGGATACAAAAACTTAAGCCAGATATTTGTTGCATACAAGAGTCACATCTCAACTTAAAAGACAAATACAGACTCAGGGTGAAAGGATGGTCATCCATATTTCAGGCAAATGGTAATCAGAAAAAAGCAGGTGTTGCAATTTTATTTGCAGATACAGTAGGCTTTAAACCATCAAAACTAAGGAAGGACAAGAATGGTCACTTCATATTTGTTAAGGGTAATACTCAATATGACGAGATCTCAATTATTAATATCTATGCACCCAACCAGAATGCACCTCAATTTATAAGAGAAACTCTAACAGACATGAGTAACTTGATTTCCTCCAGCTCCATAATCGTTGGAGATTTCAACACTCCCTTGGCAGTGTTGGATCGATCCTCCAGAAAGAAGCTGAGCAAAGAAATCTTAGATTTAAACCTAACCATCCAGTATTTAGATTTAGCAGACATCTACAGAACATTTCATCCCAACAAAACTGAATACACATACTTCTCATCAGCCCACGGAACTTACTCCAAAATTGATCACATTTTAGGTCACAAGTCTAACCTCAGTAAATTTAAAGGAATAGAAATTATTCCATGCATCTTCTCGGACCATCATGGAATAAAACTTGAATTGAGTAACAACAGGAATCTGCATACCCATACAAAAACATGGAAGTTAAATAACCTTATGCTGAATGATAGCTGGGTCAGAGATGAGATTAAGAAAGAAATCACCAATTTTTTGGAACAAAATGACAATGAAGACACAAGCTATCAGAACCTCTGGGACACTGCAAAGGCAGTTCTAAGAGGGAAATTTATAGCACTGCAAGCCTTCCTCAAGAGAACGGAAAGAGAGGAAGTTAACAACTTAATGGGACATCTCACGCAACTGGAAAAGGAAGAACATTCCAACCCCAAACCCAGTAGAAGAAAAGAAATAACCAAAATTAGAGCAGAATTAAATGAAATTGAAAACAAAAGAATAATACAACAGATCAATAAATCAAAAAGCTGGTTTTTTGAAAAGGTCAATAAAATAGATAAACCTCTGGCCAACCTAATCAGGAAAAAAAGAGTAAAATCTCTAATATCATCAATCAGAAACAACAAAGACAAAATAACCACAGACTCATCAGAAATCCAAAAAATCCTTAATGAATATTACAAGAAACTTTATTCTCAGAAATATGAAAATCTGAAGGAAATAGACCGATACTTGGAAGCACGCCACCTTCCAAGACTTAACCAGAATCAAGTGGAAATGTTGAACAGACCCATAACAAGTTCAGAAATAGCATCAACTATACAAAACCTCCCTAAAAAGAAAAGCCCGGGACCAGATGGTTTCACGTCAGAATTCTACCAAACCTTTAAAGAGGAATTAGTACCTATATTACTCAACCTGTTCCAAAATGTAGAAAAAGAAGGAAGACTACCCAACACGTTCTATGAAGCAAATATCACCCTGATCCCCAAACCAGGAAAAGACCCAACAAGAAAAGAAAATTATAGACCAATATCACTAATGAATATAGATGCAAAAATATTCAACAAGATCCTAACAAACAGAATCCAGCAACACATCAAACAAATTATACATCATGACCAAGTTGGTTTTATCCCAGGGTCTCAAGGCTGGTTCAATATACGTAAATCTATAAATGTAATTCAGCACATAAACAAATTAAAAAACAAAGACCATATGATTCTCTCAATTGATGCAGAAAAAGCTTTTGATAATATCCAGCATCCCTTCATGATCAGAACACTCAAGAAAATTGGTCTAGAAGGGACTTTTCTTAAACTGATAGAGGCTATCTACAGCAAACCCACAGCCAATATCATATTGAATGGAGTTAAATTGGAATCATTTCCACTCAGATCAGGAACCAGACAAGGCTGCCCATTGTCTCCATTGCTTTTCAACATTGTAATGGAAGTTTTAGCCACCGCAATTAGGGAAGAAAAGGCGATCAAGGGTATCCATATAGGGTCAGAAGAGATCAAACTCTCGCTCTTCGCAGATGATATGATTGTGTATCTGGAAAACACTAGGGACTCTACTACAAAACTCCTAGAAGTGATCAAGGAATACAGCAGCGTCTCAGGTTACAAAATCAACATTCATAAATCGGTAGCCTTTATATACACCAACAACAGTCAAATTGAAAAAGCAGTTAAGGACTCTATCCCATTCACAGTAGTGCCAAAGAAGATGAAATATTTGGGAATTTACCTAACAAAAGACGTGAAAGATCTCTATAAAGAGAACTATGAAACTCTAAGAAAAGAAATAGCTGAAAATGTTAACAAATGGAAAAACATACCATGCTCATGGCTGGGAAGAATCAACATTATCAAAATGTCCATACTACCCAAAGCAATATATACTTTCAATGCACTCCCTATTAAAGCTCCACTGTCATATTTTAAAGATCTTGAAAAAACATTACTTCGTTTTATATGGAATCAGAAAAAACCTCGAATAGCCAAGACATTACTCAGAAATAAAAACAAAACAGGAGGAATCACACTACCAGACCTCAGACTTTACTACAAATCGATAGTGATCAAAACAGCATGGTATTGGCACAAAAACAGAGAAGTAGATATCTGGAATAGAATAGAGAACCAAGAGATGAATCCAGCTACTTACCGCTATTTGATTTTTGACAAGCCAATTAAAAACATTCAGTGGGGAAAAGATTCCCTATTTAACAAATGGTGCTGGGTGAACTGGCTGGCAACCTGCAGAAGACTGAAATTGGACCCACACCTTTCACCATTAACTAAGATAGACTCTCATTGGATTAAAGATTTAAACTTAAGACATGAAACTATAAAAATACTAGAGGAGAATGCAGGGAAAACCCTTGAAGAAATTGGTCTGGGTGAGTATTTCATGAGGAGAACCCCCCGGGCAATTGAAGCAGCTTCAAAAATACACTACTGGGACTTGATCAAACTAAAAAGCTTCTGCACAGCTAAGAACACAGTAAGCAGAGCAAGCAGACAGCCCTCAGAATGGGAGAAAATATTTGCAGGGTATAACTCTGACAAAGGTTTAATAACCAGAATCCACAGAGAACTCAAACGCATCAGCAAGAAAAAAACAAGGGATCCCATCGCAGGCTGGGCAAGGGATTTGAAGAGAAACTTCTCTGAAGAAGACAGGCGCACGGCCTTCAGACATATGAAAAAATGCTCATCATCTTTAATCATCAGAGAAATGCAAATCAAAACTACTTTGAGATATCATCTAACTCCAATGAGACTAGCCTATATCACAAAATCTCAAGACCAGAGATGTTGGCGTGGATGCGGAGAAAAGGGAACACTTCTGCACTGCTGGTGGGAATGCAAATTAATACATTCCTTTTGGAGGGATATATGGAGAACACTCAGAGATCTAAAAATAGATCTGCCATTCAATCCTGTAATTCCTCTGCTGGGCATATACCCAGAAGACCAAAAATCACAACATAACAAAGATATTTGTACCAGAATGTTTATTGCAGCCCAATTCATAATTGCTAAGTCATGGAAAAAGCCGAAGTGCCCATCGATCCACGAATGGATTAATAAATTGTGGTATATGTATACCATGGAATACTATGCAGCCTTAAAGAAAGATGGAGACTTTACCTCTTTCATGTTTACATGGATGGAGCTGGAACATATTCTTCTTAGTAAAGTATCCCAAGAATGGAAGAAAAAATATCCAATGTACACAGCCCTACTATGAAACTAATTTGGGACTCTCACATGAAAGCTATAACCCAACTACAACTTAACAATAGGGGGAAGTGGGAAAGGGGGGGGTGGGTAGAGGGAGGGGAATCGGTGGGATCACACCTGTGGTGCATATTACAGGGGTATTTGCGAAACTTGGTAAATGTAGAATATAAATGTTTTGGCACAGTAACTGAGACAACGCCGGAAAGGCTATGTTAACCACTGTGATAAAAATGTGTCAAATGGTTTATGAAGTGAGTGTATGATGCCCCATAATCATATCATTGTATACACTTATGATTTAATAAAAAAATTAAAAAAAAAAAAAAAAAAAAAGAAAATATGTTTTCATCTTTTCACAAGTCTCCAACGTACCATTGGTTCTGTTCTCAAAGAATAGGAAAATATCCTACAAGACAGAGTGTGAATTACACTGTAAAACTTATAATTTTAGCATAAAATGTGCAGCAGTCAAGGCAACGCAGTAGAAGGGTTCTATCCATCCACTGATGGTGTTTCTAAAAGCCTATCTGCAGGAGAAGAGGGAGAGAAATATGGAGATTCTATTTTAGGCTGAAAGCCTGTTTTGTATTCCACTGCCACTTTACGGAGGGGCCTGGCGTTAGCAAAGCAGAGACCATTTGGAGCTGGTTACGTTTCGCTCCTAATGGACCCAGATGCCAGACATTCTTTACCGTGCACTTGGGAGGGCTCCAAAAGAGAGATTTGGGCCAGTTTCACTTCAAATGAAATTTTGCCCTTGCTTAATTCAACTGCTTGGCAAATTTTAAAGAACAGACTTCCAAAGCAGGAAAAAAGGAAGAAAGAAAAATGAGAACAAAATAGAAATGAGCTAGTCTGAGTCCTTTTATTTCCAGAGTGTTTAATTGAAGAGCCCCTGGTGTGGAGATCTTTGATGTCTAACCTGCTGCCCTTGTATAGCCCGAGATGCCAGGAACCAGAAATCTGAAACCAGACAAGGCTTAGTCCGGTTCATTATCAACCCAACCATGTTTTGTCTGTCATCTAGGTTTTATGCGTATCCTCAGAGAGTCCAGAATTCATAAGAAAGCTTGTCATCAATAGTGAAGGTGCTTTTGGTCCTAATTCTACAGCTGGACTGAACCCCTCTTCTTCCTACTCAAATTCAATGGCTTTTGTGCTCACCCAGGATGAGTGGTGAAAAGGAACCTTCTCCTAAGGAGAAGTCACTTGTGCTTCCAGAGCCCCTCCTCGTGTCCAGGGAGACGGTCCTCCCTCAACAAGCCTCTCCCCAAAGGGAGCAGCCCCTCTGCTTCTGCAGGTGACAGCAGCCTCCAGAAGACTGAGTGGCTTCAGGGCATGGAGGTCTAGGTGGACAGGTGTGTCATGGGGAAGGTGGTGAGCAGACACTGAAAGGCGATAGGAGGCCTGACGCCCACAAGGCAGGGCAGTGGCAGTGCCGGGAGCCACCTCAGAGCCCTGCTGCAGCCCAGGAGAAAGGCAGGGCCCAGGCAAGGCGTACGCTGGTCAATAATTGGATAACCTGGGTGGGCACGGCGGCTCATGCCTAGAATCCTAGCACTCTGGAAGGCCAAGGTGCATGGCCTGAGCTCAGGAGTTGGAGACCAGCCAGAGCAAAAGCGAGACCCCCATCTCTAAAATAAAAACTAGCCAGGTGTTGTGGCTGTGTAGTCCCAGCTATTTGGGAAGCTGAGGCAAGAGAATCTCTTAAGCCTCTTAAGAGTTTGATGTTGCTGTGAGCCGTGAAGCTACAGCACTCTACCGAGGCAGACAGAGTGAGACTCTGTCTCAAAAAAGAAACCCATAAATGGAACCTGTTACAGACTCTGGCAAATGTCCTTTATTCCAGCAACATCCGGGCCTCTTACGCTGCCCTCATCATGGGTAACAAAGAAGATCTTCTATGGGGGGTGTGGGCCTCTGAGTTTATCTCCCCACTACAGGCAAACCAAAGCAATTTGTTGTTCACTATAAAGCTAATCCAGCCCATCACGAGAAGGAATGAAACTATAACGAGACTTTGTGTTTCCACAAATGATTTCTCTCCCATACAAACTTAGGGTAACACAGTATATTCCACAGATTCAGAGACGGCATGTAATCTTAGACTGGGAGCCTGTCCTGATACATCATAGGTTTAATTTTTTCCAAGAGTGAAGCAGATACAGAAGGTGGCTCTCACAAGGTCCTAAACTAGCTCTCACAGAGCCAGGACTACAGCTCGGTCAGGTGAGTTAGCTCACTGCCTCTCCTTTGGAAGGTGCTTCATTGCTGGAAACCTCACCAATTTCACCAAAGCAAAACTGACACTTCTTAATTAGAACTTTGCTTCATTTTTCTTTTGTTGAGTATCTTTTGGTAGAGTTGGAAGAAACGATCGAGTCATCTCTTGGAGCTGGACTCATTAACATCTTTGTAGGTGCGGCACTGAAACAATGGTGCTTAACATCTCAGGTAGCTCTGACGAACACTTATGACTCACCCAAAGGAGGCTATATAATCAATCCTTCCAGGAAATAGTCTTTGACAATCAAAATTAAAGATGTCACCCATTGAAGATAGAAGTTGAAAGGCACAGATTTGCCATGCATTTAAATGATGAGTGGAAAACACTGAAGTTTTAGAACCATCACCAATCCTAGTTCATTTAGTAACATTCATAGACATCTCAGTAACACACATTATTGAGACATTTCTAAACCAGACAGCTTCATCAGGGTCCCATACTGCAGTGAAGTCGTCCAGAACATACTGTGCAAATAGCATCGTTTGCTTATCACTTTTTAAAAATCACGAACTCAGCAGTGTTTCTCATCCACATTAAGACCCTTGTGGCACGGCAGCAGTGAGAAAAATAATATCCCTTTGTTACAAATCAGAGGAAATTGCTTTCAAAATCTCTCATACACAAAGTATGGTCACACTTGAAAACTGAAAAACTCTTCAGTAGCATCACAAACAAAGACTGCTTGGTAAAAAGCACCCAGCGTCATCTTGGGTCTGTCCAGAAAGGGGAGAGGCTACAGCAGAGAGCACGATGGGAAGGGAAACAGAGGCTCGGTGGGAAGTGAAGTTGGAGGGTGGAGGGGCGGTTGGTAATATAGACGGCAAGGTCAAACAGCTGGCGAACTAGTCACTGGATGTTCTGTTTAAATTTTTATATAAAAACAGGGCATTTCATGGCTAGTTAAGTAAAATCTAGAGGGGCCAAATACCTTTTGTTCAAAGTGCACAGTTTTGCTTTTGTTGTGACCTGGCAGCCCACAGCTAACTCCACAATAGACCCACGAGGGACTGAAATCAGTTTCCAGGCAGCCTCATCTCTGAGCTTTCTGGTGCTGTGAATTTGAGTCATATTATCAGGAAGACCAACAGCCTCATTATCAAGTGGAAACTGAACATCAGTGCAGGCCCCATGTCCCAGAACCTCCCCAGACCTCCCTGATGCCAGGCCATCGTCAGGCTGGCGTTTCATCCTCAGGGACCACTGGCTCATGTGCCCAGTGGGCACCTGTTCTGGGCCCCCAGGACACCGTAACACCTGACTTGCTATTAAATATTTCTCTTCCTCAAAGGGCTCAATTACTTTCCCACCATCCTGGTACCACCTGGCATGTACCTTCCTATCAATACCTAGCAGCTTTACCTGACCAGCACTTGGAATCTCTTTACGTTATATTTTGCTAGGCGGAGACTCTGGTAACCAGCTCTGTTTGCCTGAGTGATTCCTTATAACAGCACCATCTCTTTCAGAATCAGCCTCCCTAGGCAGGGACTTCTGTGAGCATCAGAATTATGTGGGATGCGGGTGAGGGGCCTTTAAAAACGAAAGACTTCTGGGAATTGCTGTGGCATGTTGTGATCCGGATGCCGGAGACCCAGCCCGGAAGGCTACAGTTTTAGCAGATAGTTCAGTGTTCCTAATGCCCGCAGCACCATCACGAGACACCACGCTAGAGAGTGATCTGGCCTCTACAGTGAGTTCATCTGTCCCGAGAGTGGATTTTGAAACCAGATGCAAATATGGCTCAAGGCTGAGAATACACATGGTGAAGCAATGGGTTTTGTCTGTGCACGTGTGTTTTGTTCTGTTTTTGTTTTTTACTTATTTTGGGGGGGGGGGTGTAAAAATTTCCTCAGAATGGTAAGTAACTATTGTATTTGTTTTCTTGGTATTCAAAAATAAGAAGGAATGGTCAAACATGAGTTCTGCAGTCAGACTGCCTCGATTTGAATCACATCTTCCCAACATACCAGCTTTATAGGCTTTAGGGCCTCTGACAGGTTATTTAACTTTTTTGAGCCTTAATTTTATCATTTTTGTTCAAATAGAAGAATCTTTACATTTTTTTATCTTGGCTTCTTGCAAATGGACTCTGCCAACTGTTTCCTGACCTTTTGTGAGTATAATTTGTTCCCAAGGTAATGCTCACAGCACATGCAGAGATTGATATAAAGCACATCTAAAATGCACACAATACACAATGACATGCTCTTTCTTTAAGTTCCATATAAATCAATGAGAAATATACCAGCACTATACTAGAAATATGGGCAACGCATAAAAAAATGAAACATAAAAGAGCAAAGGACAGGTAAACACAGAAAAATATGCTATTGCTTTTGCAGTAAAAGATGTAAATTCGACAAAGATATTTGTACCAGAATGTTTACTGCAGCCCAATTCATAATTGCTAAGTCATGGAAAAAGCCCAAGTGCCCATTGATCCACAAATGGATTAATAAATTGTGGTATATGTATACCATGGAATATTACGTAGCCTTAAAGAAAGATGGAGACTTTACCTCTTTCATGTTTACATGGATGGAGCTGGAACATATTCTTCTTAGTAAAGTATCTCAAGAATGGAAGAAAAAGTATCCAATGTACCCAGCCCTACCGTGAAACTAATTTATGGCTTTCATATGAAAGCTATAACCCAGTTATAACCTAAGAATATGGGGAAGGGGAAGAGGGAGGGGAGGGAAGGGGGAGGATGGGCAGAGGAAGGGTGATTGGTGGGATTACACCTGCGGTGCATCTTACAAGGGTACATGTGAAACTTAGTAAATGTAGAATATAAATGTCTTAACACGATAGCTAAGAAAATGCCAGGAAGGCCATGTTAACCAGTGTGATGAAAATGTGTCAAACGGTCTATAAAACCAGTGTATGGTGCCCCACGATCGCATTCATGTACACAGCTATGATTTAATAATAAAAAAGTGAGAAAATGATATTGCACACTTAATAGACTATACTATAATATAGACACAATTTTCATACACATGAAGAAATCAAAAATTTCGTGTGACTCACTTCATTGCAATATTTGCTTTATTGTGCTGTTTGCTCTGTTGTGTTCTGCAATGTCTCTGAGGTATCCTTGACACACACACATAAATTGTTCTAGCTTATAGTGTTTGAGTTTTAAAATGATGTTTTTATGAAAAAAGTCAGTATCTTTTATTATCTTATTTAACTATGGAATTAGGATGCTGTCCATGGATATGAAAATAACTGAGGTGTGTGTAAGAGATAACCTGTGACTTCATCCATGACCTTCCAGACAAATCCATTACAAGACATATCACCGCAGTTTGTATTGTTTAGTTTTTGCACAATGCAAATAAACAAATGACAATTTCAAAAAAAAAAAAAAGGATGTAAATTCGAACACCAGTAACACATAATTTTCACAAGTTTATGTGACTAAAAAGTCTAACTGCTCATCTTAGTACAAATGTGGAACATGGGCTTTCCTGATGTCCTGATGGCAAAGGTGCATAGCAGTGCAAACTCTATGAATGGCAGCTGTCAACACATATTGAAGCAATAAATGTCAAAATTCTTGACCCACTTTTGGGAATATGCCTTAAGGTAATGATAAGAAATAGCTAGAAGGAATTATATCAAAGAAGTCTATCCCTATATTTTATGAACAAAAATAATAGTCTAATAGTAGAAAATGGGTCATATAAATCATTATGAAGTCAGAAAAGTGGGAATTTGGATTACATACTATGTTGTAGCAAGGTAGACGCTCAGGTAAGAATAAGGTAATGCGGCTCGGCGCCTGTACTCAGTGGTTAAGGCGCCAGCCACGTATACCGGAGCTGGTGGGTTTGAACCCAGCCTGGGCCTGCCAAACAACAATGACAACTACAACAACAACAACAAAAAGAGCCGGGCATTATGGCAGCTTGGGAGGCTGAGGCAAGAGAATCACTTAAGCCCAAGAGTTTGAGGTTGCTGTAAGCGGTGACACCATGCCACTGTAGCCAGGACAACAGCTTGAGACTCAGTCTCAAAAGAAAAAAAAAAAAAAAGAATAAAGTAATGTAGTCCAGGACTCCGCCTGAAAGTGTGTGCACAGGTGTCCATGTTATTAACGCCATTGCTGACTGGTGGACTTACAGGATGCTTGCCTCTTCCTCATCCTTCTTAGCATTTCCTAGTAAACATATTCTAGTAACTGAGGAGCTCATACCTGCATATTTATCTCGAGAAGTGAGTTACAATAGAATTTTGGAGGCTTTAGGATTCTGTCTCAAGTGTATACATATTTTAATAAATTCATAATGTAATTTCTATAGCATTTATCTTGTAGTAAGAACTTACTAAGGAAGGTGTTGAAGGTGACCAAAATCTATGCCCTTCATCTAACTGGGGAGAAAAAAATAGTACCTTCCAAGTGCAGTGCAACATATAAAAATGGGCAGTGTCTGCTAGCCTGAAGGTGGATATTAAATGGGCCACATCTTTAATATTAGTAAGACCAACAGAGTTTGTGCTGGACAGCCAGAGACTCAGACACAGAGGAAGTCACAGATGAGCATAAACGGCCTTCTACAGCAAAGCTGGCCATGAATTATTTTCATAAAGTAACTGTTCAACCTAGGATCACAAAAACCCTTTTAGTACCCACTAAATTAATCCCCTGGCATTGAGCATCAGTGAAAGATAAACATCCTGTGCTCCAGTGTGTCCAGTTCATGTGGCTCTGCTCTGCTGTTGACCGAGTCTCCTGCCCCAGCACTGATCGCACCAAACAAGAGGTTGATAATAACGTACACACAGCTTGGGGCTGCATCGTTCTTCCAAGAAACGTTTTGAAAACCTCATCATAGGGTGGCACCTGTGGCTCAAAGGGGTAGGACGCTTGTCCCATATGCCGGAGGTGGCTGGTTCAAACCCAGCCCTGGCCAAAAAAAAAAGAAAACCTCATCATATACATTAGTTGCTAGTCTAAAATACTCAGACTTCCAAAAATACTGTACACCTTCAAAAAATCAGCTGATGCATTTTCATAAGAATTTATATTTATTCTTATGCATTTTCATAAGAATAATAATGGGTGTTAGAATTCATAACCCCTTAATTCCCTCCTGTATAGACCGGGACAACAGTGTTTAGGTGATTTAACATTAAATACAATTATGGACAGAAAGCCATTAGCACAATCTCTCTCCACCAATTTTACAAGAATTATCCACTCGTTTGAAGCCATTTAATTGGCATTTTATAACATTGTTACCCTTTTCAATCTATAAAACTGCCCAATAAAACACAGTAAAAATTACCCTCATGGAAAATTTGAGTCTTGATTCTACTGCACTGGTGGAAGATTGGTGGATTTTTGTAAACTAAAGAAGGGCGATTCTACAAGTTTATTAAGGGTTGGGTTTCTCTCTCTCTCTCTCTCTCTCTCTCTCTCTCCCCCCCTCTATCTCTCTCTCTCACAAACACACACACACACACACACAGGTACAATAGGCTGTAATACTCACCCTAAGACACTGAAAATTCTAACCCCTACGTAACTTTTCTCTTCAGTATGGAGTAGCATGTCGGCTGGACATGGAGGCCCATGACCTTCCCCAAGGCCCAGGGCTCCTCCTTTAAGAGCCTGTGATCTCTGTTAGTTGGGGAGAACATAAGAAGCAGCCTCTCCCATTCTCCTGGCAAGGCATCTGTCGCATTCAAAATTCCTCTCTTCCCCAAGACATCTACCATGTTAAAAACTCCTTCCTCCCTTGTCTCATGGGGTCATTGTGCAGTAAGCATTCCCGTCTCGACCAAAACCCCTGCAGTCCCGACAACGGCCTGGACCCATTTCTTCTAGACAGTGGTTAACACAAAGGGAGAGAAAAGGACTTCCGTGCTTTTATGATTTGTGATAATACTGTTGGCCCAGGTGTGATGGGTGTGGGGACAAAGAGGCCCATAGGCTAGCCCACACATCTGAGCTTCAGCCATCGCTGTCACGGAGGACACAAGCTCTTGTCGGATCATGTGTCCCACAGACCACACCACAGGGCCTCTGACTAAGCGAGCCTTTATTCCAGGCTTCTACCTACAAAGTAGGAAAAGTCAATGTTCCATTTGATAATAAGGAATGAAATATGGTAATTGCTCACAGAAATTCATGGTACATGTTTATTATGATCACTTTGCAGCCTGCCGGTGCTTTTTGATTCATGAGGCAATTGCAGTGGGGAGAAAGAAAGCTGCCCTGTTGCCAGGCACAGTGAATAGTGTCATAGCCAGCAATTAATTGGTAGAATCAACAGTCATAATAAAAAGAAATAGCCATTATTAGTTCTTCAAATTTCTTCACGCGTATTTTCCATCATGAATAAATAGCTGAGATAATTTTAATACAAAGCTATTCACAGTTAGGTAAAGGCTACACCTTAAAAATTATTGTGGCTTAATGCACTGGTTTACATATTATAGATTCTAATTTCATTGTTTGACTAGGAGATTCCTGTTTTAGTTGTTTCTAGTTTGATAATAAAAGCATTTATTCTAAGTAGTATAGAGTTATATAGTAGTGATTTATAAATGTTGTGTATTGGACAGTGAAGTGGAATTTATTCACGTGGAATGTCATACTTTTCCATCTGTGAGGAGTGATTATTAAAAACTTTTGTGAGCCGAATCTTACATTCAACCCAATATGTTACTTTTTATTCTACGGTATAAATGATGTCAGACAATCTCCTTGGTCATCCAGGCCAAGTTATTTACAGAGCCTTCTTGAGACCTCTTCAGCCTTAGTCGTTTCTTCCTAAATCATCAATGATGTGAGGCTAACTAGTTCACACACCAATTCTTTAAAACATCATATGATGCAAATCCTGGGAATTAAGTCTTTTGACCCCTCTTTCTGTGTCACCTTATGGAGGAAGGGGGGCTTTGTTTGCATAAATGTGTATGTGTGTTTATGTATGAGCGGGAGAAAGAGAGAGTAAGAGAGAAGGAAAGAGGAAGAAATCATGTGCTGTAGAAGTGACCTTTAACACAAAAAGTAATGGAACTGAATAATACTCAATTCATACTTTCCTCTGAGGGAAATTAAGCACTGACTCCACCACGCTCGACATTCAGGCTTCTCCACTGGGCGCCTTCAGGGTCTTCATCCTTGACCTTGTTGAGAGGTCATTAGATAATCACCTAGATCACAAAACAGAAGTATCTCTGCAGGGAAGATACAAAAAAGAGAAAGAATAAAGTGTTAATGCATCCTTTTCTTTGTTTTTTCCTTTCATACTGAAACACTCAAATAATTTCATAACTGGAATGGACCATGGAGTCTACCCAGTTCTTTGAGAGATTCAATTCCTTGTTTGGGCTAACACAGGGCTTTGTAACACTTGTGTGATCTAAAATTAGGATGACCAAATACTTTGTCCTTCCAAATAGAGTCTCTGGGGAGTAAAAGGAAGTCACACCTAACAACCACACTGGGACACAGGCACAGCAGACAGTCTCCGGCAATCTGGGCTACCCGAGATTTCTCTCCACATACAGAAATACCTATCTCTTTGGATATGAATTATAATAATCCACATAAAACTTTTTAATTAAGATGAAGTTAAGAAAATACAAGGGATCTAGAATAGCTAAGCCAGTGCTGAAAAAGAAGAACAAATTTGGAGAACTCACAGTTCTTTCAAAGTCGTTACAAAATCACCCTAATGAAGACAGTGTGGGCCCAGCATGAAGACAGGCATCTTCACGGATGGAACGGATTCAAGAGTTCATAAATAAAGCCTCACGCCTGTGGTTAATTAATTTTCAACAAGGCTTCCAAGATAATTTAATTGGAAAAATAGACTTTTCAACAAATGGTGCTTGGAGAAATGGACAGCTAACTATGGAATGATGAAGTTGAGCCCCGTGTTCAGGGAAGTCTGGATGGGAAGTGTGGATTCAGGAATCCCTGCTTCATGGGAGACTTTAAAACCCTGAGAGTCGAGATGAATCTCAAGGGAGCCTGTGCAGAAGACAGAACCCAGGGCTCCCCAGTGTTGGGAAAACAGCTCCCTCCTCCTCCTGTCCCCAGTGCGGGAGCTGGTGATGCTTTCTCTTCCCTCCAAAGCCACCTGCTTCATGCCTGTGAAGCTCAGCTGCTCACCGGCCTGCCTGTCTCACACTCGGGAGCCCCCACCCCTCTCTCTGGGCCAGCCCTCTCTCTGCTCTTCTTCTTGTGTTTGCACAGAGCATGCACTTTCCGGCATGCTGTGCTCATGGTCTGTCTCCGACTGCGGGAGGTGCCCCCACCGGCAGGAACCTGCCTGCTAGCTTCAACTGGACTCCTGCCTGGGACATGGTGACAGATGCTTGTAGGGCACCTTAAGAGTGGAACACACGTGACCTGTGAGTGGCCAAAGGCCAGTTTCTACTCCCCTTATTCCTGACAGTTACGGAAGAATAGTGGAGATTTTCCAGCAATACAAGGAGCTTGGACTTTTGTTTCCCCTTTCACCGTCACCTACTGTAGCCAGAGACTCAGTGATGTCTGTTGACTCACCTTACATTAACTTAGTCTCACTTTATTTGGACAGCAGAGAGGTCACCTGGATCAGGCTACAGAATCTGGTACAAGCTTAAGAAGGGTGAAGATGATGATGCAGCTTAGCTATCATTTTGTTTGCACTGAGTCGCCCCGAACCAGAAAACACTGGGGAGACTGAGGCAGGAGAGTCCCTTGAGCCCAGGATTTCAAGGCTGCAGTGAGCTGTGATGATGCCACTGCAGTCCAGCCTGGGCCACAGAGCAAGGCACTGCCTCAAAAAACAAACAAGCAAGGCCCCAAATCAAAAACCAGAAGAAGCACAAAGAACGTCCCCTTAGCGAGAGCCCAAGCAGGTGGATGGATCCAGCTCTCTTTGGGGATCTGGAGTTCCCTGTGGGTGCACCCCTGAAATCCCTGTGGTCAGTGTGACCCTCATGCATGAGGGAGCCTGCAATAGTAGGGTGCAGCTTGCAGTCTTATGGCCCTTTAAACCGGTAGGTCTGTGCAGGGTTACCTCAGAACTGGGAATACTGCCGCCTGCAACCCTGAGCATTCCTCAAACCACAATCCTTCCCGTGGGGTCAGGCTTCCCTGGGCCTGGGCCTGACCTCCACCACCCCTACTCACTTTCCATGGAGCAATAGTCCACAGGACGGCACAGGTGGAAAACCTGCCCACGACCAACCCTAAGAGAGGCCCCTTCCCTCCAGGTGTGAGAAGCTTCCGGGGAACTCACAAGATCCCCCCACATCTGCATGCAGAAATCTGCCCACCTTCTCTAGACTCAAAGGACGTTTTGTCTGATCTCCCACTAACTAGAGGAGATTACATTTCATCATTATTAGTACCTACCACATAGCAGTGTTTTGCTCAGGTGGGCAGGGCAGGCATTAAATCTTTGCTGGTTGAACAGTTTGAATAAAGATGCCAAGAAATGTGCCGTGTCATCGCTCATGACTTCACCAACAGCTGCTTTTTCTCACTTAATTCTGGTCCACGTTATAATATCCTGTGGACACAACAACTGCCACTCAAACCTCCCTCTTCGTGAATTAGCACACACCAAAGAAAAAAGTTAGCACCAAAACGTACTAGAAATAGAGCTTGAAGTTGGGATGTTATCTTGGTTACATGAGACTTGTCAGGACTGATAAAAAAAAGAATTAAGGAAAGTCATGGCTGTTTTTCTGTAAAAGCTGTCACGGTCCTGTTCCAGCCATTTTCTAGTATCACTAAATTAATGGATATTTGCAGCTTGTAAGCACTGGATTTATGAGAGAATGCTGAGCATTAAATATGAATTCCTATTGTTTATTCCTAAATCGATGCCCGTAAAGCACCGAAATTGTTTCTCACATTTTGTTGCCCTTGAATTGGCAACGTTGCTCACAGTTCTGTGAGAACATGGCACTTTTTGACATTTGTAGAACTAGCAATTACCCGTAGTAAGAAACATGAAAAGGCCCCCGTCAGCCTGTCTCACTTAAACTATGTCCAATGACATGATCAAAATTGCTTTAGAAACACAGTTATTCAACTGAATAACTATTAAAGTAATAAACCCGAGGAGGAAAATCCATTTTTGCTGAACCAAATAGAAGCTAAATGCTATGCAAACATCCCTGCAACTGAGCAGAGCATATATTTGTCTTAAACCTCAAATAAAACATGCAGAAACTAAGGTTGGCATTTTGCCTTATGTTCCATAGTCTTCATCTTCAGATAGAAAACAAGTGAAAGGGTGCAGACCTGTAGGTAGAGAGAGACCCATCGGACACATCTTTAATTCTACCAAACCTAGCATGCGTCTGTCATAGAGCTTGCTTCAATAATTACGGCAGATCCTGAGGGCTACGAGGTTATTATCTGAGTTTAAATCTGCATGTTCCACAGTTCAAGCCAGGCTGTGAATTATCAAGGCAACTCTGGCCATTTACCTTCTCTCTGATTCATTCTAACCCATTTGAAAAAAAGAATCAGAATATGTCCATCTAATTTTTAATTCTGATCTTAAAAATAATTTAAATAGTCCTCAACCTTACATGGATTTAGCTAAAAACATATATTGTCCGGCTTTAATAAAAGGAAAAGGAATAAAAGCAAAACCTCCTCTGAACAAATGTGTTGACTGTTATTTATAATTCTCTTGCAGATCTGTACATCTTGGCCTTTGGAAGACAGATTATAATTAGATATATTGAGGGTTTCAGAAGGATTTTTGTATCTTGAAAGATGTTGGTATCATTTTGAAAGATTAAGTTTGTCCTCCTTGTTCTATGATATTAGCTACTCTATTTGTTACAGAAAATGAAACAGCCATAAATTCAAATGGTGAAATTTAAAATCACTTAAAAATGTGGAGTGTAAAGGTCTTGGCAAAATAACTAAGAAAATGCTTCAAAAGCTGTGTTGACTAGTGTGATGAAAGTGTGTCAAACGATCTATGAACCAAGTGTATGGTGCCCCACGATCATACTAATGTACACAGCTATGGTTTAATAAAAATAAATAAATAAAAAAACAAAAAACAAAAAAAAACTCCACAGTGATTATCTCAAGATAATATAAAGTAGATAATTCTTAAAGAAAGATAAAACCTTGTTTTTTAGCATATATATTTGTACACACCTGTTTATTTGCATATTTGTGTGACTTTAAGTGGACTGACTTTACTTTCAATCCCCAGGTTGTTCTTATTGGAGTGAAATGTTAGTAGAAATGTGTACAGATGCTTTCTGTGGCTTGAGCTCCATTCATGCATATGAAACATAAATGTATTATTAAATATTAGAAAATTATGCTGTCAGAGGATGTTGTACCATAAATGGTTTGCCACTTATGATTCTTTTCATGCTTTCTCAATTGTTTTCATGTCTAATAACCTTAGACTACAATTGGTTTATGAAATAGAAAATTTTTAAGATAAAAAATACTATAGGAACTACATTTCTTATGAAATAAGTAATACTGGTTTCCAAGTAAATCATTGGAAAATGTCATTTGAGGCTTTGCTGTTACACATGTGAATTATGCACCAGTAAGTCTCTTGTATACAAAGATAATACATTTGAAGTGAAAACATTTTGTAAGGTACAGACAAAATTGAGAACATAGTTTCCAAACTGTCTAGGGCCAACATGTTATGTGATGTAATCTTTTTATTACACAAGAATTTCAAGGAAACAAGCTCAAGAAATGTGAAAATAAATGGGGTACGACGTGAAGAAAATCCTTGATAGGAAATCATGGAAATAAGTATTTCAAAGGGCATTGAAACATGTCCAGTGCTCTCCCACTGGTTAATCCCTGAAGGTGGAAATATCCTCTTGGCTAATTATTCCTTCGATGGCCTGGACACTTCTCCAGCACTGAGCACCTGTGACACCCTGGAGCCCCCATCACACCATCCAGAATCTTACTCATCATTGTGGGGTGAGCATGTGGGGCTCGTCTTCCCTGGTCTCTCAGGAACTGGACACAGTTTTACTGGCTAAATCTGGAAAGAGCACCTCCAGGCTGAGCGAGATAACATTAGAAGGACCTATAGATAGTCTTGTCCTCCAGGGAAACTTTTCAGGTTCGTTTGATGCTTGTGAACATGTGGCCAACGTGGGCCCTGCACTCTGCTGGCCCTTCCTCCGGTGTGTTCTGGGGCACCTGCTGGGTTACTGTTCCCCTGACTTGATGTAATCTCAGAGCTTCCCTTTTCTTACGTTTGTTTTCATCCACGTGCTACTCCTAAGGTCTGTCCTCTCACTTTGCCCTTCCTCATGTATTATTTTGGTTCATCTGCATTTTGATAACTTGTTTTTAAATAAATACTATCAGCCATATTATGAAATCCAAAATGCACAAATTTTTATGCTGTGATGGGAGAAATCAGCTTCATCTTCCAGTATCCAGCTGCCTGATTTCTGTTCCTCAGATAATTTATTGGTTTCTTAATGTATCTCACCTGAGAATTTTACTCTCCTTTGAATGTATAATATTTTCTTTGGCCCATGCTTATGAATCACACTACTTTGCACTTGATTTATTGAAAAACAAAAATACATCCTTGTCCATACTTAGAGACATTAGTAAGGTCAACAAAGTGGTGAACTATCAAGTTCCAAGCCCTTATTCCACTTACAGAACCACTGAAAACAGCCAGAGACCTGCTAAAATAACCTCAGATGAGGTCTGGAAACCAGTCAGAACTCCACAGCAACCAAGTAAACATCTGGTCAAGAAAAAGCCACATCTTAAAAGGTAGGGAATTTCATGGCATGTAGACACAGCCTGGCCAAACCCCCCCTCCACCCACCAGAATCAGTGTCCGTCCACCCATGGTCTTATGTTCCGAGTGGCATTATTCACAACAGCCAAAGGTGAAAACAAAACAGAGCAAATGCTATCAACCTTGAAGGCAGTATGCTAAGTGAAATAAGGCAGATAGATAGGACAAATATTTATTTAATGATTATGCTTGTATGAGATACCTGCAGTAATCAAATCCATAGAGACAGAAACCAGAGGTATGGTTTCCGGGGCCTGGGGACAGTGGCGGATGAGGAGTTTTAGTTTAATGACTACAGAGTTCAGTTTGAAATGAAGAACGTTTTTGGAGGTTGAGAGTGGTGACTGTTGTATCACAAAGTGAGCACCTTTAATGTTACTGAATTATACACTTGAAATGATTAAAATGGTTAATATATTAATTTCACCCAAAAATCTTAGATTTTTCATTCAGGGACCATGTAACACAATTTAACCTGCTCCCTATTAACAAACGAACGTCCACTGTTGCAATCTTACACTGATAACATGATTTCTTTTGAGCAAAATTTTGGAGATAAGGACATCTGAAGAAAATCCATCTTGAAGGAATTCTCTTTGGCTAAATCTGGAACTCATCAGCAGAATGAGTAATAGTAGTTACAGATTACAACCCATTAGATAAAATAAGAAATCATAAGACCACACTCAAATAAATTAAGGAGAAGAAGAAACGTTTCTCCTTCCCATAGAACACGGATTAATAAAGATGTGAGAGGAATGATGGGATTAGGAAATCACTATTTGACACAGAATTATAATTAACCAAGACGAGAAACATCCAGAAGTGCTAAAATAGTGAATGAAGACTAAAAAAACCAAGGGATCTGCACAGTCCCAAAGTAGCTCCCCAGAAAATACTTACGATAACAGGAGAAAGAATGTCTTTATAGTGGTGAAACATGAGGAAGTCTCCACAGCTAAACAAAACTGGCATCATCTGTCCTCTGGCAGCAGGTGACAAATAGACTCAGCATCTTTTTTTTTTTTTTTCTGTTTTTCATGCCAAAAATTCATTACCTGAATCTAATGACTCAGGTAATTCATTACCTGAGGAAACGTCAGACTAACCCCAAATATAAGGGATATTCAACATAAAAACTGGCCTATCTCCTCCAAAAATATCAGAGTCACAGTGTCCTGGGAAGGACTGAGGGGACGCCCTGGCTGGAGGTGGCTGCAGCGCAGGCCTCCCACCCGCCCCGGGATCCGGCTGGACCCTCCGGGACAGGACAGGAGCGCAGCGGGCGGTGCACGCTGAAGGCTGGAGGAGGGGTCTACGGGGGACGGGGACTCCTGAACCTTCGAATTATATCAAAACAAAATATTTTCATTCATGGGGCCATGTAATTGTTTGTATGCTGGTTCCATATTAGTATTGAGTACATTGGATATTTTTTTTTTCCATTCTTGAGATACTTTTCAAAGAAGAACGTGTTTCAACTCCATCCAGGTAAATGTAAAAGATACAAAGTCTCTGTCTTCTGTCCGAATAGTGCTCCGAGGTACACACATGCCACAGACTGTTATTCCATTCACTGTGGATGAGCACTTGGGTAGCTCCCACGTCTTGGCGATTGTGAATTGAGCTGCAGTAAGCATTCTGGAGCAAATGTAGTCTAGCGGGGGTGGGGGGGGTGGGAGGAGAAGTGGGCAGGGGGAGGGAGGGGGGAGGGAAGAGGTAGGGGGCGGGAGGAGGGGGCCGCAGGAGGGAGAGGGGAGGGGGAGGGGTGGGAGGAGAGAGGGGAAGGGGAGGGGAGGGGAGGGGTGGGATGAAAGAGGAGGAGGGGAGGGGTGGGAGAAAAGAGGAGAGGAGGGGGGAGGGGAGGGAGGAGGAGTGGGCAGGGGGAGGGAGGGGAGGAGGGGAGAGGTAGGGGGCGGGAGGAGGGGGCGGCAGGAGGGAGAGGGGGAGGGGGAGGGGTGGGAGGAGAGAGGGGAAGGGGAGGGGAGGGGAGGGGTGGGATGAAAGAGGAGGAGGGGAGGGGTGGGAGAAAAGAGGAGGAGAGGAGGGGGGAGGGGAGGGAGGAGGAGTGGGCAAGGGAAGGGAGGGGAGGAGGGGAGAGGTAGGGGGCGGGAGGAGGGGGCGGCAGGAGGGAGAGGGGGAGGGGGAGGGGTGGGAGGAGAGAGGGGAAGGGAAGGGGAGGGGAGGGGAGGGGAGGGAGGAGGGTCAGTGGTCGGGATCTCGCCTAAGGTGCTCAGTGTCTGGGCATTCAGCATGTCCCCGGGGTGATGGGCTCAATCACAACTTGAACTTTACCTTAGCATTGAAAACAATGTAACCTAAACATCTGTACACTCATATTAATTTGTAATAAAAAAAAAAACATTTTCAAAGTGAATTTGAGTGAAAAGATTCTTGTCCTGCCTCCCCATCCTCCCCTGCTCTGAACTGTGTGCAGCTATAGGGTTTATCCATTTCTTAATGTCTTTAGAAAACATTATTTATTTTCTAATGCCATTTATATGAATATAAATGATACATTCTCCTGATATCAGTGTTGGTATTTGGTATTTTGCTAGAAATTTATTTGTTTTATCCAGATGTTTTTCATACTTATTCATGGAGTATTTGAATTTTATAATTACTTCTCTGAGACTTTATCTCTTTTTATCTTAATTTATTGTTTTCTTTTATCCCAAGGCATTTTTAATATATTTATTGATCTTAGCTTTCCCCATATTGTGATTCATTACCTGTTATTATTATCTGCATTTCTTTTTTCCTTCCAATTTATATGAGTTTATTGTCCAATTTCCAAAGTTCTTAACAATAAAGACTTTATCTATGATTTTTTGTTCATTAATAAAGAAAAAAGGTATTGATTGTTTTCTGTGAATTTAATTAACATCATTTATAGACTACAATTTTTTTCTATAAGTTCCTTTTTGATATTTCTTTTCTCTCCTTTTTTAAATTACTTGTTGACTTTTTGATTTCTACTCTTGTTATTGTAATTTTTGCTTTATTATAGTAGTAGATGATAGTGGCTATGCTATTTCTTTATTTGACAGATTTTATGGTTCTCTTTAATGCATACGTGACATATAATGATTTCTTTGTGTGTGTGTGTTAACTTTTCAAAGGCTTTGAAAGAAATTGCATTCTCTAAGAGTTATGGTCAATATATCTAATAGTCAAATTGAATGTAATTATTGTATTTAGACAACTGCATTCTCAGCTATTTTGACCACTGACACTATCATGAAAGTTGAATATTAAACTCTCCCAACTAATATATTTATATCCATTATTATTGATATGCTGCACAGAAATCCATAAATGCTAAATGTCTATTGTGGGTTGTAGTCCAGTCACTACAAAGTGTCCTTCACTATTCCCCTGGATAGTCCTCTGTCCTGAGTTGTGTTATTCAGATGGCAGCTTCGTGGGCCCAATTGTTGACACCGTGGTGGTGGGCCCTGTGGCAGCTCTTGGCATATCTGAGTCTCTTTATATTTCTTCAAACATTCCTAAAAAATAACTGTTGTCATTAAAATACATTGTAGTCATGAAAAAAATTTGAGCTTACATAGTCATTTTTTAAATCAGACACTGATTTTTTTTTTATTATTTTTATGAACAAAAATGTTTAAATGTCATGTTCACTATGGTAAGGGAAAATAACAGACATGTATTTCACAGTAGTATATTTGCAACAAAAATATTTTATTATTTTAAGTAATTTAGGTAATTTCCCTAGAAATTACAGACGCATCTTGGTTTAGTAAATTGGACAATAAGAAAGTCTTTTTTAACTTTTTGCTTTGAAAGGCAAGAAAATAAAAGTGGTCACTCATGAATGAAGAAAAGTCAAGTTTCAGAGTTTATTTGTCTCAACTTGATTAGTTAGTAGGTATATTCTTGACTTAGCTTCCTTAAAAGAAACATTTTAATTCCTTAGCTAACACGGCAGGGGGGGTCATGGGGGGGCAATGTACGGTATTACTTAGAGCCTATGCAAAATCCTTTTACATTCAAATGATTTTCTTCATAGCTTCCTTTTAATTAAAGCTGATCCCCTATTTGTAGGAAAATACGCATTACTGATTTAATATATTCCTTAATCAAAAATACCTTCAATAGTTTTATATCTATGTTCTCCGTAAAACTGAATGGTATGATTTCTTTCTTTTTTTTTTTTTTTTTTTGGTCTGATTTCTCACAGGCATCATATCCAGAGGAAAGAGGGATTCTCTGTGTCTGTTTACAGGAGTGAAGGACATTTTAAAGGTATTTCTCTAGGGGACTCTCTTTCTGGCCAGTAGATAAGAATTGGATGCCATTTCCACGGCTGTCTAAGGATGATGGTGTTCTGTTTGCTCCCATTTGATGAGAATTTCACAGCACCATGCCAAGGTGCCAGCACCTGCCGCAGTAGCGCACAGGTGTGTGGGGACACTGGCACGCTCCACCCCGGGAAACCAGAGAGGGGAGCACACTCTTAGCTGATGACCAGCATTTCGTACAACCAACCCCTCCTTTGTCTTTTATTTATTCTTGTAGACATGATGCATAACATGACGTGGTACACTTACGTACGTGTACCACAACCAAACAAATGAACATATCTAACATCTCATATATTTCTTCCTTTTCTTCTTCTTTTTTTCTGTCTTTTTCTGTTTCCCCCTACTTTCTTAGTAAATTACCAGTATACAATGCAATATTATTAACTATCATTTTCATGTCGTACGTTAGATTTCTAGACTTGTTCGTGGGGTTTGGAAGTGAATAATTTGGAAGAGCTGGATCACAGCACTCAGGGTTTGGAGAGCTGCAGCCCTTGCCCAGAGAGGGGCCCATCAGGAGAAAAGCTTCATTCCCCAGGGGCCAGGAGTGTGGTCAGCTGATGAGGCACAGGCCAGAGCCCTGGCAGAAGACCACTGCTCCTCAGAAGACAGCTGCATTGCCCATGTTCATGTCCCCATCCCCAGCACAGCCCACACTTGGTATCTATTTGAAGTGGAGCACATGTCCTGGCCTCACTGTCTGAATTTATCATACCTGTGAGGTCTCAGGGGGTCAGAAAACCTGCAGCCGGCCACTGCTGAGGCTCCCCTGTGTCTGCCTCACTTACTCCTCATTTCCTCACTCTCCAGGCCCTGTTTCTGGGGAGCCCAAGGTCACATAAGATTTACCCCAACAGGGTAATAAGGTCATGTGCATGAAAATAGATTCTTGAGCTAAACCAACACCGTGTTAGCAGAGAATGGGGAAACGCTTTGGGGGTAAACAACCATGCCTGACATTTCTCTGAAAATTGGCTTTATGCTTGATGGCTTTAAACCCTACAGCCTTACAAGACGAATTTCAATTGTAACCCTAAGGACATTTAGCAACAAGTGACCAGTGATCACTTGTTAGAGTCACAGGATTGTCCTGAACCGCCTGTAGGTAAAAATCAGAACTGTAACCCTTTTTAACAAACGAAGTACAGTGATTTGTCAAGTAGTATGGTGGGAGTTTACAACACCCCTATCCCAAGTACCAACACTACCTAACAAGGCAGCCACCGGCCCCAGAGCACTGGACGCCCAGCTGGTCCAACTTGACACGCACTTACACGTAGTATAAAATACACACTGGGTTTTGAAGACAAAGCGCAAAAGTTTGAAAAGGTAAAATACCTCAATCGCTTTTTCACATTGACTACTTGTTAAAATACTATATTTTTGGTAGATGGAATTAAATAATCTACTTATTGTTAATTACAACTTATCATTGTAATTAACTTCACCTACTTCTTTTTTCCTTTCATGCATGTGGCTAATAGAAAATTTGGAATTCTTATTATATGTATGTGACTCTAATTTATGGCTCTCATTTTTTTTCTAGTGAAAGATGTGGGGCTGTGCTTTTGTCTTTCACGTACTAAACTCTTTTGTCTCCGGATAAAAACCAGAACCAAAGACACAACTCTCCAGAATCAGTCTGACATAAAAAGAAAATCAGAACATATTTTGTGTCTTCTGTGGCTTGAAATTTCAGGTGGCAGATTCTTGGAGTATTTAATTGTCTTCAATTAGATTTTAAATGTTCCTTTTAGTCAGAATCAAAAAGACATCTTCTTGATCAGTAACATCTATTACGATTGTTAGAATAATGTAATTGGGTGTAATGGTATGAAATTAAAACTTAGGATGTTCAAAGTTTTTTTGTCCCCTTGAATGAAACAAATGGCAAAAGAAAAAAAATACTCTGAAATTTTACACATAACAAAATATTCGAACTCACTATTCTTCCCTATTATGGAATTAGTATCCTCAGCAACAGCGCTAAGAAGGATAAAATGGTAATTTAGGTATTAGGTTATAATTTTTTTATCAATAGAAGTAGGTACAGGATACATATAATTTATATATTATATTAATATATATTATTTATTTTATATAGTGCCCCCTTAATAGATAACAGTGACATAAGAAAAGGAAACATAACAGGATAAACTACTAAATCCACGGAAAGCTATTTGAATTTCTTTAACCTCTAACAATCGAGCAGTTGGAATATTTGCGTTGTTACCTGATTAAAGTATTTGAATGTGAGTTTCAAGCAATCCCTGAATAAATCTTCCTGCCATCTCCCCGGTCCCCAGGACTCACAAACACATTGCCTGGTTTAATAATAGCCAGACTTGTGGAAGACAACTCCTTCACTCTGGCAGTCTGAGGAAGGTATTTTAATTTAGCTCCCTTAATTGCTGCATATTGTGAATTTTAATGCGCCATGTGTAACAGTTTTCTTTCTACTGATTTTTCTTGCAGAACTCATTGTCGCCATTAGATTTTGAGATATTTTCTCATTTTTTATTCTCCAAAGTGCTGAATTTATGCACACTTAAAACTACATGATTAATGACTCTGTGAACTCATGATAAAATTTGAAGAGAATAAGCACAAATCACTCAACTAGAATAAATAAGACTTTTTTTGGTTAATTAACAGTAACATATTAAGGTCATAAGCTGTCCAATCACCCAATCACCCCTGATTTATTCTGGTTGATGATTCTTCTTGTCTGTTTCATTTATTATTAAGGAAACTAAACACACAGCATTTTTGTTTTCTTCTTCTTTTTTTTTTTTTTTCCTTTTTTTTGAGATGGACTTTCACTTCGTCACCCTTGGTAGAGTGCTGTGGCATCACAGCTCACAGCAACCTCAAACCCTTGGGCTCAAGCAATTCTCTTGCCTCAGCCTCCCAAGTAGCTGAGACTACAGGCACCTGCCACAATTCCCAGCTATTTTTTGGTTGTAGTTGTCGTCGTTTGGCAGGCCCAGGCTGGGTTCAAACCCACCAGCTCCAGTGTATGTGGCTGGTGCCCTACTCTCTGAGCTACAGGCACCGAGCCTTGAAAATGTATTTTAGATGACACGTCACCTTTCAGCAACTTTTAGAAAATACCCTTCATGTTGCCTTTGCCCTACAGATAGGTATCCATACACACTGAATAAATCAGAATAGTTGAATACTACCAACATGAAATTTTTCCAAATGTGATCTTTCAAATTTCATTTTTATAGTAAGATGTAGTTACATCAACAGGGAAAAACATATGAAAATCATCAACATACTCAACAGACTTCCTTTAGGAATGGAAAATATTCTTTTTAAATAGCATCTTCTCTGGAAGAGAGACATTAGTACGATGGCAGGATGGGAGTTCTCTGGCTCCACCCCTCCACTCAACAAACATTTAACTAGCAACTACCCATAGACAAGAATACCTTTGTACATATCCTAGAACTCAGGAGTGGGCCTGAAACATCCCCTTGGACCCCAGAACTGCAAGCAGCCACATTTAGAGGGCAAGATAAATGGTCGTTTTTGGCTTTGCTGCCCCTTCCCTGAGGCAGCACCGCGCAGCATGCAAAAGGTCCCTTGAAGTCACAATTTCTACAGTGGGAAAAGTGACCGGGAGGTGGACATTCAGCTTCCCTACGTTCCAAGAGCCTTTTGTGGAGGCACACTCGGGTTCCTGTCTTGTCCCACCGGAAACATTGGGAATACCACCAAATCTAGATTACTTGGGGTCAGTTTGAAACAAAGAATGGGGCTGAGGCTCACAGTGCTCAGCCTTCCAATCAACAGAGGCATAGGCAGAAGCCTCAGGGTGCTGGAAGTGCAGTCTACTGTTATACACGGCTCAAGTCCCCAGCCAGCTTCCCCACACAAAACTGGTGCTTTCCTTAAGTTTTCTCCAGGCCAGGAGCACCTTTGGGTCAATGATTACCCACAGAGGGAGCACATGGCCTCAGACAACCAGAGCTGCTGAGCCTTGGTGCTCTGTGAAGCCCAGGAGGCAAGCCCAAATCCACACACCTGTGGAACGTAGCCTCTGGTGCTACCCACCCCTATGTGGCATAGCAGCAATGCCAGGCTTGGAGGTCACTTGGAGGTCACTAGGTGACCCTGTTTAAATACAGATTCCAATCAACATTACCACCCCACCAGGCAAACAACCTATAAACCTGCCCACTCTGACATGACCACAGAACACAACTATAGGCCGGCTTAATGGCAGAATCCAGCTAGTGTCTCACCAAGCCACAAAGCACAGCCACCAATATTGTTTCATAGCCTAATACCAAGATTCCCCTCCTTTCTGGGTTACTAAAAGCTGGCCCACTCAGAATCCCAGGCTAGACTCAATTAAAAAAACCTATCACCACCAAAGAACACCTGCAAAGATTAGAAAAATGGCCATCGTCTCAAATATGCAGTCCTTAATATGAGGACACAAAGGTTATGAAAAATCAGGGAAATATGTCACTACTAGAGGAAATCAAAAAAGCTTCATTAACAGACCCCAGAAGAAGTGGAGAGCTATAAAAATACTGACAAAGAATTCAGAATAATCCTCTTAAAGAAGGTCATGGAACTCCAAAAAATTATAAAGAGAAAATTAAATAAATTTGAAAAGAAATTAATGAACAATATGAGAACTACAGCTGTTATGAAAAATGGTATAGAGGTTCCTCCAAAAAGTAAAACTAGAATTCCCGTATGATCTTGTAATCTCTCTTTAGGGTACAAACCTAAAGGGATGGAAATCAATATGAGGAAGAGACGTCCACCATCCCATGTTTATTGCTGCACTGTTTACGATTGCTAAGACACAGAGTCAACCTAGTTGCCCATTAATGGATTAACAGCTGAACAAAAGTGGTGTATATCCAGATTGGAACACTACTCAGCCTTTGGAAAGGGGGATATCCTGTCATTTACAACAAAATGAATGAATCTGGAGGACATTGTATTTCACAAAATAAGCCAGGCACAGACACATAATGACCACATGACCTCCCTTATGTGTGGAAGTTAAAAGAGTTGAACTAATGAAGTAGGGTGTAGAATGATGGTTGCCAGAGGCTGGGGGGTGGGAAGGGAGAAGGGAAAGTTGCTGATCAAAGGGTACAAAGCTTCAGATAAACGGGAGTAAAATGGTGACTATAGCCATTAATAATGCACTATATATTCCAAAATAACTGTAAGAGTAAATTTCATAAAAAATGATAGGTCAGAGCACTGATGGACATGTTACTAGCTTGTTTGAATCATTCCACATTGCATACATATGTCAAAACTTCACATTATCCACCATAAATGTATAATCATGATTTGTCAATCACAGGTAATGCTGCTACTAATAAAATAAATAGCATCTCTTCTATATGGTATTATTTGCATATCATATGCCCAATGAATTCTTAATTTGTTTAAACTCATCAACAATTTTAAAGCGTATGCCTATTTCTTACAGAAGAGTTACTATTTCAAGGTTTTAATAACTATTCAAATTTTATTTCTGTACACATTGATGCAATATTTTGTTCATATATTTTATAGGCAAATTTATCATGTTAATTATTCGGGGGTCTTTCTCCCTTTTTTTAATGTTGTTGATATAAGCAGTAGTTTTAAAAAAATAAGAAGTTTCTTGAATTGGATTAGACTTTAAAAATTACCTTTATTTTATTGGGCAGTAGTTGAGAGGGATTTTTGGTGAATCTGATGACTGCCTGTGCATAGTCATTGTCTATCAAATAAAATTTCGTTCACCTCAGAGAATTTCTTTAGAGACGTACACGCTTTTGCAGACATACTTTTTTGGCAACAATTACAAAGTGAGTTATTTCAATGTAATCATTCATTCAGCATAAACCGATGAAGGATTCAGTCCATTTTCCATAATGAGCACAATTCATGAGGAACATAAAGTGTGTGTCGAGAAATTAGCTTTGTGTCATTGACACCAATGTGAAACCGCATATAACTAATGAAACAAGTGACAAGAAGCTAATGAAATACCAGGAAGAATTAACATGATGCCCTTCCCATTTCTGAAAGCATTTAGCAAAAAGGCCCAAACTCTAATAGATCATACAGGGTGATTATCTCTAGCTTGTAATTTTACAACAATCATTGATCATGTGCAGGAGATTTGCTGAAAGTCATACCTTTATGGAAGTTAAGACCTTCTCTGCGTGAGACGACTTTGAAATATGTGACGTGTCACCTGCCAGTTATGCTAATTTCAGACTGTGCAAACCAGCCTCGGTGAATTATGGGACCACTTCCCAGCCCTAGCTCTCCACTGCAGCAATGACTCTTCAACATTTGTTCTGATTTCTAGTTTCAGGAGGACTATTCTGTCTCTCCCTCTTTCTCTTTCTTTCTCTCTCTCTATAACATGTCAGTATCAAATTAATGTCTCAAAAATAAAAGCTGCTCCTAACAATTTTACAAATGTGCTTTCATAAAACCTACTTTTGCATCATTAGAATCAATAAATTTTATAAGTGAGTTCATAGTTTGCAAATAAGAACACATTTTCTAGTAGAACATACCTTAACAATCAAAGTAGCCTCTAAAATGTAAAAAAAAAAAAAAAAAGTCTTTGACTCCTTAGATACTGACATGAAAACCAAATTTATTTTTGCTTCTGTATTTGTTAACAAAAATTTACATCATTTTTCTTAAGAGCATCATGGCTTTTCTGTGAAAAATAATTCTATCCTCAAGTGGAAAATATTCTATCTACCACATGTTTACCATTTACCTATTTTAAGCTTTCTTTCTTTTTTGTTTTTACATACTCAATTTTATAAAAAAAATACATATACTGTTTGGGAGATGTGCTTGTACCTAACTTGCCAAGGGTAAGCTGGGGTCCTCAATCCTTGTCCATTTCCATATCACTTCTAGCTTCTTACTACTCCTAAATCAGCAAAGCTTTCCACAGTAACCCAGCAATGCAGATTATGAAACTACTGATTGATCAACAAGCTTGTGTTGCAGCAAGAAATCTCTAGCAACGTGTCTCTAAGAAGGATGAGATAAATGCACCAATTCTTATTTGCAGATGATGAAACAGTGCCTCTAAGAAGCTCAAACAGGCACAGTCAGAAATAAACCTTGACTGGTCTTAATTCTTGGCCATTGCTCTGTGTATGGCATCCTATCCCAAATTAAAGAGCTCCTGACATGACCAAAAATATTTGATTCTTACTCTTTCTAGAAGAATATATATATATATGATCATGATAACAGTGTAAAAAGGCATAGTCCCACACGTCCACAAGTTGTAACTACTGGTGACATCAAGAATATAGAGAGTTGCAACAATTAATTTCTTGGGAAATGAAAGAAGACCATAAATTAATCTTTGATGTATAAAAGAAAGCAAAAAAAGAGAGAGAGAGAGGGTAAATAGGATATAGAAAAGTAAAAATGAAATTTGATACAATCAAGATGGTGGCGTAAAGCCAAGACAGTTGTCATCACAAATTTTGCACCATGAGGTAAGCGTAAGGTGGAAGGTAAGCGTAGGTGGAAGCGTAAGGTGGAAGGTGGAAGGTATGTGAGGAGCCTACAGGCTCCTATGTGACTCCTTCCTCCAACCTGTAGGCATCATTTGCAAAGTGATGGACATTTGCACACCTGGAGCACTTTTGGCACAAGGAGAAGGGATTTGGCAAACTTTTATAAGTTTTAATTTATTACAGCATAATTAATGAATACACTTAATTGAATTTGTTGAAATGGCTGCATAGCTGGGGGGTGTATGAAAGTGATGCTACTGCAGCTTTCCGTGAGGATACCTGAGGGGTATCAGAGCACAGACAGCATTGCTACAAACGATTAATGTTGATTGTAACAGAACTCAGAGTTCATTCAACATCATATTTGTTCAGGGTTAACCCATCACAGAGATCTCCATTGCTGATAGTAACACTAACAAGCTAGGACTCTAGGAAGCTGTTGACATCATTCCTTTGATAGAAATTGGTGCTGCCATTAAAAAAATAAGGGTGTCTGGCATGGTGAGCTGATCTGGGAGGGTGATGATGAGATCAGGTGCAGACACCAGTAGCCACAAGTATGTGCAGAAATGTTTCCTTATGGACACTCCATGCCTGAACACGTGTATAACCCATGGAAAAGCTGGGTCTCCTCAGGGTCAGTCTCAGCTCAATTTCACATGCAAAAACATTATAATCTAAAACTAGCATTCTTGGAAAATAATCTGTCAAGTGATGAATCAGGGGTGACACAGTCATTCACACATCCCAAATTTCCAAAAATGTTCTCCAGACACCACTCCCTCTCCCCCATACTTCATACTTACGTGTGAAATTTAACAACAGCTGTTAACTTTCTTTACCCCTTGCTTCCTCTGATGTCTTTTTTTAAAATGATGCTTAGGTTTTCCTGCTCTTCCTCCAACCCTCTGCTGACACTGTTGTCAAAGATTCACACTCTAAAATGTGAGCCTCTCTGCCCTTCGCTGGAGTCTGGAACAGGGGTATCTTGTGTGACAGCTTGGGATTTTTTTCATGAGAACAGCTGTGCTGGAAATGTATAAACACATCCTCCATCTCATCAATTTTTCCCAGAGAAAACTGTTGTAAAATTCTCTATCAGACACCAGGATAAAGAGATGACAAGAGATGATGCTATTTGCATCCATAGAGGCTCTTGGGGCTCATAACACACCTCTCTTGTTCATTTTCTTCTCCTATATGACACCCCTAGGGACAGGAAGATGTGGGTCTGCCTTTGAGCCAACCCACATTTCTCTAGGTGTTCCTAGAATCTGCTGGTCTATAGCTGTTCCTGAATTCTCTACCTCTTGCTCTTGTCATCCTGGGTCTCTCACTGACACACTCTAAAACTGACACAACATTTGCTTTCTTTCCTGATTACTGCCTGGCACTTCTTGCAAATCAGATTTTTCTGTTTCATTTTAACAAGGAGACACCACTAGGACCAGAGCAAAACCCCAGCCCAGAGTCCCAGTTCTCACTGCTGGGCAGGGGAAAGCCTCAAATAAGATGTTAGCGGCCTCCAAGCGGAGGTTTTCCAAGTTCTTGGTGTTTTTTTTTTTTTTTTAGGAAAAGTATTTCAAGACATAGCACGTAAGCCAAGCAAACAAAAGCTTTATTGAAAAACTCTCAGGGAGGCCAGCAGGCAGACTGAAAGAGGACCTGCCCTGGGAAGAAGTAGTTTTAGACCTTTTGAAGTCTTACTAATTAAGGGGAGGAATATTCAAGCCAAGGCATTTACTAAGAATTTGGGTGGTAATTCCCATAATTGGTTTCCCTCCCATTTTCATACTTTATATGTGTGGTTGTCTTGGAACTATGATGGCAATTTCAAGGGCAGAGAAATTTTAAAATCACAAAGTAAATGATATTATAGACAACCTTTATGTAGGGTGGTGGAGGTAGCTGAAAAGCTGGTCAAAGCCAGTTCTTCCCTGGAATTATCAGCCCTTCTCATTAGCTTCTGCTTGAGGGCTGTTAACTTCAACACCTGTACCCACTCACCAGCCTCTGCCTCCAGTCTCAGCCCTGCCTCCTCATCTCATACTCTGACACAGCCACCCATTTCCCTCTTCTGTCAATGAAGAATTTGCATTTTTAAAGCAATTGGACAGTTATGCCATTTATACTAAATTCTCATTTTCAGATTAGGACATCAGGAAATAATTTGTCAGTTCTGCTTACTACAGGAAAGGAATTTAATTCTTAGGTTTCATTTTCAATGAAGAATATCTGGTTTGGGAATGCACATTCTTCCCCAAAGCACAACACAATCTCATGGTGTTATGCCCAGATCACAAAGTCCCCAAAGACCACCAGGGAGCCGATTCCCAGGCAAAAGCAAAAGAGCTGTTTTATTGCAAGCTCAAGCTTGGGCTCCCGGGGTCTCTACCAGAATGGATCCAAGCCAGGAGCCCCGAGCTCTGTCACAGGGTTATTTTATAGCATAGCACAGCAAAGTGGGCGTATACATTTTAAACAAAGGGACTGCTTCTGGATTGGCTGCCACTGGTTCTGCCATATGGCCCACTCCAGAAAGCAGTTTCTGATTGGAAACCAGTGACTCGAGATGGAAAACCTGCAACTCGGTTTTGAACAAAGTCAGTTTTGAACAAAATGGCAAGAACAAAAAACAAGTCAGTTTTGAACAAAATGACTGACAAAATGCATAATGGCTGAGCCCTCAAAATGGCGTCAGTCTGGTCCTCTCAATGGTTGTCTGCACAATTTCTCTATTCCTAGGATGGCATTTCAAGCACCAAAAATATTGTCAAATTGCTGCCCCAAATCATCCTTCTTGTGAGGTTATCAAAATGTAACCTAATTCTACTGATGTTCCTTTTACATAGGATGAGGGCTGGTCATTGGAACTTAACACTGAGTAATTAGAGTTTTTAAGATTTATTATTACTGAACTAAAATTAGCATGATTCTGGAGCAGAGGACTTTGATTAACTATTCTTCCAGAAAGTTGGACTGCTTCACCACTTGGGGGAGAAAGCAACTTCCTAGCCAAAGCAGGCAGGAAATACAGGTGTCAGATACTTCACCCATGGTTTTGTCAATATTGCCTTCAGTTGGGGTTTTAAGTGGCAGTTCTCTTTTTAAAAAATTTTAAATAGTGCCCTCTAATCATTTCTAAGACAATCACTGGGACTTGGTTAATCTACAATTTGTTTTATCAATTTTCATTAACTGCTCCTTAAACATGTATGTGTGATGGCAAAATTATTCCTCATCCTTATCTCATTATGAAGGAAGTTTTAACATTATCTCTCCCAAAATGTCTTTGGACAAGAAATCTCATTGTGCTTCACTGACATCTTTATCAAGAAAAAGTAGGAAAAGGAAGATCCTGGATAGTGGAAATTGTTGCTCATTTTTAGTGAACTTCCATTTAAAAAGTATAAAATCACTGTTTTAGAAAGTGGTGGATTGGCGGCAATGAGTGTGACAGGAGCAGTAATAACAATAGCATACTCTAAATAGCTTACAATTTTCTTAATTATTTTCTTAGTGTCATTTATTTGCACAGTTAAGTTACCCGGGGAGGGGTATTTACCACTGGAGGTTTGGTCATTTGTGTTTTCTCTATTTCTCTCTCTCTCCTTTCTCTCATTCCTCTCTGCCTCATTTAACTTAGCCCATATTGTTAACAACTGGATTTGGTAAACAATATCTCAAAACTTTAGCAACCAGAGAGGGAAAGTTACACCTAAGCTCTGATAAATAATAAAGGATGTTCTAGGAAACTTTAACATCAAGGAGGACCACAGGTCACTCGCTAAGAAAATGAAATAACATGGTCCCTTTTCTTCATCGAGTTGGATGCCATGAAGCATTTACTTCTTAGCAGATAAAGACGTGGCTGTACTGCACTTCCTGGGATGCCTAATATACTTTCACAGGGAAGCAGTGGGAGTTTGAGAGTTTTGATTAGCTCAGCACCTCTGTAATCATAACACAGCTCTGATGGATGTGACTCTGGTCTGGGGACAGGGCGTACTATCCAGGGAGGGCTCTGGATACAGCGGCCAGGAAAGTACAGGGGACTTAGGAGCAGTTGAAGACCTGATTCCGACTCCAGGAGATGCCCCTGGGCTCACTCAGGGTGCAGCTGGCCACGTGGCCAGGAATGTGGGAAACAGGGGGCTGTTAAGGATTTTTTTATAGGTTTCTTATCCAGTACAGAGAATTTTTGGAATTACTACCCTGGACATTAGAATCTTACAGTGGCTTCATGGTGAGAAGTGAGGGATGAAAAAGTCCTTGGTCATGAGAAAGATGTCTGAGTGCACATGAAGTCAGAGCAAAGCAGCGCCATCCAGACCTCAGAAAGCTCATGGTTCAGCTAGAGAGAGAAATGTCCTCAATACAAAGACAAATAAGTGAAAACCACAGTTGTGTTGAGTGCTGCAGAGAAGTCCTGAAGTCAACCACAGCAGGGGGACTGTGACTGTGACACAGGACGAGCAAGAAGAGCAGGTCCAGGTCCATTGCCCATCTCCCTTCTCTGGATCCCTCCAGTCTAAGGAAATTAAGGAAGTGGAAGAGAAAATCCGGGAAGAAACGATTCCTGAGGGACAGAAACATCACCACGGTTGTGTCTAAGACAAAGGAGGGCCGAGCCGGCGACCAGGAGCCCACACTCATTCCTTGGCAGCAATGCAGAAGTCCCCCAGATGCTGCCTTAGAAAAGACGGGGCCGGGCGGCGCCTGTGGCTCAGTGAGTAGGGCACCGGCCCCATATGCCGAGGGTGGCAGGTTCAAACCCGGCCCCGGGCCAAACTGCAACAAAAAAATAGCCGGGCGTTGTGGCGGGCGCCTGTAGTCCCAGCTGCTCGGGAGGCTGAGGCAAGAGAATCGCCTAAGCCCAAGAGTTGGAGGTTGCTGTGAGCCGTGTGACACCAAGGCACTCTACCGAGGGCGGTACAGTGAGACTCTGTCTCTACAAAAAAAAAAAAAAAGAAAGAAAAGACGGGGCCTGGGTTTCCAGTGAGACTTGCCAGGATGTCAGCACCGCAACGGGTGGGTAGACACTGGCCTCACACACGTGACTTCATGCACGCGACTTCCTGCAGAACCACGCCTCACACACGACTTCCTGTAGATGCTGGGCTTCACATGTGACTTCCTCTACACACTCGCCTCATGCACGTGACTTCCTGTAGATGCAGGCCTCACGCACGTGACTTCCTGTAGACACGGGCCTCACACGTGACTTCCTGTAGATGCAGGCCTCAAGCACGTGACTTCCTGTAGATGCGGGCCTCACGCACGTGACTTCCTGTAGACACGGGCCTCACACGTGACTTCCTGTAGATGCGGGCCTCACGCACGTGACTTCCTGCAGACCACACCACACGTGTGACATCCCTCAGACGCACCTCCCACACGTGCCTTCCAAACCTCAGGCTGCTCATCTCACAAGCCTGTTTCGTGGACAGAAGGAGGCGGTCACGTTAGAAAGCCAAGCAGCCAAGAGACAGGGACGCACGGCCGACGCAGAGCAGCGCAGGGAAGGTCCCGCTCTCGCACACAAACTGCGGCAGCCACAAAAGGGGGGAGGGGAGGTGTTATCAAATAACGTCTAATAAATGTTTGATAGCCTTAAGTTATTAACATAACCAACATGTACAGATGATGGTCTCCAGACTAAGACAGACGGAGGTGAACTGCGGCGGCGTCTCTCCCGGGCAGGGGTGAACTCCTCCGGGTCCGGCCCCACAGGACCAGCCTGAGAGCCCCGCGCTGACCACGCGTCGCGAATGCCGCTCATTGGTCAGCTGGGATTACCAAAAACATTTCAAACGACTTCTGCAAATTTTTGATGTGCTGTTCCTTTCTGTCTTACAGCACCTGTCTAACTAAAGAGACGAAGGACGCGCAGGGCGTGCACAGTAGGTAATCTTGCAGTTTTTCATAATTCTTGTACGGGGCATTAATTTTTTATAAATATCATAAAGAAAGACACGTCATGAATCATGAAGCATCTAACCTTTTTATTGACTCCTAAACACCCAGTGATAGTTCCTTTCTCTTGTCTCCCGTTTCTACCCAGCCCAGTACATGAACCACGTCCCAGACCCACAGCGCGGCTGCCCGGAAGCCTCGCCAGGTTTGACGGCGGGGGACGCGGGTCTGCGGCTGCACTCGCCTCCCTGCGGGCAGGAGCCGTTTGAAACCACGTGCGCAAGGAGAGACTAAGCAAGCCCCTGTAATATTGGAAATACTAAGGAATGCTCTCTCTGCATTTCCACTGCGGCCTGTGCAGGGTGAGCTCCTTCCCGGCCACACCCCAGGCCTGAGGCTGGACGCGGACACTTCCCATCCGTGTCCAGACATGCCCGCTTTCCTGCCTGGTGAATGCGTCCTGATACTTTATATGAAAAGTGGTGTGCACAGTAGGTAATCTTGTAATCTGTAATACCAAGTACCTGGGACTACAGGCGCCCACCACAATGCCCAGCTATTTTTTTTGTTGTATTTGCCATTGTTGTTTGGCAGGCCCAGGCTGGGTTCGAACCTGCCAGCCCTGGTGTATATGGCTGGCTCGCTAGCCACTGAGCTATAGGCACCCAGCCAGCCAGCTTCTTTTTCCTTCTCTCTTCTATTGTTTACAATCTGGAAGTTCCATTTTACTGTAACACCATTTTATATGAAAAGTGTTAGAAGGATCGGCCCTCTCAATCCAAGGGCTTTGTTAGATGGATGAAGGGCCGAGTGTGTGACTATCATTCATTCCTCTTTTAGAATTGTTTTAAACCCATAACTTAAAAAAAAAAAAAAAAAAAAAAGACTTGTTCTCTGGAGATTTCAAATATATGCTAATTATACTTGACCTCAAGGTAACTGTCACAGATAAAATTTTGCATATCTTTTTTCCTCTGTTTAACCTTCAGTATGAAAATGTAAATAAGTAGAAAAGGGGAAAGTCCTTCTAACACATGAAATACGATTAGTTGCGTTAATAGTTATTAAAAAACCACACTCACATTGTGTCTTTCTATTGCAGCGTGTAAAAGCTCAGCTAGCAAATTTCTAATGTTAAAAAAAAATGCACTAGAAACAAATCTGTGGAAAAGAATACATTTTATAAGTAAATAAAATGTAAGATCTAACTTGCTTGATAATGACCTTGTAGGTACCCAGGTATATCCAATATACCTAACACTAGGAAATGCATTTTGAAATAATTGTGCCAACTTTAAAAACATAGCCACGTGTAATATTCTTCACCTGACATTACAGTTGGCTTTGCTGTTAAATTTATTGTTTTCCTTCCTCCTTTCGCCTTCCCACCACACCTCAAATATACTCTGGTCTAAATTTTAAATTTAGAAAAAGAATAAAAATTATTTTAAAATTCAATATTTTTAAGAATAAAAGGGAACAAATATTTTTACATTTTAATGGAACAATTCCATGAAAGTTAATATTCATATTAATAGAGAGTCTGGTATTATAATCTGCTAACCAAGATAGCAAATCCCGAGTCCCCTGGCTGGGGGAAGTTTCTACAGGAAGATTTCACTTCTTCTTACGGCCTCCCTTCATCTACCGAGAGTTGAGGAGCCCACACAGGATGGGACGTCTGGTCTAAGTATTGATTATGGCTTGTCTCTAAGCCTCAGCTAAGTGTCCTCCGCGTGTGCGACTAGGGGCCGTGGCCTGGAACTGGCCACCACGTCTTTAGAAGCGATTTGTTTCACATCTCACCTGGGAAAACTGGGGTGGAAGAAAAGGGAATTGTGATTAATCTGCCCAAATATATAAATCCTAGTTCCTTTAAAGGTACTTACATGGGTCATTACAAAAGTTTTGATGTTTTGAGATACACAAACATCAAGACACATAAAATCTGCAAAGTCAGAAACGAATGAACCCTCCCAGGAACACCGATAATCTGAGCAAGCTGAAACTTGCACGGGTAAATCAGAAAGGTCGCTCTCAGCTATTTCTTGGAAGTGAAATGACAGACGGTAACGGTCTGTCTCAAAACTTTCATACTGACCCATGTAGCCGTTGTATGTATGGGAGTATTTAACTGTCTCAACATGCATCTATGTCAGAACATACAAAAAAAAAAAGAACACTCCCAAAATAATGTTCATAGGTCAGGTGAAATACTGACCCCCAAACCAAAGATTGTACCAAAAAACTTCACATTGATCTCACTTATAAATATTGTTACAAAATAATCTTAAACGCAATGTCAGTGCAAAGAGTCCTACTGTGCATCAGATGTGACTGTAACTGTGCTTGTTCTGTGAAAGACAAAAGAGAAACCAGAAGACGCTGCCCTGTTACCGCAGAAGGCCCTCCCCAATGATAGCAGATTTAATTTAAATAATGGGGTAGATATTTAATAATCAATTTTTAAACATAGCTGCAGTTTAACAATGAACAGTAAGCATCCTTCACCGAGAACGTGCCTGCACTATTTCTTAACATAACACCTCTGTTTTCTTATCAAATGTGAGGAGAGAGTAACGTGTGAAACTTTGCCCACTGTACTTCACAGCCCTGTTCTTCCCTTTGGCTATTTTTAAATTCGATTTAAAAGCCAGGGTGCACAATGAGCCTCCTGAAAAGCAACCTCTTGACCCACTCCTGTTCCATTTCCTCTGACTCTGACCTGTCTGCTTCCAAATCGTATTTTCAGATGCTGTTATTGGTGTGTCAATTTCTGATACCAGCCTGGACCTCCTATTTTGAAATATCAGAATTTAGCTCTGACCTATCCCAACTCAGTATACCCTTCTCCATTCTTCCAATGCTGTTAATTTTTCTTTTGGGGTGGTGGTGGTTGCCTTCTGTTTTTATTTCAGATTAATATGAGACTATAAATGATTAGGTTACATTGGTTTTGTTTGTCAGATGAGGCTCCTGTTGCGGTTGTGTCCCTCACCCAGGAGGTGCGTCAAACACCCCTACATTGTGCCCATTAGGAGAGAGTCCCCCAAGCCCCCTCCCTTCACCCCTCTCCCCCCACTGGAGTTTAATTCAGTTTTTCTCTCCTGTGGGCATATAGTTATCTATTGGTTTCATATTTGCATTGAGTATGTTGGGTACTTGCTTTTTCATTCTACTAAGGAGAGTGTTCTCCAACTCCATCCAGGTTAATACAAAAGCTGTAAAATCTCCACTTCTATGGCTGAATAGTACTCTATGGCCTACGTATCCCACCCTTGGTTAATCCATTCATGCGTCGATGGGCATTTGGGTTGATTCCACATCCTGATGGTTGTGAATTGAGCTACAATAAACATTCTCATGCAAATGTCCTCATGGCAAAATATTTTTTTCTTCTGGGTAGAAAAATATGGAACACGTTGTGAATTTGCAGGTGATCCTTGCACAGGGCCATGCTCATGTCCTCTGTTATTGTTCCAGTTTTCATGTGCTGCGGAAGCCAGCACCGGTTAGTTTTTCTTTAAATTAATGTGCATTGTTTACATTGTATTTCTATCAGCATTTCTGGCAACGGAGCCAAGTGCTGTACTATGCAGTCTTTTTCATTGCTGAGCAACCACCGATGCTTCCTGCCTTCCCTCTGGTTCTTGATGGCTGTTGACTGAGAAGTTGAGATGTGTATTATCCACCCAGACCCACCTCGAGGGTCTGGCCCGAGGTTCTGCTCGACACCATCTCTGAGCTCTCTGTGCTGTCAGCAAGGCCAGCTCTTACTAGTGTGCATGAAATCCCATAAATGTCACTACCCAGAAAAGGGACTCACAATCTTGGAATAAGGGAGGAAATGATTGCGTGACATTCGTGAGTTTTTAACATCGTAGAATGTTTCTAATCAGCCCACTCTCCATGGACATGTGACTCCGTCTAATGACTGATCAGGATGGAGATATTTCACTGTCCTATAAAGATGAAATAATTTGTAGAAAGCTTCTTGGAGAACTGACTAGATCTAATGAATGTTTTGTTGGGTTTTTTAAAGATGTTTTCCTCTCCTTTTCTTCTAATTTTTTTTTTTTGTGGTTTTTGGCCGGGGCTGGGTTTGAACCCGCCACCTCCAGCATATGGGACCGGCGCCCTACTCCTTGAGCCACAGGCGCCGCCCATCCTTTTCTTCTTATTAAACTATTCCATTCAGCAGATAAACATGCTAAAAATGATAAGCAAACACCTCTCACCCTACTTCAGCTTCTGTCATTCCATTTCCCTATTACTCTTTTCAGAAAAATCTCCCCAAACAAGTGCATATACTTGCTATTTCCAAATCTTCCTCCCGAGGGAAGGGGATGGGGGGCTCATGGTGTATAGCAACCTTTTGGGGGACACAGTTACAAGAGGGACTTTACCTAACTAATGCAATCAGTATAACCTAACTCTTTGTACTGTCAATGAATCCCAAACAATAAAAAAAAAAAAAAATCCTCCTCCTACTGCTGAACCTACTCAGATGAGATTTTCTCCAGCAATTCGACCAAGACTGCCCCCAACACACTCACTAAACCCAGCAGTCATTTTTATCCTCTTTTTCCATGAGCTAACAGCAGGATTTCCCACAGTTGTTTCTTCATTTGGTTCAAAACACCATACAATAGCCACACAACACCAGCCTTCCTTGGACATTCCCCCTGCCCATGGCCCCCTTCTCACGGCCCTCAACTCCCTGCCTGCAGAATGCTGGAGCAAGGCAGGGATCAGCCTTGGACCTGGTCCCTACACCTGGTCCCTTCCTGACTTGCCTTAGATTCAGGACTTCCCCAGTGACACCAAGTTTTGTATTTAGTCTGGCCGTAACTCTTGAATTCCTAAGTTGAATATTGGGCTATCTACATATCTGCTTTGTGTCTAATAGATATTTATGATAACTATGTCTAAAGCAAAACTCCTGACTTTATGAGCCCAGGTTCATGTACCCACACTTGTGCGCCTAGCAACTGTGTGTTCCCCACAGAGCATGCATCCTCCTCCTCTCTTCCCACACCCCTGTCCCCACGGCAGCCAGGTGACACAGGCACTGAGGCCTCCCAGCTGCATCAGCACCAGGGCCAAGCCAGCTCTGACCTGGGCTGACTGTCTGTCCTCTCTGCACCCAGCCTCTGTCTGGCTGCCTCTTGCTCCTGCAAACACCAGCTGTTTGCAGCTGTTGTCTTTTTGAAGCCCTAGAATAGTGCCTGGTGCAGAATTTGAATAAATGCATGCTGAAGGGAAAAACTAAAATATGAACGGATAAATGTCCTTAGTTTTCTAAGCATTGATCTCTAATTCTTTTCAGACTCTTCCATATAAATGCAAAACACCTCTTAATAAGGTCAAACACATTCGGCAATTGATCAAGTTCATTTTTCCCTCTTGGAAGGGAATGAAGATAAATACAAATGTAAAAACTCTCAAGTTTTTTTCTACAAGTCCTTTTTCCTTTATTTCCATTTCAGTAGATGCTGTTATTTCATAGAGCAATGCAATGCAGCAGTAAGTGAGCGATGGCAGATATAAACCACATTCTGCTCGTGTAATTATTTCAGATGAGCCTTTGGGCATCTTACCCTACACAAATAACCTCTTAACATTTTGCTTACACTTTTTGATCATTCTATGAACTATATTAAGAATAAGTGATTCCAAGGAGTGATAGGAAGCACATCATCTTCCATTTTATACCACATTACTGTTTCCAGGGTTTTGTTTTATTTCATTTTGTACATTTCATTTAGAATATATTTCATATCCTTTACAGAACGTTTAAAGCAAAACTACCTTAGCAATTCATTCACACCATTTTGGCCTAGATTTTTATATCTATAAAATGAAAGGTTAGGATGATTGTACTGGACACTGGACTCAATGCATAGACTCAAGGCATTGAGTCTGTGTTGCTCAATTTGTACAACTCTGTGAGTTAACACAACAGTATCTGTTAGTCCCCATTTAAACAGTAATATAACTAAGCCTTAGTCTTACAGGTTACAATGTTTTGTGAAAGGGCCATATTCAGAAACCAGGTCTTATAAGTAACTAATTCTATTTAAAAATAAAAATAGAGAAACAAATAAACAACTGAAAACCTGGGAAATGTTTTAATATTTAAGTCTTTGAATTACTTCCTTCTAACAAGCACACCACTGTGTTCACAAACATAGGAAATGTTGTATAGATATAATATCAAGTTATGAAAAGATGACTTAGCATTAGATCAATATATAAAAATCATAAGAAACCAACCAATGAATTGACATATTCCTAGTTGATTCAAATTGACTAAAAGACTAAAACCAAATAAGGCTTCCAGGATAAAAAGGAAGTTTGCAGCCAGTACACACAGCTGATGGAATAGTCAACATTTATCCGGAACACACTTCCAGATGCCAAAATCATCACCAAGAATTATACCCCTGTGTGTAATGATATCTGAGTGAGCAAACAACCTTCTAGACCTTCTAGAAGTTTGTCCCTTTAAACCCAGACATGAAATAAAATATATATCAGACCTGGGTGGTTAGTTCTTCACATGGGCTGGAAGTATGGGTGTGTGTCAGGACCCCCGGTCAGCTCTGTCAGGGCCCTGGGTCAACTGGCGCTGTGTAATCTGACTACACAGTAATCACTTGGACTCAGTATCGGCACGCAGGTTTGACTGCATGACAGGCTACAGAGGGCTCTGCGTGCCACGGGGAGTGGACTCTGTGTGCCACGGGGAGTGGACTCTGTGTGCCAGGTAGAATGGATTCCTTCTCAGCCTCCCAGGCTGATAGAGTTTGGTCCAGGTAAATCTCTGAGCTTAGAATTCCTCCCCTGGCGTTAAGTTTGTCTACAGACCTCTCTGGAAATCATGCAATAGGCTCTGACCCAGTTACTGGGCCTGTCCTGTCAGAGCTCTTGGCTAGCAGGGAACACAAATGAACCTGGGTAACAAGGAAAAACAGAATCTTCTGGAAGTACATGGTGTCCTTCAGATAAATGAGAAAATGCCAAAGCCAGCCCCAGGAAGGAGGGGAGCCAAGGCAGCTCTTGGATTACCGGTTCAGGGACCTGGAAAGCCACTTTTTTCAGCGTGCTGCAAGTCGGTTCAGGGCTGGGAAAGCCAGTCACTCCTCTCGTCATATGCCACGTGGAATTTGAGAAACGCAGGGCACCTGGGTCCCAGTCCTGCTGAGATTAGAAGGTTAAAGGTCAGAGAAGCAATTGCCTTCAGGGAGGTCAAGCCACTGTCGTCCTTCACCCAGAATATTCATCACGCAGAGCACGGAGCTGACAGAGAGCCCTCCGCACCCACAAGCCGAGTCCGTGGTGGTGGAATTGTTCTATGGGCAACTTTTACTGGTATTTCTAATGTCACCTCAGATTTATATGAATAATACTCTGACCCAAACCTTTTGTGTAACCACAACAAAAACTTCTTGACAAAATAAATGTTAAGACTATCCGCAATTCGGTGAATAATTAATAAAATACTTTTCCCTCTAAATTAGGATTCAGCATTGGAAGACTAATTTATAAATTATCCAAGGGCTCAAATTAATAAGGCACTAAAAGTATGTATGATAAAGTAATGATTATGCGAGGATCACGGTCATACAACATGAACTTCAAGGGGGAAGTTCATGGTTGGTGCTGATGTTGTTACGTCTGACAGAAGGAAAGGGTGAAATCCTTCATGGCCACTAAAATATTGAGCTACATCATATGACAATTGGAGGTCCACATTTGTTGGCAAGGAGAAATTGTCAGACTGTTTTTTTAAGGTAGACATTCAGCTTAGCAAAAAAGTATTTATATGGGTGTGGCAGGAATGTAATCTTACTTTCCGTTACAATTGATTCTTTTGGTTAAAGAAAACTATAATTATAAATACATGGGACAGAGTCTTCATGGGTTAGAGTTTATATATTTAAAATACTGAAGTCCCCCAATCAGAATACAAAAAGGACAGAGAATGTGTCAGTACAGACACAGATGTGTGAGTCTATTTATATGTCCTGCGATGTGTATAACAGTCCTGCGGGTCCTGAGTTTCTATTTAACTTGAACTTCAGGGCTGGTAATACAGAGCCTGCTGCCTGACCCTGGGAAAGCAGGGCTTGGGAGAAAGAAGGCTGCATCCCAACAGCTTATGGACCTATAATAAACTTCAGGGTACACGTCACCTTTCAGGGTTGTTCAATAGGATTTCTTTGTCGCAGTGGGAAATGCTATTTTATACCCTGTTATCATTTCACAGACAATAATCTTGTAGAGATCAATCCACGGCCAGCACAGGAAATTATAGATGGGAACTTTGGATTGTATGTTCACCCCATGACAGAATTGAATTCGCTTTCCTGTTCTGTACGGGCTATTTCTAGACATCACCTCCCATTGTTCCTGAAACACAGTGAAAGCTGTAATGGTCATGGGGTGAAACTCACACTTATCCATAGCTTATGTGTTTTGCTTTTGTTAACATTTTAATTTCTGCAATCAAATTTGACTTAGCATTGTTTAAAAGCCATAAAAATATACATTTGGAGAGGTCTGAAAAAAAAAACAAATATTCAAAATGTGCCTCCATTGTTGGGGTGGGGGCAAACTGTGTACATGAGTAATACTGTCTATCTCCAAATCGGGATGATGCAGGTGGTTATAGGATATTAATTCAGGCTCGTTAGAACACCGACACAGAAAGAGCATCTTGTCTGGGAATGGCGCCCCAGGGGGCTTTGACAAAATTGACCAAATGAGGCCCTTTGAAGTAAGGTTGGTTATTTAGCTAATGCAAATAAGTAAAATTTAAGAAAGTAGAAATACACACCACAATATTAGGCATTAAGAATTTTTATTAATGTGTTTTTTTGTACTTTTTTAAGTTTTGGCTCTACCTTTTTTTTTTTTATTTCAGATTAATGTTAAGGTATAAACAATTAGGTGGCAAAGTTTGTATTTGTTAGGTAGAGTCCCTGTTGTAGTTGGGTGCCTCACCCGGGAGGTGTGCCACACACCCCCACATTGTGCTGTGAAGTGGGAGCACACCCATCCTCCTCCCGGCTCCCCTCCCCCCAACTTGAATTGAAATGAGTTTTTGTTCTTTGTGGGCATGAATTAGATCATCTACTGGCTTCATGTTAGTATTGAGTACATTGGATATTTGCTTTTCCATTCTTCTGATACTTTACTAAGAAGAAAGTGTTTCGAATGTGTTTTTATTTTTATAACATCAGTTTAGCATTAGAAAGGAGAAGCAAAGATGTGGGAAACCCACAAGGATGTGGGAAACACCAGGCATCTGGGGGCCAACAGCCCGCAGCCCCCACCTTCACGGTGTGAGACAAAGCCAGGGACCAAACAAGTGGTTATACCTGTAAAGCGTTTCTGAAAACAAATTTGGGGAGGAAAATAAAAAAAAAAAAAAAATTTTTGTCCAGGGGAAGATAGTAAAGGCTTTAGCATCTAATAACCAAAAAGCCAGGTGTGGCTCGGTCGGGTGGACAGAGGGCAGGGAATCTTCCAGGAGGAGACAGCTGGGGTCTGAGGCCACTTTCTCTCTTCTCTCTGCACCCAGAGTTCTTTTCATCTTCTGTTTTCTAAATGATTTTTCCTGAACCTTAACTCAGCATCTCTCATTTGTGTTCACATCCTAAAGTTGTTTTGTCACCAAGTATTACGTTACCTCCAAAATCGCAATTTCAACCATTTGACAACCCTAACTCTCCATATTTTGTAACTAATCCTTCTATTCCTGTGAAATCTACAATCTGCTGGCCCTGGAATTCGTTTTCTACAGCTACATAAGAAGTTATTACAATTGTAGTGCCTTAAAACGTCAGCTATTGATGAAGTCCTGGGTCTGTAGATCAGACATTCAGGCAGGTACAAGGAGGTTTTTTGCTTAGGACTCCGGAGGCTGAAATCAACGTGTTGGTCAGGATGGGCTCTTCTCAGGAGACTTGGGGAAGAATCCATTTCCAAACTCACTGAAATTATTGGGAGAACTCAGCTCCTTGTGGTTGTGGAACTAAGGTCCCCCTTTAATTGCTGGCTCTTAGCTGGGGACCAGTCTCTGCTTCTAGAAGCAGCCCACACTTCCCATAGCATGTTCATTCAAACCAACCATGCCTCCATCCTGTCCTCTCATGCTTGGAATTTCTCAAATGTCCACATCAACTGCCAGAGCAAAGTCAGATTTTAAAGCACTCCTGTGATTCGCTTAATCTCCTGCCTTAAACTCAATGATTCATTAACCTTAATTTTGTCTTCAAAATCCTTTTTGCCGTGTAATGTAATAATATCCTGGGAGCAAGCCAAGGGGACCATCATGGAACTCTGCCTACCACAGCCCTACCGACTTTTCCATGCCCACGTTCCAGTTTTGAAGCCTCAGTCCCTCCCTCCCTCTCACCATCATCGGAACACTGACTTCCTGGCAAGCACCTCTATCTGCGGGCGCCAGCCTGGCAGACCTCTAACTTCCTATCTCAGCCTGCTTCATCCCTTACCGGAGCAACTGTATGTGAACACATCTTTAAAAAGCAGTCATCACAAGTGGACTAGGACTTCATTTTTGAATCCCAAGTGTCAACTAAGCGCTCAGTATGGTCCAGCTGTTTCACTATATTTCTTTAGTGAATTTGCTTTCCCCCTCATTGGGTAGATGACCTCAGAACTTGCCCTTTCTCGGTGGGCCTCTGACATCCTCTCTTTTCCCCATGCTCGTGGAAGGAGCTCCCTGTTCACAGCTCCCCTGCTTGCCCTCCGTGTCCCTGTGACTACCACATGGCAGCTCCCATGGTCCATCCCTACCTCTGTCTTGCTCTGACTTCATGTTGCTGCAGTAGAAATAGTTTTCTAACCTTTTATCTTGTTTTCCGCTCCTCTGCAATCTCCCTGGGGGTCCTCTTCCCATCCAACTGTCCCCGTTCCCCACCGGGCTCTGGCGTGAGCCCTCTCTCTGATACCCTGGAATATTTCTTCTTGGTGGATCTCATCTCTTCTATACACCCATGACACCAAGCATATGTATTTGGAGCCTCAGTTTCCTAAATATCAAACATAAGAAATGTGTGTGTGTCTGAGAGACATGGGTGCGTCACGGGCAGGTGCACAGGTAGCTCCACCCCATCTCCACCTGGACATCCCACAGCCCGCTCACACCAGCACAGCCGGGCTGGACGCCGCGTCTTCTGCACAACCCTGCCTCCTCCATGGCCTGCTTGTCCCAGATCTTCCTTGTCGCTGTCAGTATCAGTAAGTTCCTTAAGACACAGACCTACAACCATTTTGGATTCTCCTCTTTTCCTCAGCATCCCTCTCCTGGCTCTGCCCTTCACCCACACATTGCCAAAATGTGTCCCTACCCCACCTGCAGTGACCGCCCCCCCCGACCTCCTCAACATTGTCCCTCCAAAGTCACCGAATACGTCACCTGGACCGTCCCTCAGACCTTCCCCCGTCAGTCTCTTCTCACTCATGGACCTGCCCACCAGACCCAGCCCCGGTTTTTCTATCCTAACACATCCTAATTTCCTGTTCCTGTACTCCATCTTTCTACATCTCTTTCCAATGAATTTCTTTTTCTTTAAAGTTTCTCCAGTCTGTTATTCACCCAAATTTAAAACCTTGCAGTGTTTTTAACTTCTATTCTCAGGACTGACATAAACTAGTCTCCAAATGACCTTAATTGCACCTGTGTTGTGCTCATTTATCCTATAGAATAGTTCAGGAGATTTAATGTAAATTCATTCTGTTCCCACTGACTGATCAAGCCCCCTCCACGTTACTCTCTCTTGCCAGCTTACTCTGCTGGGTATTCTTTTTTGTTTAGTCTTTGTTAAAGGCCGGCGGCACTATGCCCACCATTGCTGCTTAATGCACAGCGGTGAGCTGTGGATACACCAGATGATGAAAATGTGTCAAACGATCATGGGGCACCAGTGTATGGTGCCCCATGATCGCATTAATGTACACAGCTATGATTTAATAAAATAAATAAATAAAAAGATAATTCTCATTGCATTATAGTGAAAAAAAAAAGAATCTTAACACTCTGGCATCTTAGGCATTTTTTCTCAACCCGCTTGAAGTTAGTGGAGCCTTAATTTGAATATGCAAGAGTGATTTTATGTTTATCAAAACAGAGCTTGAGAAGAATGAAGATGAAGTTTCCAAATGACTCCCCTGATGAGATGCTAGAATGATATCCTTGTTAAACACTTGGGAACCACAAAAAATAAACTAAAATAAAGTTTTAGAGGTACATGATCTGGGGACCGACAAAAGGAGCAATCCAGCCTTGGTCTTTTTTTTGGACTCCAGCAGCCGGCAGGGATGGGTCACCCTTGATGTGCTGGCCTTTTGGGCAAGTGGACAGACTAAAGAAAAGCCCTCAGAGGTGAGATAACTTCGTGGAATTTGATAAAAAGTGGCTTTGTCGGTGCTTTTCTCTCCGAACAGCAGGATTACCGAAAATAACAGGCTGCAGCGGGTTTCTTTCTTAGAGGCACCAAAAATAGATCTTTTGTCATCAGTCTTAATGGAGCTACACAGCCAGCTCCATAGAAATTAGAAGCAAGGCTGAGGCTTGTCTGGGTTGTCTTAGCAGGTGTGCAACTGGGGCGGAACGTGTTGTGTGTTAACTGGAAATGACAGGTAAGCATGAGAAAGGGCAGGGGAGAACTCAGAATAATCAGTTTCTTAGCAAAGAAAAGATAGGGAAGAACAAAGAAAAAGTAATAAATTAGAATAAAAGAAACCCAGGCTTTCCCCACTCTTCCTTCCATCCTGAGCATAAGGACCATCATAGTCCCTCCAGGCTGTGGTTTGCCTCCCACAGGCCTACATGTCAGAGGCAGAAGTAGGAATAACTTAAACAATCTCTTCCAGCAGACGATCAATAGAATTAGTGAATCTGAAATGTCAAGGCATTTCGTTCCTGGCAATGGAGAAAGCCATTCCAATTCTTCAACTGGTTGTTATCCTTGACACAGATGTAGCAAAAGATGGAAAACCTATGCAACCTATGCAACATTTAAGTCCAAATATCTTCTATTTAGACTTTAAAATAGAATTAAAATACAAAATGAAAAATTTGTCTGTGATGAAGAAAAATCAATGGCCTCGGTGGCTGAAGTGCCCAGCATTTTTCTAGCAAATATGTATAAACGTTTCCTCCAGGAGAATGAGAAAGGTGTGGCTGATGGTATCAGCAAGAAGTCAGGTTGCAGATTGTTTTTAATTATTTCAGAATATTATGGGGGTACAAATGTTTTGGTTACATGAATTGTTTTCATACAGTTTGACTCTAAGTTGTAAGTGTGCCCCTCACCCGTGTGCACTATGCACTGCGAGTGTGAACTCACTCCTTCCCGCTGCCCTCTCCGCCTGCCTGCTTCCCCTTGAGTTTTACTACCAAATGTGCACATGGATGTGATGGATTAGTTCCAGTTTAGCACATGCAGTGAGTATATGTGGAGGGTTTTTTTCCATTCTTGCAAGATTTCACTTAGAAGAATGGTCTCCGTGTCCATCCAGGTTGTTATAAAAGGTACTAGCTCGCCATTATTTGTTGCTCACCATTATTTGTTACAGCTGAGTAGTGTTCCATGGCACAAATATACACATTTTATTAATTCACTCATGGACTGATGGGCAATTGGGTTGATGTGATTTGTGATTGTGAATTGTGCTGCAATAAACATTCAAGTGCACATGTCTTTTTTTATTTTCTGCGTTCTCACATATTTCAGCACATTTCCTTTAACAGTCAATTAATTGAGGAGTAAGGAGCCAAGGATTCCGTGTGTGTGTGTGTGTGTGTGTGTGCACGCGCACACCCCACTTCCAGGAAGACGAAAAGATAGAAACTTAACCTCTAATCACTGCACCCTTCCCATCCACTGTTCTCTTTTAGGAAAATAGAGAATTGTGGCTAAGTCCTACAGGGCAAGCATCCTGAGAAATGAGAGGGAAAGAAAGAGGGAGAGAGAGACAGAGAGAGAGAGGGACAGACAGAGGCACGTTGGGTCAGAGAGGCAAAAGGTGCTCTCAGGAATAGCTTCAGATGCCTTGTAGCACCTCTTAAACCTCATTCTTTTCATCCCCAAAGGCCAGCCCATATTCATGAAAGGAGTTAGAGTCTGTCTCCTGATGGAAAGATGGTCAAAGAATTTACAGTCATGTTTTGAAACCCACACCAGAGATGAAAAGTTGATTTAAAATAGGGAGAACATTGGAGAATGAAACAGAATCTAAACACACACATATCAATACCTAGACCCTCTACTGTATTTCAGATCACCTATGGTTGATTCCTGGACTTCCTTAAGTGGCAGAATCATAAGTATTTAAGACCTGCTGGGTTGATGATTTTCCATCCATTCTTCAGACTTTGCAACTTGGAAGTATCTTAGTCCAAAGTAGTAACCCAGGCAGCTGTTTTGCGAGTGAAGCCAGAAGCTGCCTCTTGGTGAGTGAAGCCAGACAGGGGCCGTGCCTTTTGGCACGGGTGACCATAGCAGACATCTAACCACAAGAAGGGCATGATTGGTGATTCCCTTGGCCAGCCGGAAATCAGGCCGATGGGGGATCCAGAACCATTCAAATGTCAGTTTAGATTTCTAAAGAAATCCCAAATTTGGGTCCTTTACAATAAATCTGGTGGAGGTTCAGCACAGTTTTCAAACATGGACTTCAAAACTGAAGCCACCTGTGAGTACAGGTGAGATGCTCTGCCAAACCTCAAGGAAACAAAGCACAAACTGAACCCTTACTAGCAAGAAAATGTCGCTATTGCTCATTTCTCTTTAACCACTGACTTACCTTTAACTCTCTCTCCCTCTCTGCTTGTATCTTTAACTCAGGGAAATCACATCCCATCCTAGGTTAATTCACATGTTTGTACTGCAGACTTAGCAATTTTAAGCATATAAATTTAAGTGTATAAATCTAGCAATTTTAAACATACACATTGTAAGCATTTGATGGATAACCTACATTAAACAGTGCCAACAATGCATGTGAGTTTTAAATGCTTGAGTTGGAATTCATTGTTGGAATTTTATCAAAGTGACCCCACAATTTTGTTTATGACAACTAATATTTTTGGAACATTTGACATCTATAGAAAACTCTATAGAAGAAAAATTAAAATAATGCTAGAAATGAAAAAAATGTAAGGAACAATTATTGGAGGTCTGGGAGGAGAATGTAATGTAAAAATTACATTATTATTTATCTATCCCAGATGACGAATTTAGTGGATGTTTTAGGTAACCCACCTTAGCTTTGGGGATTCAAAATTTAATAAATACATACTAGAGATAAAATCATATAAGTGCTCAATGTCACCAAACACGAAGTATCAAAATGGAACAGAATGAAAGTATTGAAAACATGCTGCATTTCATTTAAAAAGTGATGACATAATATTGGTACCCTTGACACACTTTCAAACATAGTTCAAACACTGATACAATTAACTCATTTTTTGCAGATCTTGTCATGAAGTATGCACAATAGTTTACTTTTACAAGTGGAAGTCTGTTCTTGAAGTGGAAATACATAGTGGCGTTCTCATGCCACTATGTCCAGGTTAGGAACTAGGATTTCTCTCTAGCCTGCTCATGATTTCTTTTGGAAACATCAACAGATACACAAATAGATATATAAAATAAAAGATTCGAATTAAGATCCATCATAGTTTACAGGTTAACAATTTTATAGTTTTAACTGTGTTGTCTACATCTTTAGCGCACACACAAAAAAATTAAAACAACTTCATGGCTCTACTACATGCTCATTCCAGGGAAGTTTACTGAGTGTCAACTAGGAGACAAACCCAGGTCCAGCCTTCAAGGAACTCACAGTCTAGCAATGGAGACAGGCAGATAGGACACTGTAATATGTAGGAAGATGGTGATGACAAAGCACGTGTGCCTCCAGGAGTCAGGAAGGATTTCGTGGGGAATTCAGCACCTGAGATTAAAGTGCAGGGGACAAGACTGGAGAGAAAGCTCAAGGAACTCCAGCCAGCTCCCTACAGGAGGGCAAGCCAGGCTCAGCGGTGGGGGCAGGAGGGGGCGTGGGCAGCAAGCACCTCACACTGTGTTACGATGCCAGTGCGTCACCTGTCCTGAGAGCACTGTGGATTCAGAGTCTTCACTTGCTTATACCACTGTTGGCTCCTTTGAGCCATCCATTGATAGGGCTTTTAACAACTGAAAATAATGTTGCCTTCCCATTTGTCAACTTACACAATTACCACGAGGGCAAGCAGAGTCTTCCATGACTCGCACGTGCTCCCTTCTGCATGTGGAGAATGCCTGGCTCCTCAGGTCTCCCTTTGCCACTTCACTGCAAGTGTTAGGAAGCACATGTTTCACTTAAACACACAACACAAATGTTTCCTCCTTCTCTTCCAGGATTTTATCTCAAGTGTTCCCTGCTGTCATTTTATTCATTTTCTTTTGTTCCTTTACTTTTGCCTCTTCTCCCTCTTCCTTTTTTCTTTATTCCCTTCTGCCAGAGTTGCAGGCTTCCTGGCATGATTAGCAGATTCCAGCTCATGCTGGCTTCTGACTGTAACTGCAGTGACCAAGTCTGCCAGAGAAACAACAGGCAGACACCCAGCCCTGGGACTGAGTGACATTTAATAAAAAATACTGTTGATTTAACCCAATTGTTTTGTTCTTTGAATAATAAAAACTTCGAGTATTGTGATGGCTGCCAGTTTTGATTATCTACTACTTGATTTTAAGTGACACTTGTGGGAATTTTATGTAAATTGTAAATTGATGTTTTCTTTTCATTACCTGTATAACAAAAAGGAAAAAGATTCAGATTTTTCTGGTAACACTGAATAGTCCAGAAATGAAATGTTAAACAGCTCTAGGAGAAATGTGGTTTGGGGAGGGGAAAGCATGACACATTATAAACCCCTCTATGACTCGAATCAGTCTTCTGACATGAAAATAATAGAGCTGCAGAGTACAATGTCTACTTCATCCACAGCATAACACTTTAGCTGAAAATATAATACACAGAAGGTTAGTCAGTGGAAAGCGAAGAGGTGCCTTTTAGAAAGATGTTTGTTTTAATATTTGTATCTGCTTTGCAAGGCTAAGCAACACCCCTTGGCTAATCTTGAGGGTGTTTTGGCACCTGTCACCTGAAGTGTGTGACTAACCCATATTCCAACTCAATAGATTGAAAAAGATTAACTTACTCACAAAATATTCATTTCATGGGTGAGGAGTTCTCTGAATTACTTTCTAATGCTCTGAACACATTGCACCATCAAAAAGCTTGATTTTGGCTTACATTTTCTTTTACTTATTTTTTCTTTTTGTCTCTGATTTCTCAGGATTTATGTATTTCCCATCTTAAAACTGGACTGACTGGGAAAACTAACTATAACTTCTTATGTGATGCAGGCAGCCCCCAAGTTTCAAACCTCCAACTGACATACGACTCACACTTACAAATGGAAGCTGTTATAGGTACTAGATAAACACACCTGTTCCAACTAACTTTTATACAAATTTAACTTAAAAAAAAAAAACCTACAGAACCTATCTTGTTCATACCCCAGGACTGCCTATACCACCATTGCTCTCAACACAGTGCAAGGCTGTTGGTGCTCTACGGCCAGCTCTCAAAGTCCACCAGCTCTCACATCCACACTCTTGGTGAGTTATCACTGCTATATGATTCCCCAACCCACAATCAGCAGTGTCCAGCACCCACCTTGCACCCAGAGTGTGTAAATTCTCACTTAAGAAAACACTCTTGACCCAAGAGTAAAGGGTTAGATCAATACATCCGCACATATATTTGTTGGTAGAAGGTGCAGGGATGGATAGCTCCACAGGGAACACAGTGACAGCCATTGTCCATCCATCCTGAAGGGTGGGGAGCATGCTGGGGGAGATTAAGGACTCTAACATGAGTGGGACTCTGGGGTACAAACACTCACTAAGTGAAGCACCTGGCCTCTCCAGGTTGCCCCTCTATAAATGCCCACCTCCTGGCTTACTGTGCTTTTGAGCTCTCTCTCTCCATAATTTCTGTGTACGCCTTCCAGTAATGGGCAGCTTTCACTACATCGTATCATCAGGGGCTATTCTCCTAACTGCTGTCTTACCTTCTGCTTCTATACTGATGTGAATCAGGAAACAAAATAATCAACCGGACTTGAGACTGATGCCTTCTCCTAACGTTATGATGGAAAGCTTCAAGGTTGGTCTTTGTGATGTGGCAAAGGCTGGCTGCTCTCCAGATGGCTGAAGGGGTAGGGCATGAAATCTTTTTCTTATTAGCGTTTATGTATTTACCAATTCTAATCTTGTTAGGAGCTGTGTAAGAACATGGACATAAAATTGAAGGTGAAGTAAAACAACAGATAAGGAAAATTAAAGAGAAATTACAATCAAATCTTGGAGAAGATTTTAAGCTGTCTCCACCTGGCTCCACACCTGTGTGCATGCCTTCATGTAGGCTAACAGACTTGACGTCTTGAAATTTGGAAAGTATTAGAGAAATACTTCACTTGGTATCATTTCATAGTGATTAGACTACACAATTTGTGTGCATTTGTCTATAACGTTGAAACTTTTTAAATAAAATATAACCTACCTCTAGGCACCGTACTTCTTTCCACACGGTCAACATTTTTTGAACAAATGAATAAACAAACTTTAGAAAATTATCACAAAAACAATCTCAGCAATCTTATCCATGCCACCAGAACTTCTGAGAGATGGCTAGGGTTCTCGTACCCAGGCACAACAGCCTCATAAAAGACTCTTGCTTCTGCAACCGATTTGTTTCACAACCAATAATTAAAAGATTAGGACATTCCATCTCTTGTCCTTGCGAGATGGAACTCTACTGTTGCAGACTTTCCTACAGATGAGTCATCCCAAAATGCAGGATTCAGAATCTTATATATGAATGTTGAGATATTAAAATAGGACTTACTTGTGAAGTAATGCTTAGGATTTATTTTAAATTAAAACTAAATATTAGAGCAGTTCCTCACACCTTTTTCTCTATGCTACTCAACTGAGGCATGGGGCATCCAGAGGAGTTTCTGGAGATGAGGTTAGGAACAGATTCTCAGAAAGGATCTAAGCAAAGCTCTTAGAATCACAGTGCTATTTTCTCCAACCATGTCAAATTTGTATTACACTAAAAATGTAGAAAATTGGGGATATTAGAAGTTACTATGAATGAGATCAGATCCATATTTTAAAAAGATGGTGTTACCATCCAGTCTGGATTTTGTTTTAAATTTCTGCCCTCTGCCATCTAGAATACTTAACCTTCTTTCCTCCCAGGTGGGTCCTCATAGCCCTGAAACTTGGCCCCTTTACTAAAGTCCCACACTGGGACATTGATATCATTTGATCCATTAATTCTGGCTCATCATTTTGTTCTAGGAGAATTATCTTCCTTTGGCTCTGAATACCCACTCTCCTCTCTGCTATTCTCTGAGGTTACCTTTTACTCAGATACAAATTTACAGTAGTGAAGCAACTTTATTTACAGTTATATTGCTCCTTGTCTCCAGGGAGATGCCTCAGATTTCAGGTGTAATGGATTGTTTGGCAAAAGCGGCCGTTTTGTTTTATATAAATTCAGTTCACTTTGTTCATACTTAGCAGTATGCTTTAAAAAACATACTACATTGACAAAATGCAAACAAAAATTTCCTTAATCCAATTCTTTCCATTTCATGTAAAGTTTAACTAGAACCAGGTCCTTTTACTGGCTCTATTTAATTGTTGGGAAGAGAGACCAAGACTATTTTAATAAACATTTTAGAAATACAAAGATCCAGGAGCAAATACATTCCCATTTATGATCACACAGCAACACATTCACTTACCCTACTGATGGGCATTTCAGCTACTTCTGTTTTGTTCTCTCTGTTTTAACATAACTACATCTCTTTATTGACCACTACTTTTTTTCTAAAAATTGCCTTTTCTTTTTTTTGAGATAGAGTCTCACTTTGTAGCCTTTGGTAGAGTGCTGTGGTGTCACAGATCAAAGCAACCTCCAACTCCTGAGCTTAGGTGATTCTCTTGCCTCAACCTCCCTAGTAGCTGGGCCTACAGGCACCCTCCACAATTCCAGGCTATTTTTTGTTGCAGTTGTCCCTGCTGTTTTAGCTGGCCAGGGCCGAGTTTGAACCCGCCACCCTCCTTATATGGGGCCAGTGCCCTACTCACTGAACCACAGGTGCTGCCCAGTAAATTGCTTATTTTTATATGTCACTATTTTTTTCCTTTTTTGATTTTTTCCTTCTGATTTGCTACAGAATTTTAAACAATTTGATTCTTAATTCTTTCTGTAGTACATACACTATCAACATAGTTTCCCATAAATGGCTTGCTTGCTGTCTTTGCAATGGAACATTTGATCAAATGTTTCACACATTAAACTATTGATTTGTATATTTATTACCCTTATTTCTTTCTTTTTTATTTTATTTTATTTATTTTTACTTATTTTTTGTGGTTGATTTTGCATCTTTTTTATTTTTACATTTTTTTTTTATTGTTGGGGATTCATTGAGGGTACAATAAGCCAGGTTACACTGATTGCAATTGTTAGGTAAAGTCCCTCTTGCAATCATGTCTTGCCCCCATAACGCTTATTTATTTCTTTGTGATTTGGTTTAAGTAATTCTTTTCTCCCTTACAGACATAAAGACATTCTTCTATATTTTCTTCTACAATATTGACGTTTCACTTTTCACATTTAGTTTTACATTAGCTAAAATTTATTTTTTATATGATAAGCACTAGAGATGTACTTTTCCCAAGTGTATATACAATCTCCCAACAACATTAAAAGAGAAGTAAATCTTTTTTCTTAAAATCTGCAATAAGAACTAACAAAATCCTTAGCCCACATGTAATGTTAATTGAATTAAGTTGATATGTATTAAATTAATTGGCCCAATAATTACAAGAAAGCATTGTAAGTCACTATTGGGCCCAAGGCATATTATAACCACCACCACCACACACACACACACACACACACGCACACACAGATACTTTGAGAAGTAACTTGGCGACTGGCTATACCACTCATCCCCTACAACATTAAAAATTCTCGAGGGTTTCTATTCCTGACTCAGTAGCACTCAAGGTTTTTCTCAAGGTATACCAACATTACAGAGAAAACACCATTCTGCAGCCATTGTTTTCCAAGAGTAACATTTTAGGTGGTGGCCAAGAAGTCAGCATGGAGTCTGCCTTTTTCCCCATGAATTCAGGAGTAGTAGAACCTCCCTATCTTAGCACATTTTCTCTTGTCAAAACAGGAGACCATAGGCTGGGTAATTAGCTCACAGTTCTAGAGGCTGGGCAGTCCATGGCACCAATATCTGGAGAGGGTCTTCCTGCTGCCTGTTAGCACAGTGGGGGGCATTATAGGACTGGAGCATGAGGGCACAAGAGCCTGGGAGAATGTGCTTCCATAACAAAGACCCTGCCACAGTAGGAGCCCCCTCCCAAGAGAGCAACATCCATCATTTAGGAGGGCAGAGCTCTCCGTAATCCATTAATACACTCATGAGGGTGTAGGGATTAAATTTCCAACACACGAGCTTTTGAGGGACACAGTCAAACCATTGCACTCCCAGAATTTTTATTAAGAGCAGGAGCAGACTTAACTGACCAAATTTCTGACTATTCCTGGCAGTCTGAGAGTAGCGCTTGCCAAGTTATACAATAGAGAATTAAAACGATTGCAAAATAGTCTAAGAAAATACTGCAGAAAATATGTCTAAAGAAAGTTAGAAAAATCTCAACATGGAATTTTTTAGGTGCAACATAGGTGATACTTAAGCACATATAAATGAGAGTTTGTGGACACCAGAGAAAGGCTAACACTTGAAAATGTGCTTTGACATTCTTGAGTTGGTTAAGGCCCTTTGCAACAAAACAACTTAAAGGCGACAGGGCATGGCAGAACATGAGTTTATAATCACTTACTGGAATCTCTGTGACCCAAGTTGTCCTACAGAAAATAATGAGAGACACCCCTTTGTTCTCCTTTCACATAGCTTATGGCCACCACAGTGCTCAGTCCCCTCAGAAAATTGTTGAAGCCTGCTAAATTTTGGAATGAATTTTATTGGTTCAGCACCAAAGCTCATAAAAAGTATAATTCACGTGAGAAAAGAAACAAGATTAATAACTGAGTATTTCAAAGTGATCTGCATTTTACAAAATGGGACATGTGTAAATATATGACATATACGAATATAACATATTCAGTGTAATTTCGTGTATACCACTGTATTTATTCTATACATTTTGCATTGCAATAAATTTTGCATCTGTGCATATATGTACATTGTACACGTAAGCAGTGAACCAAAATACTAGAATATTCATTTCTCGATGATGGGAATTTGAGAGGTATGTTCGTGTTTTTTTTTTTTCTGTTGTATGTTCGGTATTTTCCAGTTTGTTCAGTGAGTTTGTATTAGCTTCACAAAGATAAAAATTATTAGTGTTTGGGGGCAAATCAGTGAGGAACCAGAGGAGAAATCCTGCCCCCCAGAGAAGAAGCAAAGCTGCTGCCCCCTGCTGTCCAGCTTCAGGAACTGTCCCCAAAGTCTCAGACTTTTGTAAGCCGGAGTTTGTTGTTTATTAAGCGACAGAATCTTGATCTACATCTTCAGGGGATCTGAGGCTGAAAACCTTCAGACTATATCCTCTGAGGCACATAGCCAAAATTACATTACATGACCTGGTCGTGTGTAAAGCAATAAAATAAAATAAAAAATGTATGTCACACAGGAACACAAATAGATTTCTTTCAGTTTTTAAAAAGTATGTTAGTATGTGGTATAGTCCATATGAAAACAGAATTATTTAAAAGCACCTTAATATAAACTCAGTACACACTTTCATACAACTGGAAGAGCAGTAGGCTTATTTATACCAGCATCACTACAAACATACAAGGAATAGTTTTCACTGTTACATTATGATAACTATGAGGATGAAACTCCAGTGGAGTTTTCCAGCACCATTGGAGTCTTGGGTGACTATGTATAACCATGGTGTATGCAGTCTGCTATGGATGGAATTTCATGCACTTTCACAAATGATGGTCCATTTGTCAGAGTTTATATTTTTATTATTTAGAAGCTAACTTTTTTTCATTTATTATTAAATCATAGCTGTGTACATTAATGCAATCATGGGGCACCATACACTGGTTTTATAGACCATTTGACATATTTTCATCACACTAGTTAACATAGCCTTCCTGGCATTTTCTTAGTTATTGTGTTAAGACATTTATATTCTATGTTTAGTAAGTTTCACATGTACCCTTGTAAGATGCACCACAGGTGTAATCCCACCAATCACCCTCCCTCCGCCCATCCTCCCCCCTCCCTCCCTTCCCTCTCCCCCCTCTCCCCTTTCCCCATATTCTTAGGTTATAACTGGGTTATAGCTTTCATATGAAAGCCATAAATTAGTTTCATAGTAGGGCTGAGTACATTGGATACTTTTTCTTCCATTCTTGAGACACTTTACTAAGAAGAATATGTTCCAGCTCCATCCATGTAAACATGAAAGAGGTAAAGTCTCCATCTTTCTTTAAGGCTGCATAATATTCTATGATGTACATATACCACAATTTATTAATCCATTCGTGGATCGATGGGCACTTGGGCTTTTTCCATGACTTAGCAATTATGAATTGGGCTGCAATAAACATTCTGGTACAAATATCTTTGTTATGATGTGATTTTTGGTCTTCTGGGTATATGCCTAATAGAGGAATTACAGGATTGAATGGCAGGTTTAAAAGCTAACTATAATGAACATCTGCATTTTAACTCTATCACTGGTAAAAAGCCTTTTCTCACTTTGAAGTTATTCGAAATCCCAGTTCCTTTTAAACATTGACATATCCAAGTTTTTTAAATCATTATTTATTAAATTCAGCGTCTCTTCAGAGCTGGGTTTAATATAGTGAAATCTTCAGACCTCCAGTTTCACAGGCAATTTATTTACAGTCAGTAAAAGACATTGAAGCCAAATTCCTTTTTTAGATATGCTCTCCGTTCCCACTGAACTCACTTACATGTGCTTATTTGAAGGAAAAATGTGGGCAATGTGATAAATACAGTCTCGCCTCACCCATAACCAATTTAAAATAGCCACATCAACAGTCCTAGCCAGGAACCAAGTAGAACTGGAAAGAAAACAAGAAAAAAAAAAAAGTCAGTTTGAAAGCAAATCCGCTTTCACCACATTCCCTGGGAGTAGCCGTTGGTGTATCCACAAAACAGGCTCTGAGGAAGCATCACAATGTGCTGACCGTGACCACGTGTTTCTGAGATGTCATCTATAAATACCAAAATATTGAAAAACTTTGGGCTTTTTTATGACATCTTCTTAAATCTGTTTTTAAAAGTCTGGGACAATTGCTTTAAAAATGCGTTCACCTGCCTGCTCTATGATTCAGAAATGGAACTGGATTAAGGCTTATGAGACAAGCAGGGACTTGTCAGATTCAAACATAAACGCTTGTTCTCCTTTACACAGTGTTCACCTAGTAACAAATCTGTCTGCTGCTCCCGGCGTGCGTGGAGCTGTGGGGTGAAGTTCCTGCGCTGTGTTCCAGGGTAGACTTAGCAAGTTATATTTGTCACGGACACATTCCATCTGCGGATGGATGTGGGGATCAAATGAGATGAATTATCTGGAAATGCTATGAAATGAGCAAAGCTCTGTGTGAACCACTGGTGCCAAGAAGGTCCTGTTGCTGCCCAGCTGGGGACTGAGAAGTGAGGACCCCTCTTCTTCTTTCCTTTCCTCTTTTGGCCAATTAATCGACCCCCTGGTGAAATGTTAATATTTGTCCCCATCCACCGGGAAGTGTCAGAACCGCTGCCTTCCTTCCCTGACTGTGCCCCTAGGGCAGACTGAACAGTCCACATTTGATCCAGAAATTGATAATGTCTTTATTTAATGTATCTTTTCTATGGATTAACTCACCCAGTGCCTTCTTTTCTGTCCTGTCAATTGAGAAGAATACATTTTAAGAGACCAAAATAAAAAGGTTGTTTTTTTTCCATCCAAAAGTAATAGGTATCTATTAGCACTTGGAAAATGCCTTTGGTGGAGAGCTTGACGTTTGTAACCTGCGTACCATAACCAGGTACTCTTGGTTCTCCACATAACAAAAGAAAATCAGATGAATTCAGGATTCAGGTGACACTGTCCTTTCCAAAGAGAGTTCAGTGGAGGACTCGCTTGGCAGAGGGGTTGCTGGCCACCACGGACCCTGAGGGCAGCTGGCACAAGCTCACGTTGGCTGTGACAATTTTCTAAGGAGGAGGGTGGCAGAGCCAACACAGTACCTCAAACAGAATCTGGCCCATCTGGGGGCCTAGCACCTTCTCCTGCAGACGGCGAAGCGACCAGGGCCTGGCAGCTAGGGAAAGCCATCCCCATCCCTACCCCTGAAGAGGACAGGACAGTCTATGATAGGAACACTCTGCAGCCATTGGGGCAAGTCTTCCCAAAAGAACAGCTCTAGGGACCATAACCACTGCTAGGACTTGAGGGCACGGGGGTTGGGGTGGAACAAATATGTCAACCTCTCTCTCTTCCCACCTCCCTCCGTGGCCAACCTCCATGGGAGCTGGAGGGTATGGAGCCGGGCAGACCACTGGCCAGAGATCCCGCAGGCAAGGGGAAGAACTTCCCTGGGCATGAGAGAGCAGTGACAGGAACACAAGCACGGCCGCAGTCTGTGTTACGCAGGTGTGTACAGCATCAGCAGACCAGCCAAGACCACGCGCCTGACACCTTGCAGCTTTGCTGAGCCGTCTCTCTGCACTGCTCCCTGGCTGTCCTGCTCTCCCCAGGCTCACCCTCCTCTGCACCCTTCCTCCGTCCACCCCTTTCCACTCCCGCCCCGTCCTTTTCCTCCATCCTCTCCCTCCAACCCTGTGAACAGGGCTCAGGTCACGCACCTGTCACCAGATGCCCACAGCAGTGTGGGTCACTCTGCACCTGCTGCCAGACAACCTGGGAGCCACATTTTGGTTTCCATCGTGAAGGAGAGTCAGTAACTCCGTGACCAAAAGTCATGTTGCTGCAACCAAACTGTCACCGTGAGGCGAAGCCACCAGGGTTGGCGCGTGTTACCCCTGAAGGAACAAAGCAGCTGAAAGGACAGCTACTCAAGACCTGCTTTTGAATCAGTTCACTCAGGGAGTGCACAGGGAGGAGTGTGTGGAAACGGTCCCTTTCAGTGGCGCTGCAGCTCAGTGGGCAGGGCACTGGCCACATACACCGAGGCCGGCAGGTTCAAACCCGGCCTGGGCCTGCTGGACAACAATGACAACTGCAGCAACGACAACAATGACAACTGCAGCAACAACAACAAATAGCCGAGAGCTGTGCCGGGCGCCTGTAGTCCCAGCTACTCGGGAGGCGGAGGCAAGAGAATCCCTTGAGCACAAGAGTTTGAGGTTGCTGCGAGCTATGACACCATGGCGCTCTACCCAGGGCGACATAGTAAGATTCTGTCTAAAAAAAAAAAAAAAAGAAAGTCACTTTCTAACCTGTGTCTGGCAGTGATGATACAGTTAATTTTAATTTCCTTATGACTCGGTTGCCTTGGGGGTGGCCCCTGCTGGGCTGGAAGAGCAGACTGCAGGGAAGGGGGACCTGGAAGCTCGGGGCTGGCTGCTGTACTGGCTTGTTCCAGTCTTTCTGTTTTCCCTTTTCTCCAATTTCTCAGAAAGAATTATTCTTTGGAAGGAATATGGATGAGCTGCCTGGGAAGGGCCACCAGTTCCATCAGGCTCGGCGTGGCCTCTCTCGCCAGGCCGCCTCCCAGAGCCCAGTCGCACTGGCTGCACCAGAGGCCCACGGGCTGCTGACTGTACATTTCATTTTCTCTCATGTGTTGCTCACAGACTCAGCATGACCCACGCTCCCAGGATGGACGGACGTACCTCCCTGGGTGCTGTGTGCAGGGCAGAGAGCTGTCCCCCAGCGCAGCGCTGAGCACATGCAGACCACCCCCTCCCCAGCCCGCACCTGACCCCCTTCTCACCTATGTTCACCTTTTTTGCCAACATGCTTTGGCAGCTTTGAATTTCAACCCACGAAGTAAATTGAAGTCTGCGTCACTCAAGAATAGACCCGGTCTGGAGAGCACGCAGTGTCAGAACTGGGGCATCCTCAGCCTTGTCGGTGTCTGGGTCACTGTGGAGTGGTCGGGTCACCTCTTCCTGCCCATCTGCTTACCTCCAACTCATTCTCAGTGTTTCTCCCTCAGGCCTTGTGTGGACACACTCAGGGGTTCAAAGAAGATGCAAATTGTTCACACTCACGTTTCCTTTGACTACCGCACCTTACAGATGCTTATCATCCTGACAAAATGTGTTGTTACAGTAATGAAGTGCTCAGTGATGGGAAGTCTGTTACCAAATTTCCATAGCAATGTTTTCTTTATTTGTTACACACAAGTGGTAATAATTGAAAACATCAAGAGGTTAATTTGAAGCAGCCTTTTCAGCAAAACAAAAAGCCTGAGTGACATCACTTAGCATCACCTAAACCAGCTCTTTATTTAAGGCTGGCACAAATGCACACCATTTCCCCATAATTACTAAGTAGATGAGGCCGGCATGCCAGCCCAGCCAGCCTGGCCTGCGTCCCTGCTCCACACTTAGGATTTCTGCCTGTTTGCTGGGTGTTCCCGCTCCCTGTATACACAAGTGCGCAGATCATCTTAGAGAAGTTACACATGACTCTCCAAAGATTCCAGTCTTCAGGAGAAAGGGCAAATTCTTTGTCTCTTTTTGTTTGTTCTCCTTTGTTTCTTAGTCCAAATAAAAATAACTCCCAAAGAGAAGAGCAAAGTAACCATGATGACTAAACACTCAGCAGGGCGTCGGACCCAGCAACTGTCTCCAGATAGCAGTCGAGTGAGTCACCCGGGGTACGTGGGTGCCCTTAGTCTCCAGGGATTACGCAGCACTGACTCCAGGGTGGAGTTTGGGTGCAGAGGCTCCCGAGGCTCAGCACCGGCTGATGTCAGGCTTCCACTGCAGCCAGGAATCAGCAGTATTCAAACAAACACAGCGTTCATTCAGTTCCAAGCCAGGATTCCAGGGGCACAGCCAAGAAAATCTAGGTGGCACAGAACAAGCTCCCGATAATAGAAATTACTGGAAGTCCAGCTCAGATATGGCTCCAATCTTAAACACAGTCCCCTGCCAATGTCCTATTTGTCACTTTAGGACAGTGTGTCAAGGCAGGGGCTCGGTTTCACCCGATGTCTCCAGTTTCCTTGTTGACTTTTAAGTGCCTCTGTTAAGGAATCTGTTTAAGGACTGGACCTATTTTTATTCTCCATCTGTCTGGGTATTTTCTATAAACAGAGATTAACGCCCTACATGTTAACCTATTTTAATCTGTGAACTAGTGAGAGCCAAAATGCCTTTCTAAAGAGTAACAGGATGAGATGAACATTCTGTTTCATAAGACAGAGCTCATAGTTACCAAAGGTTCTTCCAACCATTCAAAGAAGGATGGCTTTAAAAATAAAATTGAAGGAGCATTTCACTCGCTACGATTCAGCTTGATTTTTTAAGCAAGTAGGAAAAAATGCTCTCAACGTGGATGCTTTTCTTTGTGGGGCTCCTCCCTTTTATATGTTTTGGAAGTTATTTAAAAATGAGAATCTTGGGGTGGCTATTGTCTGATTTATTATGCAATCTTGAATAATAAAGATTGCATAATAAATTCTTACATTCCTTACATTCTCTGTTCTTTAGATTCCTATACCCCCCAAAAAGAACAAAAATGCCCGAGTCTAACTGAAAAAGTTGTTGAAAGCATTATCTGGATGTAAAAAGCATATAAAGAATTGCCCAAATATGTCATATCTGGTTCCTTAAAGCTGAGGTCTTTAGCTGAGATTTCACCACTGCTACATAAATGTAATAAATGAGCACTAAAGACTCGGTCGCTTCAATAAATCAATATCGCTTAAACAAACAATTGCACAGTCTACCCCATTGTGGGTTCTGTTGCAAAGTTGAGGTTGCCTGAAATATAGAGAGTGCATATTCATATTCTTCCCATGAAAACTCGTTTCTGCACCTCCACATCAGTGTCAGCTACAGGAGCTGAGGTCCATCTCTCCATGTCGTGGCTCTATTTCTTGTCTCGTACTGGTTTTTAATTAGACATAGCACACCACGAAATTAACCTTTCCAGAGGATACACTTCAGTGTTCTTCAGTGTATTCACAAGCTTGTGCAGTCCCACGACTATATAGTTCCCAAATATCACACACTCATACAACTACCAGGAGCCCCACAGCCGCCAGCGCCAAGTGTCTCGTATCCACCCTCCTCGGCCCCAGCAAACACCGATCTAGCTTCTGTCTCTACAGACTCATCTTTTCTGGACATTTCCTGTTATTCATAGCTTCATTCTCTAACATAATGTTTGAAAGTTCACCCACATTTTAGGGCATATCAGAATGTCATGTTACGGACGGGTCACATTCCATTGTATGTCTATACAACGTTTTGTTCATTCATTCACGGATATCTGTTCTTTCCACATTTTAACTGTTACCAAAAACGCTGCCATGAACTTTTGTGTGCACATTTTTGTTTGCACATATGCTTTCATTTTTCTTGGATATGTGTTAATACCTACTAACAGAGTCACTGAGTCGTGTGGCAATACCACATTTATTGGAGTGTCAGACTATTCTCCAAAGTGGCTGCACCACTTCACACCGCCATCAACAACGTATGAGGGTCGCAGTTCTGCTCATTATCCCAAGTGTGCGAACTCGTTATCGTGAGTCTTTTTGTTGTTTTGTGTGTGTGTGTCTGTTTGATTGGAACCTTTCTAATGGATGTGAAGTGGTGTCTCATTAACATTTTGATAGAATTGCCCTCATGACTAATAATGTTCAACATCTTTCCATGTTTTTATCAGCCCTTGGTGCACCTTCCTTAGAGAAATGTCTATTAAAATCCTTTGTCCGTTTTTATTATCTGTGTTTCTATTGTGAGGCTGCAAACAAATAATGCAAGTCCCTTGTCAGCTATCATAGCCAAGTATTTTCTCACATTCCGCAAGCTGTCCGTTCATTCCCTGGACAGTGTCCACTATGGACAAACACTTCCATTTTGATGAAGTTCAATTTATCAATTTTTTTCCTTTCATTGTTTGTGCTTTTGGTTTTATATCTATAAAAATTGCTTATTCCAAAGTCAGGAAATAATTTTTCTTCTAAGAATTTTGTCATTTAAACACTCAGTTCTATGTCATTATTTTCTGTGTCTATCCCTCTACCCCTACCACACGTTCTTGACTGCTGCTGTGTGAGGTCTGACAACTAAGTTCATGAACTCGTCTGAGAAAAAGCACCACACACACCATTGCTGAGTATCACTATGGTCCCCTCAGAGTACTCCCCGTGACCCTCTGGTGACTGTAGTGGCACTTAGCAATAAGGTATGTAGCACTTTTCTAGCACGAGTTTATGAACTTAATGTGATGGCCATTGACACTGACAACTTGGATGGCCATTTCAGAAAAAAGATTTCCAGATCACTTTGAAAAGTTGACCAGGTGCTGGCACTGGTCCATCACTTCCCGAGGAGAGTCCTTCAAGGGGACCGTAGTGAAATTCAGCAACGAGGTATGTAACACCTTTTCTAGGGCAAGTTTTCTAACTTAATTGTCAGACCTCATAACTTGAAAGTTTTTAACCTCAGGAAGAAGGAATCCTACTTCGTTATTTTAAGATTACTTTGCGTGTCCCTCGAATTTTCATAGGAATTCTCCAGCCCTGGCCTCCCGACTCTCTGGGATTAGAGGTGTGAGCCACCACACCTGGCCAAAGATCTTATTCTTACATAAGCCCCCCATTCTATGTTTCTGGTAGTATGGGTCTGGGGGTGAGAGTATTATTCAACTTAAGATAGCTGTCTGCTAAGTATGGCATCTGGGCTTCTGCAATGAGTCACATACTTTTATTCTTTGCCTAGGTCAGACCTCCCTATTTCTTTGCATAGCAAGCAAATTTTTCTTGGAAATGGAAATTTTAAATAATGTGTTGACCCCAGAAATCAGATTCTCCTCCCATCCCAGTATTTGCTGTTCCTACTCATTTTTTTTTAATTTCAGATTATTGAGAGGGTACGATCAGGTTACAATGTTTGCATTTGTTAGGAAGAGTCCCTGTGGCAGTGTCTGAACCCAGGACGCGTGCCACACACCCTTCTGTTGTGCCCACTAAGGAGAAGCACACCCATTCCCCTCTCTCCTTCCCTTCTCCGCCCCTCGTTCCCCGCCCCTTCCTCAATCTTGAATTGAATTGAGTTTTTCTGCTGTGTGGGCACATATTAGATCATCTACTGGCTTCGTCTAGTATCGAGTACCTTGGATGCTTGCTTTTCCATTCTCGTGATGCTTTACTAAGAAGAAAACGTGTCAGCTCCATCCAGGTCAATGTCATTGATAGCTAATGAATTTTCAGAACCAGTTCTATAAAGTCTCCGCTCTTTGTCATGTGTGGCACCAAAATCTCTGCCACAGTGGTCAGCCAATGAGCCAAGAGAGATTTCCTAAGATGCCCAGAGCAGTAAGCCTCCCACCTTTTCTGCTGGGCTCTGTGTTTGCATCCAGGCATGCCATCCAGACTCAGCCAGGCACTTGGCAGTTCAGCCTGATTCCTTACTTGGTGCTGAGCAGGGCCTGAAGGTCAGCTGGAGGGGAGAGTCTTTTCTGGGCATGGGTAGCTCCGTGTACACACGTGACTTTCCACATTCTCCTCTGTTCTCAACAGAGGCCCGGCTGAAAGCCCGTTGCTCTGAGTGAGCTCTGAGTCAGGTCAAATAAAGACAAGTCTGGTGAGTGGAGTCTTCCGGGAACCACCAGACAATTCCAATAGTGACGTTTCTATGGAAATGGGGCTTTGAAGAAACACTAGCCTTGTTCTGTCCCCAGTGGCTGCCAGCCTGGTGGATTTTCTAAGACCATGTGCTGTTTTTAGGACTATCACGAGGCTGGAGTGGGGGAGTGGGAATGGCACAGGCCATGGTAAAACTCATAAAACTGGCTGTTCTTACCAGGAGTAAGACTATTTCTCTTGAATAAACACTGTCTAGATTGTTGCAAGCCTTTGGTTCACTTCCTGGGTTCTAAAAAAAATCGATTCTGCTCTGTCTTGCCAGTGTTCTTGTTGCTTTTATAGAGTCGAGGAATTTCAGAGGTCCTTCCTCAGTCATTTCCCCAGCATCCTGTGGCTCCATCTTTTCAGACTGATAAATAATTTTCAGATTTTGTATTTATTAGAATCAAAGGGAATGATGAATCTTAAAGGGTGAAGTCCTTAATTTGGCTCAGCTGTGTGCACATCATTCTGGAAATACACCAAAGAAGCAGGCTCTGTTCTTGAACTTGGGAATGCTGCATCCTGGGAAGTCCCTGCCATGATTCTGTTGGTGATAGGCAGAGCAGCCAGTCCTGGTTTCACTGAAAAGAGGCCGTTGATCCCCTGGGAATATCAGGCAACTAAGTGTGGCGTCTTCTCTTATATTTCCAGGAATCACTTAAACCAAAATGACTGGGATTTGTTATTTTGTATAATAAATTTCTCTTTATATCTCTGAATTCCTTCTTAGTGCATTTCACTGTGAGATTTCAAATTCACAATTTGTTACTCTTTTGTTTTGACGGATTGGAATACACTGTATTGTTCAAACAATCTTGTGGTTCAGATCCATTTAAAGTGAAACCAAATGTATAATAAAATGGTATAGTTTACTATAGAGAATATAATGAATCTAAAATTATAATACAAACTGTGACTATAGGGAGGAAGGATAAATTAAAAAAAAAAAGAAAACTAACATTCATTCTGGAACCTTCACTACCATCATCCAAATAGTGTGCCCACCATTTTTGCACACATGTTATTTGTTCCTCACAACAATGTTTTGAAGAAGCGAATGGAATTTCTGTTTTCCTAATTAGGAAAAGGGAAGCTTAAATAATATGCTCGAAGTGACACAACTAGCCATGGACAGTGAGGGGCTTCAAAAAATGATTTGTTCATTTCCCTTTTTTTATTAATAAGGATTTCATTTTGGAAATAATCTTAGTGATAAATACATCTCTCAATTGTCTAAATTTTCATAAAGTTTAAAATACTTCAAGGGATTTCTCTCATGAAGAGTATATAGATAGTGCTGGGGCCAGTGGCTCACACCTGTAATCCCAGCACTCTGGGAGGCCGAGGTAGGTGGATTGCCTGAGCTCCAGAGTTTGAGACCAGCCTGAGCAAAAGCGAGACCCCATCTCTACTAAAAGTAGAAAAACCAGCCAGGCATTGTGGTGGGCATCTGTAGTTCCAACTGCTCCTACTCGGGTGGCTGAGGCAGAAGGATCACTTGAGCCCAGGACTTTGAGGTTGCTGTGAGCTATGATGCAAAAGCAAGACCCCATCTGTACTAAAAATAGAAAAACTGATGCAAGATGATCGCTTGAGCCCTTGAGTTGGAGGTTACTGGGAACTATGATGCCACGGCACTATCTACCCAGGGCAACAGCTTGAGACTCTGTCTCAAAAAAAAAAAAAATATATGAACTATAGATCAAACCAAATATAGAATGCGATATTCTTAGAAAAACATAAATCCCAAAAGAGCCAGCATTGACTGGAGTGTGAAGAGTTGATAGTCATGTCTATCAAAATCCAGCAGGTTCATCATAGAGGCCTGAATTGTTTATTGTCTGAATGTATTTATATTAGCCATTTTAAATTCAGTTTAGAGTGTCAAAAAGTCTCTAAACCAGGAATAAAGACAATGTTTAAAACTAAAAATATTTTCTCAGTGTATCTTCAGCACTTTGGCATGTACCACATAACAGTTTTACATGAGTCATTGTCTTAAAATAATTTTCTTCCTAATGTTAACAGGACTTTCTTACAGAGGTTTTCATTTTGCAAACAAATTTTACAGCAATTGATATTTCAAAAATAATTTTAATATCATATAAAAATTATATTTTATATTTTAAAATGACATCAAAACAGGCAACAAGTGGTGTTATCACTGTCTCATAAACTGGTCATAATACACATCGGGTCACCATCCAGTCCCTTCTATTCTCTCAGAGCATTAATCCCATTCAGAGTAGTGTGATATTGCCACGGTGCACACCTTCATCATTTTTTGTAAGAACCATAAACTGTTTGTGACTGAAGCTCTTGATCTGGTCCGCTCAGGAAACAGGAGTCATCTGATTAGCAGGACTGTTGTGCTGCTTTGAAACATAAATGTTAATCCAGAAGTGTCCTGTGTATGGTTATTATGGTGACTATTTTAACACATGCCTGTTTCTTTCAGCCCCTTAATGCCTCTGTGTAACTTACCAGGTGGAAGGCAGTTTCCTTAGCGTAAAATGAAAGGTACCGTTGGTGAGGTTTTAACACCCATAAGGGAGAAGAGAGAAGATGCTAATTAATGTCTTAAACTTATATTTAAACTTTGAATTGCTGTTTGCAAAATTTGAAGAGTTAAGAGTACCAGAAAAATGCCCCCAAATAGGGACAAAAACACTGCAATGGAACTGGCCAACTGGATGGCAGGCACTCTGAGTTAGGGGTAGGATGATGCTTTTTATGACAAATTACATCCAACTTTGACTTTCACATAGACATTAATATTATTAAAGGATTATGAAAATCCAAAGCTAAGAAATGGAGAGAAAATGTACTTGGGGAAGATGAATACTAGTGTCTCCAGCCCAAGAAAATGTACAATCACTTTTACGTGTCCCACTCCAGACATTGCCAAAAATGCTCCTGCCAGACCAATTTTCCTGCAAATAACAAATTCAGACTTGGATAAATTTGTAAAATAACTGCTTGGAGGTAGGAGACAGTGAACCAAAGCTGGAAGATTATAGAAGGGAAACGATTTGGAAGAAAGACTGGTATATGGCAATTTTCCTGCTGTTTTAATGATTTTAGCCTGAGACCAGGCTGCAGTCAGCACTAACAAATAAAACGTTGACGGAAAACTCAAACTTGTTATGCCCTAAAGAGCCAAAGAACAAAGTTTATAATAATCATGCTGCCCCAATGTGAGGGAGATATTCCAAAAAGAAGATAGCCAGAGAAGGGAAGCTCAGATCCTAGATAAAAATTTTGACTAATTAAATGACCTTGGACCATGGAAACGCAAGGTAAACTCAAAGCACTTCAAAATGAATTTCAAGCTGCACCTAAAAGACATGTATGAGTCCAAGATGATTGGCTGCTAAAAGGCAGAAAATCAACACTTCATTTAGGAAGACAGCAGAATTCAGATTCTCTGTGTCTTAAGAATATTCAGGAAAGCTGGGAGCAATGGCTCATATCTGCAATCCCAGCAATCTGGGAGGCTGAGGCATGAGGATCCCTTGAGCTCAGGAGTTGGAGAACAATCTGAGCAAGAGGGAGACCCCATCTCTATTAAAATAGAAAAAATAAGCCAGGTGTTATGGTGCCTATAGTCTCAGCTACTCAGGAGGCTGAGGCAGGAGGATTGCTTAAACTTAGGAGTTAGAGGTTATTGTGAGCTAGGCTGAAGTCACGGCACCCTCGGTTGGGTGACAGAGTGAGACTCTGTCTCAAAAAACAAACAAACAAAAAACAATATTTTGGAAATAATGTAAGTTCAGTCAGTAGGTGAAAAAAGAGGGAAATTTAATCCCCATTTTCAAGAGAAAAGAAAATGAATGAAACCAACACCAAAATGCTCATATGTTGACATAAGCACACAAGGATATTATTTTGCCTATGCCACATGGTGTAAAGGGAAGTAAGATTTCAATACATAAAAATATAAGGAGTCTCATGTATGAGAAAACTGGAAACTAGGAAAAAGGCCAAATGGAAATTCAAGAATAAATATATATATATATATATATATACAATAAACATGCACTGATTAAGCTTAACAGCAGGATGGAACTGACAAAAGACAGGCAGCAAACTTAGAGAAAGGTCAGTGTAACTCTTTCAATTTTATCAATACAGATAAAAAGATTGAAAAAGTGAACAAAGCTTCATGGACCTGTGAAATAGTGTCTGGAGTTCCAACACACGTGTAATTGGAGTTCCATAGTGGAGGAGAAGGAAAAGAGGACATACAACATTACTGACCAATATTGGGTGAAAAGCTTTTAACTTGATGAAAGACATACATTGATAGGTTATTGAAACACAGTAAATTCCAAATGTGGGTGTGCACAATTAAAACGAGTGAGCATATAATAGTTAAAATTCTTAAAACCAAAGGAAAGTAAATGTGTCTACAAGCCAGAGGAAAATGGCAGGTTACTTACATGCAAACAAAGATTCAAATATCTTCTGATTCCTCGTCAGAAATTCTGGAGTGAAACAAGTGCTGAAAGAAAAGAAACTGCCAACCCACAATTCTATGTCCAACAAATATACTCTTCAAAGAAGGTAAGATAAAGGCAACCTCAGATATTGCACCACTGCACTTTGGAGGATGGTAAGTTGTTTTCTAGTTTCATAGCTCTGTAGATGGAGAAGAATTTTGCCCCACTGTCCATCACACCAAGAGTCTCACCCACACCTGATTTAGATAACGGAGGTGATGAGAGTTTTTAAAAAATTGGATAATATTGAGGTGATGTTTTCAATTTCAAGTTAATGCTGCAATATTTTTAGAATTGGGGGGATGTTGGGATGGGGTGCATGTATTTGCACATGGGGGACATGAATTTTAGGGTGCCAGATGTTGGGACCTGTTGAGTTGAACAGTGTGCCCCTGTCTACAAAAATTCATACTGGGAACCTGTGAATGTGACCTTATTTGGAAACAGGGTCTTTGCAGATGTACTCATGAGCTCATTGTGCAGTAGAGTTGACCCTAATCTAATGTTTGGCATCTATGGTATCCTCATAGGAGGAGGGAAATTTGGACACAGATGCAGAGGGAAGATGGCCATGTGAAGACCCAGGCAGAGACTGGGGATATTGCTGCAAATACCAAGGAACGCCACAAACTGCTGGTATCCCCAGAAGCCAGACCCTGCCAGAACTTCTGCGTTAGACTTCTGGCCCCCTGAATTTTGAGAGAATAAATATCTCTCTCGTTTCTAAATCATTCAGTGGTAGCACTTTGTGATACCAGCCTAGGAAACTAATAGAGGAGGAAAAATAATTATTACCACACACTCATACGATCATCCTCATAGAACTTTCAAGAGTATATAAATAAGCCATTAAGACAAAAAGAAAAATTCAGAAAGATTTATGGGGCCATATTAATATACAAAAAACTACATACCAATAAAACAATTATATAACAATTATTTATTATAATAAATAATAAAGTAATAAAATAAGGAAACCTCCCATGATAGCTACCCAAAACTCTAAAGTAGCTAGAAATAAGTTTTTAAAAAATAATGCCTTCAAGATTTTTATGTAAACAAATATAAAATTGAATGAAGAAAAAAGATAAATGGATAGTGTTAATGAAGTTTCTATCAAAAATTAATAAATAGATTTTCACAGATTTTGACAAATGTATCTAGAAATTATTTTAAAAGAGTAAAAGGATCCCAGAATGATTTAAGTAAAAAGGTAGCTGCGCTTAATTAATATTAATAATATTAATTATTACCCTAAGTCCCCTGGAACTCAATGACCTCACCTCTCTAATCATAAAGAAAAAAGTCACAGAAATGAAAACACATCACTAACAGGCATCTGTAGTGTCATCACACAGTGGGTTTAGTCACCTCTATATGAAAATAACTCAACCACCTTTGAAGTCCCTGCTTAGAACCAATTTGAAGGGATAATGTTGCACTCACTGCTCCATAATCATTCCTTTGTGTTAAGTGAATGAGGAAAATATCAGTCTGGTGAGATGTTAATTATAGGTCTAAGGAATAACTTGAGTTAATAAATCAAAAGACAAGTCTGGAGCTTTGTAAACAAGTTTCGGCACCTCTAGGTGAGACACTGCTGAGAAGCACCCCACACTTGCTGATGTCTGTGAAGCAAGTTTTAGCTTGGCAACAGAGCATAACTAAAGCTAGAACTCGCCTTGGGGACGTGAACAATGTCACGGAGAGTGCCCGTGTGTCAGGGGACAGAATTCATGTAACAAACAACTCAAACTGCCCTCCTTCATTCCCAGTAAGCCCCGTCCTCAATAATAAAAATAACCACATTTTCACATTCTTCAGATATCTTACGGTCATTATAATATCAATATTATCTGCTTGCAAAAATAATACAACTGTGACCTTCTACCATCACTGGCCCCAGTACGTAACACTCATTCAGAATAACTCTGAGAGAATCCAGAGACTCGGTGTGTGCAGATGAGGAAACCTGAACAGCACAAAAGAAAGAAAGGGACGTGTTCCTGGCCTCACACTGACTCAGCAGCACAGTCCCCACGAAAATGGAAACTTCATTAACCTTTGAGCAACAGGACCACCTGAGTCCTGGTCTGCCGTTGAAAATGACTCCTGCCAGGCTGCCACAGAGGAAGGCAAGATATAGCTTATCCATTACTCTTCCTTGAATTGTTTACTGTTATTATGTGAAGGTTATTAACCTGGGTTTTTATGAATTTTTTTGTATTTTTTATATTTCTTATATCCCAGAGCCAAAAGGTAAATTGGAGAGTGAAGCTGTTATGTTGATGGTACTTCTGAATTCTGGAATTCCCCAGCCCCTGTCTCCACAAAAAGCAAAGGAGGACAGATCAGTAGACGTCTTCATCATACTTAAAACACTCTGTCCCAAAAACGTGATTCATGGACCTTTCTAGTTAGGCTAATTATTCTTCATACCAAAAGATTTGCCCAGTAAAGGAAGAAAATGACTGAGCTCTATTCACCATGAAATTGCAAGTCATTACTTTCCTAAGTTCTCTTTCCTAAAGTGAAGACCATTCATAAATGCAAATATCTATCCGACATTCCACCGGGTCAGAAATATGTAGGTGACGTACCACGTGGAATTAAATGATTGCATCACAATCAGAATTCATTGGTTACATTGACTAGTAAATTTTATTTTGCTTGGTTAATAAAAAGAAAACTTGAATAAAAGATGATGCCATAGGGAATGAAAGAGAACTAAAAATTAAATTTAGTTAAATTTAATATTTTAACTTATCACGGGAAAATTGCATTGATTGGGACCATGAAAGTGCTGCAATCAATTTACTTGCAATGACACTTTCAGCTTCAGACAATGTCATCACCATCATCAAATAATAAGAAGTTCACAGGGGAAGAGAAATATGTTGGAGGAGGTAGTTAAAAGATTAGGAAATCATAAGCCAGCAAAGTTTATATTTGTTTGATTCTTTTTTGTTTGATTAGCATTCTCTGCCTACAAAATCTACAGCACACGAATTGTTAACACTGGGCAGCTGCTTCTAGAGTGTGAAACTACTGATTCTTGGAACATCCCTCGGAACAGATTATCTTCCCAAAGCCTTGGCACGTATGTGATCATTAGAATTGCATTTCTTTGGGTAAAAAGTCACCCTAGGGAAGACAGCACAGTCGAGAGGCATTTACTTTGATGAAAATTATTTTGGCATATCTTTTCAAATATAAAAAGCCAGTTGGGAAAAATGAGGGAGGCTTAAAAGTGCAGAAGGCTCTTTGGAGCCCATGGTGTAGGGAGAGAATGAGGCTCCTGGGCAACAGAGAGCAGGTGAGGTGACCCGGGATGAGTTACTCAGCCTCCCAGCCAGCCATGCTAATGGACGGTGATAAAAATAAGCACCTGTCTCCCACGACTGCAGGACTAAATTAGCATGGCAATGACTCCCAGAAAATATGTGCTCATTAAATATTAACCATGTCTCTCCGTCCCAGTCCTTCTCCACCCCACTCCGGCATTACCACCACTGCCTCTCCGCAGCCTCACAACCCCCCGCACGCTGTTTGCCGCAGGTGAAATCAAAGTCATAGATGCTGCTTCTCCCATCCCTCTGACCGGAGACTTTAACCTACGAGCAAGAAAAAAAAATTATTCAAACAACATCGTTTCTCCCGAATGCCTTTCCAATGAGATGAAGGCATCTCAAAACATGATGTAAATTTTCAGTTATATTTTCTCCCCCAAAACATTGGAACTAAAAAGTGTTCCAAACACACATCTGTCTGTACCCCTAGGGGAACTGGTAAAACATCTTCGACACCAACAACGAACACAAATACCCAGTTCTGAGGGGAACTGCTTTTCTCTGATAACTGTAAAACACAGACATCCTCATTTTCTTCTCTTCTTTTCAAGTTTGACTTTTAAGAGTTAGGTGAATATATGTCATGAAATATTCCTAAACTATTTTCTTTGGTATGATTTTCTCTTAGAAATTGAATTCATTCTCTCTGTGTCTCTCTCTCTCTCTCTCTCTCTCTCTCTCTCTCCCTCACTTTGGGTTGGCACATAGGTTCATAAGCCATGTGAATTAATTTCACAAAAAATATCAAGGGAATGTGTTAACAGAGACAATGGTGTCTGCCTCTGACACTTGGACTTGGCTTCACAGTAACTCTCAGGGATGACACTATAGATTTTTGGTGGGAACAGTTCTCAGGAAAGGAAAGTCTTTGAGGCAGAGTCCTGGGGCCCCCAGTGATGTACGTCTTCTGATGAATGATCTGTTTATGGACTCAAAGGCAAGACAGTTAGTGAATGTCACAACTAAGTTTTTTATTTCAGTATTGCTTTTTTTTCCCTAAAATTTGCTTCTGGTTTTTTTTTATTATTAAATCATAGCTGTGTACATTAATGCAGTCATGGGGTACAATGTGCTGGTTTTATATATAATTTGAAATATTTTCATCACACTGGTTAACATAGACTTCGTGGCATTTTCTTAGTTATTGTGTTAAGACATTTATGTTCTACATTTACTAAGTTTCACATGTACCCTTGTATGATGCACCACAGGTGTAATCCCACCAATCACCCTCCCTCCGCCCATCCTCCCCCCCCTTCCCCTTCCCCATATTCTTGGGCTACAATTGGGTTATAGCTTTCATATGAAAGCTATAAATTAGTTTCATAGTAGGGCTGAGTACATTGGACACTTTTTCTTCCATTCCTGAGATACTTCGCTAAGAAGAATATGTTCCAGCTCCATCCATGTAAACATGAACGAGGTAAAGTCTCCATCTTCCTTTAAGGCTGCATAATATTCCATGGTGTACATGTACCACAATTTATTGGCACGGCCTACAGACATATGAAAAATTTGCTCATCATCCTTAATCATCAGAGAAATGCAAATCAAAACTACTTTGAGATATCATCTAACTCCAGTAAGATTAGCCCATATCACAAAACCCAAAACCAGAGATGCTGGCGTGGATGTGGAGCAAAGGGAACACTTCTACACTGCTGGTGGGAAAGATGTTTGGAGAACACTTAGATATCTAAAAATAGACCTACCATTCAATCCTACAATTCCTCTACTAGGTATATACCCAGAAGACCAAAAACCACATTATAACAAAGATATTTGTGCCAGAAATAATTGCTAAGTCATGGAAGAAGCCCAAGTGCCCATCGACCCACGAATGGATCAATATTGCATTTTTTTAATTCATAGAACCTGGCCCATAGTATTTGCTCAGGAAAATATTTTTAGTGAATGTACTTATACATTTAGTATTTATTGACTATTCACTATGCCATTTGTGACAGAAAGATCACAAAGGAATAAAACACTGTCCCTTCTCTCCCAAAACATTATATAATGACATATGCAAAAAATACATGTGAACATAACAATATTATAAAATAGTCGGCAGCATCGGGCAAACAGAAATCGTGGGGATGTGGCAGAAGTGCAGAGATGTATCTGATGTACGTTGCTTCTCCCTTTCATTCCAGAATACGGAAAAAATTACATTGTATTTTAGAGATAAGGATACTAAAAATATGTGTAAAATACAGAGAGAAATGGAGACCCACGATAAATATATTACTAACGCAGGCCGAAAATGTCTGTTTTATTCATTTTTAAAAATGACTAGTCACGGGAATAAGCATCCTATGAATTGAATATGTTTCTTTTTCTTCTAGGTTTGACATGTTGATTTCAAGTGTGTGCCTAAGATGAGGCAGTTTGCAAGTGTTTCTAATCTCACCTGATAAAATCATATTCCTAAGCCACCCTGCTTGGTGTGAGGGAGGGAGGATAAAGTCTAAAGTGCAATCTGTCTTCTGATGAGATAGCTCCAGACTGATTCGTGAGAGGAAATTGCTGAGCACAAAACATTTGTGTTTGTTTTCTGTTCACTCACACCACGATGTGGGGAATGGCATTTTCGTATCAGAGTATGGCTCTGTTGTAATAGTTCATGAAAAATTACAGCTCGACATCCAAACCCAGGTCTGCCTGTACCCCGCGGGTGAACTGCTAAAATATTCTTAAAGGAACAACAAATACAAATACCCAGTTCTGATGGAAACTGCTTTTCTCTGATAACAGCAAAAGCACAGACATAATAATGTAAGTCATTGAAAACTTTTTAAGTCCCAGAAGGGTAATGGACACGGTCTTTCCACTCTGGCTTGCCTTGGTATAGTATTTGTAGGAATAAATCTGAAGCATCTACTCTAATGTATCATTAAACTTTCATCAGATCATAGTCAGAAAGCGTGAAGATTAAAACTCAGTGCAGCTGAATAACGCATGTGCTGAAATGGGGATCGTCCCTGTTAACCTCCTAATCCTCTCTTGGCTGGAGCACTTCAGTGGGCCAATGGGTGTTTGCCCGTTTTGAACTGAAGCACTAATATCCTGACCACAGAAGGGGGTGCTCTATCATTTTGAAAATGCAAAATGAGTGTGACCGTGGGCCGTGCTGGCTCCACCCGAGTAAGGAATGAAATCGACTCACCACGTACTACAATCCTCGAGATGTTGAGATGCGCTAGATGGGTCTGAAGCACCTTTCTGTGTGTTCTCCCATAAGCGTCATTATCCTCTCAGCTTCCTTATGACAGGGCATGTCCTTCTGTCAGATGCTCAGTATCCCAACTCTCAGTTTTCGTTTTGTTGAAATTTTAATCAGCTCTTTAATTCCCTGAAGGGGGAAGGTGCTGCCATCTGTGTGCCATGCTCTCTGGGTACTCATGATCTCTTACCAGAAGTGAATGGTTGAGGTGAAGAAATCACTTTGAGGTTTCAGCTAGAGGAGGTCTGAGAGCTGAAGGATGGTGAGACCTCCTAATGGTCCTCCGCCAACCCCAGGGCTTGTCTGGGAACGGCGTTCACCGTGAGAGGCCGGCTGTGCACATACCTGTGCAGTGAGTCACACACTCACTTCCCTTGCTTTCTGAAAGCTTGAATTGTTTCTTTTTCTATGAATTTTACATTAGCAGGGAAGCCATTTATGTATTCTTGTATTTTTCTTTATTCCTACTGAACTTTAAATCAGTCTCAATAATCTTTTTGTGTCTTTGAAACTGAGAAATCTTTATACGATGCTTTAAAGAGAGGAGAAATCATAGTGGATGAAGTAGGCGCGGCTCTTCTTTTGAAATAAATATGAGGGACAAAATACTATTCATTTGACCTCAGATTTTGACCCCAGAAAGAACTTAATGGGTTCGTGAAGACAGATCACCACTATGGGGCTGAGGAATAAACCACATTAAAGACAGGACACCCCTCATCTGAAATTACTTTATTGAGAGTCCTCCAGAAGCCCCCAAATTCCCATCACTAATAGCTGGGGCTGAGCATAGCACCACAGGAAATCCCTAGTAATAGTAACATCCATGAACGTGTAGCACAACCATCTTTGATAGTTACCATCTGAGTGAATGATTAGTTGCCTTGTACCTTAGCAGAAGGCCAGAAAGGGGGAGGGGGGTTGTGTGGCTTTGAAAAAGTGAGGGGGGACAATATTGAGCAGGGGCGAAAAAAGAGACACAAATCTGAAGTCACAGCAGGACTGAATGAGAAGACTGCCTTACAGGTGGAGGGACTGGAGAGGGGAGGCGTGGGGAGGGGAGAGGGGAGAGAGGTGGGTAAAGGAAAGGAAGAGAGGGGCAGGGGAGAAGAATGGAGGGGAGGGAAGGGGAGAGGAGAGGGGGGCAGGAGAGCACTGGGGAAAGGAGGGAAGGGGAGGGGAGGGGAGGGGAGGGAAGGGGAGGAGAGGGGGAGGGGAGGGAAAAGGTGGAGAAAGGAAAAGAAGGGGAGGGGAGGAGAGGGCTGGAGAAAGGAAGGGAAGGAAAGGGGAGGAGGGAAGGGGAGAGAAAAGAAGAGAAGGACTTAACGACTACTTCATGTCAGGCACTTCTCTGTCTGAGACACTGCAGGAAAGAGGAAAATCAGCCAAGGCAGCTCCACTGACAGCCAGACAGGGGTTTGCTTCACAGTAGGGGTGTGCACCGGCTTATCCCTCTTCAAGCATCTTCACTGACCCACATCAAAGATGCACACAATCAATATTTGTTGAGTGAACAAGTGAATACACAAATACAATAATTTAATTTTATTTTAAAGAATCTCTGGCATTCTGTATAGACATTTTACCTTATTTGAATATAAACAATAACATCCGTGTATTATTATCCAGCAAATATACAGATGTTAAAGGAAATATATAGATACATTAAAGAAAAGAATAGGGGGGAAAAGAAGCAGTCAAGAGACAAAGCCCGATGTGACTATTTATAGTGTGATGAAAAACAGTTCACAGAAATTCCTACTGAGTGATCGTTCATTGGGAGAATAACGGCTGATGGTCAAGGCTACAGGAAGGCTGGTCCGGAAATGGGAACCATGCAGGGAGGCTTAGATTGCCTGATGGAAAGCTCAGCACTCCTGAAAACCAGGAGAGAAATTAAAGAACAACTGGTGTGTTGGGCGGCGCCTGTGGCTCAGCGGGTAGGGCGCCGGTCCCACATGCCGGAGGTGGCGGGTTCAAACCCAGCCCTGGCCAAATTAAAAAAAAAAAAAAAGAACAACTGGTGTGTTTTTTTGATATAAATAATGGATTGATCCAGTTTTAAAGACATCGCTATGCCGTCAACAGCAAAAACCCTACATATCGCATCTATGAGCCAGGGTTCTTCCCTACGCTGGCCGGTACGCAGTGTGGCGTCCCTGAGAACAAGATGCAGAGCACAGTTAACCAACTGAGTGCTGGAAAGTACTAAAGGGTTGGCTCTGCTGTGTCTCACCATGAGATTCTTGCCAGGGGCACCAGCACCATTCGTCTAGTTTCCTGGTTTCTGATCTGGAGGCTTCAAGGCACTGGAAATACCACATGTCACGTGCTGGGCTTGATTCGTGATTCCCACTGGCCTGTGGTTCATTCACTCAGCACACATTTCTAAGAGCCCGGTGAGTATCTTAGGGCAGTATCTTAGGTTTGGGGAAAGAGCAACGGGAAACAATCTCTGGACTCAATGGCTTCATCGTGTGGGCGTATTGGAGGGGTGAGTCAGTGGCGGAAGAGGAGCAAATACAGAAACAGGAACAAAAAACACAAAGTCAGGGCTCCAGATGTGGAGGGATGAGCGAGTGATAGCCAGGAGGGCAGACGTGCCCTGAGCTCTTTTCAATGTGGTGGTGAGTTGGTCCTGTCTGTGGAAGGAGGAGGCAGAAGCTGAAGGAAGCCAGGAAATGGGACCTCACAATACCCTGGGGAAAGCCTTCCAGGCAGAGGGAACTGCAGTGCAAAGGCTCTGAGGCCAGACTGCTCGTGAGGTGTTGCAAGAAAAGCAAAGAGTCCAGGGGAGAGAAACGCAGGGGGCGAGGTGGGGTGCTGAAGATGAGCCAGGAGGCCGAGCGCACTGGCCGCCAGGAGCCAGGGAGGCTGCATGAGGTCCCTGCAAGGGTTCCTCTCAGGGAGCTCAGGGGATTTTGCTGGGCAAGTCTCTACTTGCCAAACACTGAAATTCACTTTCCTGCCCCTGCCAAGCTTCACGAACTAGGATCCCATTTCTGCCCAGGCTCCCTTCCTTAGGGGAACAACCCACACCTGTGTTTAGTCACCTTCACTCTGGGACAGTACCCTGGAGGTTGCTGTGGAAATGTAAAAACCGAACTGTTGACAGAGTCAGCACAGCGAGGTCAGAGGACACTCGGAGACCTTCCCTGAGTCAGTGGCACTTTGCACAGAGCCTCGCTCACATCTGACCTTGCCCGTGTGTTCACGTGGGTATCACTCAGAGCTCGGAGACAACACAACACCAGTTACATCATGTGTCTGTATTTACAAATGACACGTCGCTTGATGCCAGCTCCTTATTATTCTGTAAATACTCCATGTGCACCTGACTGAAGGGTCACTGGCAGGAACGTCTACAGACCTTCGCATAAGCCTGAGCCTGTCCCTGTATCTTCCCACCTAGTTCATAAATGTCTGATGACAAGGACTTTTTCTACCCTTCTCTGTATCTTGCACAAACACCAGGCCTTTCACAGAGTAGAATACCATGGCCTCAGATAGATAGATAGATAGATAGATAGATAGATAGATAGATAGATAGATAGATAGATAGGGCAGATAAACACAGGAATATATATAAACAGAAGATGTGCAACCTGCTTTTTTTGCTGGTGACTACAGCAGGAATTCCAGCTGTGATTTCCAATGCAGTGTCTTGTTACCAGCACCATGAATATTCCTTGCAAAGCTAACGGAGGTGAATTTCTCGACTGTCAAAAGAGTAAATCATACAATAGGGGTGAGTGAGGCAAAGACTCCTGTGCCTGGTTGGGGTGTATCCGCCCACCGGCCTGCAGACACATCCTGGGAGAGTATCATGGGGCCGTCCCAGCATGCTGCGGATTGCATGTGGCTGGCAAAGTTTCTGCTCTGAGAGTCACAAGGCAGTTAGCTAGGACAAGGAGAGACCATATATGACCCTGACGCATGCCAAAATAAAGAAATAATTCTACAAGCCTGTTTGGAGCTTACGCAGGGAAAGAACTATTTCTGGGAGACAGTTCTCCTGGGAGAAATATTTCCATATGTTGGGGGTTTTATCCCACAAGGGGAATAGGAAAGTTCAGTAAGTCATATTAAATGATCATAAATGTGTAAGGCCAGTTTTGTGTGATAGTTACTGTGTAGTTAATGGTTATGTGATAATACGTGGTTCGTACATGTAATATACAGTTCGCATAGCATCTAACTGCTGGTTATTCAGAAACGATATAGTATTTTCTGCTGAAAACAAATCGTTACAGAACAAAGATTCCTAGGCTTACCAGTGAGCAGCGCACAGGATATCTGCCGCTCAGAGTGATGTGGTTTCAAACAGCATGACAGTCAGTTGTCATTAAACATATTTAGACAATTTTGAAATTAGATTTCTTCCTCAAAATGTCCAAATCACACATTAAGCAGGAAATGAGCAGAGATGTGAAAAACCTCACGCCTTCTTAATGAGGACATGAGCTGCTGCCAGCCCTTCCCATTTAGTGCTCTAATTTCCCAGGTAATCCCCCTGCGCGAGCACGGAGGCGGAAATGCCAGCCTTTCATCAGCTGTCAAATTGGCCGGCTCCCCAGGGAGTCACAGGACCACTGAATCATGACAGCATCACGACTTTGCATTCTGTCCCTGAGGTTCTCCAAAGAGAGCAGACAGGTTTGGATATACAGACGATTTCTACCTTTTGCCACACGCGTGTATGACCACACACATACACGCGCATAGAAACTTACTTGCATGTTCCCGTGTGTGTTTATGCCACACACGTGCATAGTATTGAGCATAAAAATTCCAAAGGTTCTCAAAGTTGTGATAATAAAATCATATGATGCTCTGGGGTTGTTAGAATTTCCTTGGACTTCGGGAAGACCCTTTCTGCAGTAAGAGTTGCTGTCCCTGTGCACACCGAGAAGGTGCCGGCGCTCACCTGGAAAGGGTGTTATCGACCTGTTCCTCTGGGGTCAGGGCTTGCTCTGGGAAAATGTCGCTTATTCTAAATACCTGTGGTCTAATTCTTTGGTGTTTGTGCAGCATTTCCGTGAAATAAAATTGTCCTTCCCACCCCTTCTGCAAGCTCAGGGCTTCCGGACTCTTTTAGACGGATGTCAGGGCTGAATGCAGGTTGCAGTAGGAGCCTCCGGCAGCCCACAAGGCCAGCGGATCAGTGCTGCGTAAGACAGAAGACGTATGGAACACTGGACAACTTCCAAGAAAACACGCTGTTTTTCGCTTAGGTCGTCCAAATATATTCAAGCAATGCATCATCCTTAGAGAGCAGTTTTTCTCTTTGGGGAAAAGTTGGTATCTTTGTGGCCCCGTCACTTTATTAGCATTAGAATGGGAAATGTGAAAGATAGGAGAAAACATTTGTGATTTTTATTTATTTATTTTATTTTATTTATTTATTTATTTATTTATTGCAGTTTTTGGCCAGGGCTGGGTTTGAACCCAGCCACCTCCGGGTGATTTTTAGAACCCAGTCGAACATGGTCACCTGCTAACAGCCTGCCTGGTTTTCTGTCTCACTTGTATTGGCTGGAAGGGTATGCACGGAAACATGGAGAAAACACACAAGCAGATGCACACACGTGCACACAGACACACACACGCAAATGCACAACACACGTGCACATACACAGGCAAATGCGTCCTTTACTGCTGAAAAAATACTAATATCATAATAACTATAAGAATATTTTAATATTTACCTGGCATTTTTGCACAGCAGTAAGTTCCCATTAAAAAATAAAAATTTGATGGCTGGCACAGTGGCTCATCCTGTAATCCCAGCACTCTGGGAGGCCAAGGCGGGTGGACTGCTTGAGCTCAGGAGTTCAAGACCAGTCTGAGCAAGAGCAAGACCCCAATCTCTACTAAAAAAAGAAAAATTAGCCGTGTGTTGTGGCAGGCACCTGTCGTCCCAGGTACTCAGGAGACTGAGGCTTGAGCCTAAGAATTTGAGGTTACTGTGAGCTAGGACACCACGGCACTCAGGGAGATAGATAAATAAATAAAAGTTACAAATAAAATGTGAAACAAATTTTGTGATTTTTTGCTACAATGTAAATATGACCTTTAGAAAGTTCAGAGATTATAAAGGACCTTGATCTTAGAAGGAATAGAAGAGAAGGGTGGAAATCAAAATACTTGGAAACTTACCAAAGCTATGGAGAAAGGGGAACTCTGAACAAATTTGCTTAGACCAAAGATATCTCTCACACTGTGAGACATAGAGGCTAAACCTCTAAATTAGGACAGCAGGCGTCCTTCTGAGAGCTAGAGGGAGTCCAGGGGGAGTCTCACTGGGGACAAGACGGCAGTCTCTGGACTCTGTACAGCTGCGCGGACTTCAGCTCTGTCAATCCTGCATACCAGGTAGAAAATTCCGTACTGCCATTCACAATCCTGAACCAGATGGTCACTGGAGCACCTTCCAACACCGTCAGGCCTAATAACTGATGCATTATGAGACACTTGTTCAGTTATCCAAGTTCTTATAGAAACAAGACCAATTTGCTTTTATTTCAAACTTCAGAAACAGTCCACTATGAAATTTGCCGTTGTTTTCTAAAGCATGGCATGTTTCCCAGTGTAAGCTCACACATGAGGTTTAGTGCTTACCCCGCGGTGCCTTCCACCCACGAGGAGTCAGCTTTCCTGCTGAGTCGACTGCATTGTGGGAAATTCATAAACGTTGAAGATTCAGAATTAATATAAACCGTTTCATATATTGTATTTTTTTAATTCTTTATTAAATTAACAACTGGAACAAAATTTCAGTTTGAACCATAATGTCTTTCTCTGGCCAGGTTGACTCTCTTTAAATGTTCAGGTACTACTTACAAGTTTCTTTCATTACTTTAAGAAATAATTATTGATTGCCTACTATATGGGGAGCATTATTCTAGTATTTGGAATATAGCAGAGAAAAAAATCACACTGTTTAAAGCTTAGATTCTAATCTGATATTCTAAGGAGAAGATGGAAAATAAATAATAAAGGGCCAAATGCTATAAAAAGAGGAGGAGAAGGCGGGGAGAGAACTGGGAATGTCGGGGTGGAGAGAGGGGCCTGAGGGCGTGGGCGGAGACTGAGAATACTGCAGCTTTTAAAAGTCAGTCTGGGTGAGCTTCTTCTAAGATGGGATTTTAGAGCAAAGACCTGAAGGTGGGGAGGAAATTAGCTGCAGAGAAATCCGGAGAGGAGCTCTCCAGGCAGAGGGAGGGGAGATACACGGCGGGAAGTGGGAGAAGCGGGGTCAGGTGGGGCTGGAGTCAGGCTGGAGCAGGGCAGGTGTGCACAGTCGTTAGTGGACTGGGTGCTAGTCCAGCGATGGGCAGCACTGCAGGGTCTCAGCACAGGGCACAGCATGTGGCTTCAGTTCTCAAAGCGCCCTGCCTGCAGTGACGGCTGAGGGCTGCAGAGGCAGTGACAGGAGAAACTGACAGCTCGGCTCCGTCAGGCTTCCCTTCTTCCACTTGGTTGGCTTGAGCCCCTGGGATCTCAATGAAATGGAACAACCTGAGAATCTGAGGGATCCCCATTTCTAAAACAGACAAGGGGCGCCCAGGCACATTTTAATGCTTTGATACACTCTGGGCATCTAAGGTAGGCATTGATGAATTTGTCTGCTAATGGCCCAACAAATTATCTTGTTATTTATTTATTTACCCCCATGGAACTGGTACATAAATATATCAAGTCTTTTTTTGGAAAAGGCATAACACAGGGCTGTGACCGTATATTTTTGCTGCTATTTTAACAGCTTTATTCTTCTGTTTCTAACCTGGACACTGTAAGAATGAACTCGACGGCTTCAGGATAAAGAGCTGGGTCCTCAGCCTCCTACAACATAGATTTAAATTCTAGTTTTTCTCTTTTTTGTATTTTTAAACTTGGGTGAGTTTCTTAACATTTTGTATCTCTATTTTCTCATTTTTAAAATGCAAATGCTATTCAGCCTTAAAGAAAGATGGAGACTTTACCTCTTTCATGTTTACATGGATGGAGCTGGAACATACTCTTCTTAGCAAAGTATCTCAGGAATGGAAGAAAAAGTATCCAATGTACTCAGCCCTACTATGAAGCTAAATTATAGCTTTCACAAGAAGACTATAATCCAACTATAGCGCAAGACTATGGGGAAAGGGCCAAGGAAGGGGAAGGGAGGGGGGAGGTTTTGTTGGAGGGAGGGTAATGGGTGGGGCCACATCTATGGTGCATCTTCGAATGGGTACAGGTGATTGCACTAATGTACACGGCTATGATTTAACAATAAAAAAATAAATAAATAAAATAAAATACGTTAAAGAAAAAAATAAATAAAATGCAAATGCTAATATTGTCTATTTTTTATATAATGTCCTAAATGATATAGTGTGTATTGACATAACACCTGATATATCAATATCTTTAAATAAATGCCCCTCTGCTTGATCTTAATATTATAAAAATTCTCTTAACATTTTTCTACAAGGAAACTTGGAAGAAAATTGGAAAAATATCTATGAAACTGAGAACAATAAAATGCCAAAGAATTAAAGATTATGCTTATGATGAAAGTCATTAAAATTATGGAGTGGGGATTTTAAAAATAAACATTTCAAAGTCAAGATGAACATATTGGGAGAGTTAGAACAGTTTGATTCTGAGCTGGTTAGGCAGTCATGGCTAAAGCAGACTACCTGTTATAAGACAACCTCAGAAGCAGAAGCTGAAGACTACAGACTTGCATGCATTTTGGGGTTGCAAAATAACCAAATTAATAAATGCCAAATTAATAAACATAAACAATTATGCATATCGATATGCACCTGCATTGATTTCCCCTTTGTCCTGGACAGCCTACCAAAGTATTCATTCCACTGGGGCAAGATTCTTAGGGATTCATCAAAATGATCATTTTTGAAAAGAGGAAGCACTGACCCAGAAACAACGCCTGCTTATTTACTTGATTCCTGAAATGTTATATGACTTATCCATTAGGGACTCTGCAATCACAGGGATGACAGAATGACACTAGTGAAGATGCACAGAAGCAGCAGCCATTCAGGAAATGTCGGGCTGAACAAGCAGAGCCCCTTTGCAGCCACAGGTTTCCTTGCTGCGACCTGGGTCATGCATGGCCCCAGGAGCTGGAGAAGATGGAGTGTTGGGTTCTGGTGCCGCACACCCTTTCTCCTCCTCCCAAGGTGGTAGGGGGTCGGCTTCGCCACCTGGAGTGGGCTGATGGAAGCGAAGCAATACCAGTCTTTCAGAACCCCGGCAACCTCAGCGCTGCGTCTGATCTCTGAGCTCCCGCATCAGAAATCCGACTTCCCTGCCGGAGGGCACAGGGGAAGAGCAGGTGTGCCAGGGCCCAGCTGGCTCCAGCCTTCCAGCCATCCCTGCCACAGCTCACTAGAGAAATGAGTGAAAATCTCTAGCCCCCCAGACCAGCCCTGCTGCCGGCTGGTGTCACCCCGAAGGGAGAAGAGCCACGCGGTACCCAGGAGACTGAGCCAAGCTCCTAAATTCTGGGGTGGTTTCTTCTACAGCAGCAGGAAAGTGGAACATATGGAAAAGTAAATTTTAACCATCCAGCGTGTGTTAACTGGATCCTACAAAATAGATGGGAGAAGCTCTGCCATCCAGAGCGGAGTCCCCAGACCTCCCCAGTCCCGAGCGTGTCTGTCCGTGGCTGGTTGCTGCTTGTGGAATTGCTGTGGTTGGGACTGTCCACTTTTCTCCTTAATACTTCTGGGCTTTGCTCTCAGAGCACCAGGTAAGCTGCACTAAGAAACGAGAAAACGAAGCTGTCTCGTTGGCTATGCAATCGTTAGTCTTTCTGAAGGGCAGAAAATTAAAGATGTCATTCAGTGAGACATGTCACAGGCACCAAGCCCGGATCTGCATTGAAGGAGGACTGGACAGGGAACTCAGGGGGTGCGTTAGCATTCTTGACAGAGGGGTAGGTTTCTGGGAAATGAACTTGCCACCTCATTGCTATATTTATCCACAATTCAGCCAAAGAAAGTAAAAATAGGCTTCCACATCTGTTATAAAGTTAGCGTGCACGTCTGTGTACAGAGAACATGAATGCCAGTGCAAGAAAAAGGTTTAGACACCATCCGGTGTGATTTCATAAACTCCTGCAATCGGGGCCCTGATACACATAACTTGTGCAATAAAGACATGTCAAAGATGTATTTGACTCATTAAAGAGGGGAACCCACAGGTGCACGAATCCTTTTAGAGCTGAACATTGTTAGTTATTGTAGGGAGAATGGTGAGCTGGAGTCACAGTGGGGACGTCTGTCCATTCAGCAGACAGGGCAGAGACGCCAGCAGCAAAATGCATGAGGGCCAAACACAATTCTGGTTGATGGTGAAGAAGCTGTGAAGGCTGCTGCCGCTCTGTCAGCAGGTGGGGCCTAAAATCTCAGCTAGGGGCTGATGTGTGAAACGGCAGGGACAAGCTGGCACTTCTGCCAAATCTGGACCCCGAGAGGACAGACTGAAGCCCGGTATGTGCCTGTCTCTCGCCACCTCCCAGGAGGGTGACTTTTGGAACCAGCAGGCCCCTGCTGCATGGACCTGTGCACTTGGCCCTGCACCTGAAGAAGCTGAAGGATTCCATCCCAGGGGCTGGAGGAGCTGGCCCAGTGGCCATGTCAGTGAGCCATGCTCTGTGTTTAATATGTGCAGTTACTCTACATGCAGTCAAATACCTCTTACCCTCCCCCAAAACGGAATACAAAGCCCCCACACACACACCAGCTGAAAGTTCATTCTGCTGGCTGAGTCTCCTCAACCTCTTACTGATATTCTGTAGCTTAAATACAGCGATACAAAGTTCATCATTAGTATATGTTTTATTTTAGGTTGTATAGAAGGGTGGCACCTGTGGCTCAGTGAGTAGGGCGCCGGCCCCATATACCGAGGGTGGCGGGTTCAAACCCAGCCCTGGCTGAACTGCAACCAAAAAATAGCTGGGCGTTGTGGCAGGCGCCTGTAATCCCAGCTGCTCGGGAGGCTGAGGCAGGAGAATCGCGGAAGCCCAAGAGCTAGAGGTTGCTGTGAGTCCTGTGACATCATCACACTCTACTAAGGTGGTAAAGTGAGACTCTGTGTCTACAAAAAAAAAAAGAAGGGGAAAACAGGAAGAAAAATACGTGGTGTATATGAACGAGGTCTGACAATGAAGTCTGTAAACTTGCCACTGTGTGCTGACATTAACAGCACTGTACAAAGAGCTCTGAAGGTTTCATCACCTTGGTATATCAGTGTCTCACCCCTGGGCTCATGTTAACATGTGGTGGTGTCTTGCTGAGTGGTGTTCATTATACTCATGTGTTTTTGTGTACCATCACTAGAATGCTGGAGCTTGAATTAGAACAATGAACAAATATTAAATTTCTTGTTAAACTTGGCTAGAGTGGAAGTGAAATCAGGGACACATTAGTCCAAGTTCATAGGGATCATGTCATGAAGAAAATGGCAATGTACACATGGATTAAGCACTTTTCTGGGGGGAGAGAAAGTGTTACTAATGAAGAGAGGTCAGGTTGGCCAGTAACAAGCAGAACTGACAAACATTACAAAAATTCATCAAATTGTGCATCAGAATAATCAGCTGACTGTGAGAAACATAGCAGACCACGTAAACATTGATAGAGAAACAGGAAAATCTTCAATGAAAATCTTGGCCAATAACTCATGGCTGTTGCATCTCAACAATGCACCAGTTCACACAGCATCATCTGTGAGGGAGTTTCTAACCTGTAGATACATAATGGTATTGGAACACCCTTCTTACTCACCTGATCTGGCCCCCAGTGACTTTTATCTTTACCCAGAGATAAAGGAAGGGAACATATTTTGATGGCATTCAGGACTTCAAAGGTAATACAGTCACAGCTCTGAAGGTCATTCCAGAAAAAGAGTTCAAAGGGCTCTGAAGGGTGGACTAGGCACTGGTGTCAGCACACAGCTTCCCCAGGGGAGGACCTCCAGGGCGGCTGTCGCATACTCAGCAATGAGGTGTGCAGGATGAGTTCATAAGCTCAATTGTCAGACCACACACACACGTATAAACATCAGAATAAGAAAAACTACCTCACCCCAGGGCAGTCTTCCTTTCTGCTGCTGGTCACATGGTCGTGGGTAATAAGTGTAACTTGCTTCTTCCAGCACCCAGTTCCCATCCTCTCTTCCCCTAGAGAGCTTCTCAACTGACTATGGCTCCTTTCAGAAGCATCTAAACTATTGGCAGTTCTGCCCACATTGAACTACAGCTTTTTACTGACCATTCTTCCAGGATGTGGAAGTAGTTAGAAGCACCCAGCTGATTTGTTGCATCTTAGCCAACCATGTGCTTATCCACTTTGGATGTTCACCTGACATTTCTGAGCCAGTAGAAAACCAGTCTGCTTGGCCCACTGATGCACAGACATGAGACCCCAAAGGGGGCAGTTGCTATGGACTGAGTGGTGTCCCCTCCCCAGTTCATATGTTGAAGCTCTGATCCCTATTGAGGCTGTATTTAGATTAAGGGGAACATTAAGATTAAATGGATCATAAGGGTGCGGCCCAAAGCCAATGGAATTAGTGCCCCTAGAAGAAACAGCAGGTCTCTCTCCATAGGAGGAGTTCTTGAAGAGAAACCTCAGGAAGTGAGACTGGTCTTGGCCCCTAGAACTGTGAGTAATAAACATCTGTTACTGAAGCCAGCTGGTCTGTGGTGTGGCCACCAGAGAAAACTAAGACACCATTTTAAATCCCAGGTCAGTGGAGCCATCACACTGTTTCCTGATGACATCATACCTCTGTGGGGGGCCAGAAGACCCACAGTCACAAAAATAAGAAACAAAAATCTCACTGGTGAACTACTGGGAATAGTGATGAGGTAAATCATTCCCATTTCCACCCCTCAAATCCTGGACACATGAATTTTGGCTTTGGAAAGACAAATTAATTATACATATGCCATTGATTTGGAGAATGCATTACATGCTGAGAAATATTATCCCAGCTCTACAAGGCATTGTCACCGGACAGCATAATGACCTTCAAAAGTCATCCCACCTTTCTGTCAGCCACTTAATTCTGGGTGATGGGCAACACACATGTGCCCATGAACTCCAAGAGCCTGTGCGTGTTGGCATAATTTATTTTCTTTAAAATCTGCTCCTTGGTCAGACCGATGCTGTATTGATGGTGAGTAAAGGCTTCTGTAAGTCCCAGGTCTGCAGCATTTGAAGGAAGCATTGAGAGCAGGAAGGGCAAATTGTGTTTTGCACAGCAGCAGAGGTCGAGGAGGCAGGCCATTCACAAGCTTAGACATCGCGTTAGGCGTGCCTTCAAATCCTTATAAATCTCACCAGAGGGTCTCTCAAACACACCCTCCTGAGAGTCTTACCCTGAGGTTATAATTTACCAGCAGCCCCCTGGCCTCAATCTTTACTATAAAGGAATTTCTTGCTCTGGAAGGTGTTCACTGTCTTGAGCAATTCTAGATCAGAACCTGAGAGATGTTAGTTTAAACCTAACAAGCTTCTTCATCTGTCCTCTAAGTTCTGCTTGTAATTAAGTAGCTTTTTTCTCGCTTTTTTATTCCTCAATCTACAAAGCTAAGAGAAATGCTTTGACACATTTAACATTGTTCCTAAAATTCCTGGGACAAGTGTATCAGTGTAATAGGTATATTTTCTGACTTTTATGTTTCCAAAGGTGGCAATGCTAATTTTCCACCACTGAATAATAAGAATTGGCATTTCTCTAGAATCTAGTAGCAATTTCCTTACAGTCCTTCAAGCCCTCACTAATAATATCCTCGAAGCTCTTCTGGTTGCTGTCTAACCCCACCCCAGTGTAACCGGTCTCATTCTGTCTTATTTCTTCTCTACATAGAAACACCCCATTCCTGGTACCAAATTCTGTGCTGGTTTTCTAGGGCTACATAACAACTCCAAATCCATTGACTTAAAACAGAATTGTTTTTTATTTTTTGCAGGTTCTTTTTTTTCTCACAATTTTATGGGTCAGGACTATAGAAAGGGCTTATACAGAAGGCTTTGCTGCACTGCACCAGCGGGGTGGCTGAACTGAGGGTGGCAGACCCACGTCCAAGCTGGGTCACCCAAATGGCATGCAAATTGGTGCTGGGGGGTTCAGCCAAAGCTTTTGTCTAAGGACCTCAATTCTTGCAAACAGTCCTCTCCACTGGGTTGCTGGGGCTTTTCTGCATCTAGTGACACCTGGGTCACCTGTGTAGGTGTTGCAAGAGATAGAAAGAGAAAAATACTCATTCTCCTAATTCTTAATGCCTGGCACAGGTCACTGTCACAGCATTCCGTTGGTCAAAGCAGTCACAGGGACAACCCAAGTTCAAAGAGGAAGGATATAGAACCTAGCTTTTGGGGGGAGCAGTGTCAAGAATTTTTGACCATTTTTAATTATCAACCATGAGACAGTACGCTGCTAATGAACACAAAACAATAAAGTAAACTTCGGGCTTATCTTTTCTACCAAACAGCAATATTTTTGCATCTTTCTCAGACCAAAAAAGGAACCCTTCCAATTAACATCTATTTTCACAGATTCTGTACAACAATAAGTGCTGGGTAATATGTCAAATAATAGACTCAAATAGACCTCGGGTAGGCCTGACATTGCTTCCCTGTGACTTTGAAAGGGCGCTTAGCCATTCTTTCTGCTTATTTTCAAGTTGAAACTTTTTAATACGATTATTAAGCAACTCAAGAGTGACAGAGGCTAATGAGTGTTAATGTGTTAATAGCTAACACCAGGACAAAGGCAGCCCATGTAACATGTGGTAAGTGAAAGCTGTTGAGGACATCTTGGAAGGCGCAGCCAGGACGCAGGTATCAAAAGCTCTAGGTCACAAACTCAGCATTATCCATACCAATGTCAGTATTTTTAGTAAGTTAAGTTGTAATTTCACTCAATACACATACTACTATATCTTCATATAGAAATCAAATATTAATATAACAAGGTTCTTATGAAACCACAAGAAAAATGAAGCGTGTGTTTTAAGTTTGCCATTTCATCCACAAGCCCTTATACAATTCTCAGCTATCCCACAATTCATGATAACACCGTCTGTCCTCAGGCCTGCAAATACGTGTCCCCTGGCCATCGTCTGCACCTTTGCTTCTGTCGTTTCACACACTTGCTGGGTCTTGCCAAAATAAATGTGTTAAGTGATAAGTGAATGAAAATAAAATGGATAATGCTGGCTGAGTCTGAGTTTCACATCCAGATGAAGTGTCTAGAATTCAGACGTTAAAACGTCTTGTGGCTAGAATGACCCTGGATTACATTCTGTAGAGGCCCAGGGAAGGGCTGTGCCGGCCAAGAACTCCCCTCTCAGGGCCATGGTGGGCGACGACCTGTCCCATGTGAAGCGTCCTGGGCTGGGACTCGGGGGCCCACGGGGAAGATTCACAGGCGACTTCTGTCAGCGTCAGATTCTCTGTTTACAGGATGGAAGTAAGTCACAGTCGCTGTCCACCCAGTCTCGGAGAGCTCAGAGTAGAAGCTCAAGTTGCGAACGCAGGTCCAGAACGTCCGAGGGCGCAGGGCTGAGGACAAAGACCCAGGGCAGAGCAGGGCGCACAGTCCACCTAAAGCTCCCGGCGGAGCGCAGGACGATGGAAGGGCCAACCAGTTAAACCTAAGAGCTGATCCAAGGCAGGGTGAAGGGGCCGTCCCCAGGCACAGTCCGGGAGACCGACAGAGCCGCTGCTGGACCTGCGGAGGAGGGGACCCCGCTGGGGCTGAGCGGCCTCTCTGGAGACCCGGCAGGTGCGGGCGTCGGGGGCGCGTGGCCGGCAGGTGCGGGCGTCGGGGGCGCGTGGCCGACAGCCGCGATCTCCTCTCCCCGCGGGTGGTCTCCATTCCCCGTTCTGCTGCCCGACAGTCTGAGACGCCACCCAGCCCGCAGTTTGCGTGGTCCGGAAAAGCCGATTTTCATATTGTTTCTATCCTGTTCGTTGACTCGATTCTCCAGGTCGCGGTGTGAGCGCCCACGGCCCCTCCGCTGGATCCCGTTCTGGGGAAGCTTGCCTCTGGCACGTAGGAATCTCCAAATTAGGAGCCTTCACGGGAGGCGGAATCGTAACAGCTGCAGCTTTAGGGGGCTCCCAGATGATATAATCTCATACCTATTTTTTTAATGCCTTCACTGTAAACATTTATTTTTTTCCTTCTTTTAAGTCATATATACACATAGATCATGAATACATTTATGTGGTTCGTGGGGTACAATGTGCTGATTTTTTATACAATTTGGAGTGCTTACATCAAACCAATTAATATAGCTTTCACCTCATTTACTTAACTATGGTGTTAAGACATCTATGTTCTATACTTGATAGACTCGACTTGTACCCTGGCAATATGCTCCATAGGTGTGGTCCCACCGTTTACCTCCCTCCATCAAACCTCCCCCTCATACCTTTAATAGATGCTATAAAAATATCCCAAGAGCCCTGCTGGAGCATCTAACCCTAACTTCTGCTTTCTGACGAATACCTTTCCTAAGCTCTTCTTTGGTAGAAAGAGATCAATATCCCCACTTCCGGAATTGCTGATGATAATGCAGCCCAGACTAAAATCCCAAATGAATATGTTTATGGCAGACGTGTGAGTGTACAAATATATCATGTGTATCTGCACAAATGTGTACACACACACATACACGTACCTGTAAGATTGTGTGTATATGTGTCCATGTAGGCACATGTGTATATGAGTGCGTGCTTCATACGGATAGCAGGTAGAAGTGCTAGCCATGGATAGTACACTCATATACACACAGCATGTGTGTGCGTGGGCGTGTGTATGTAGCTATAGCAGTCATAGGTATGGGTCATAACCAGAATGACAGGCACAGACTGCCCTGTCACGGAGCCAGGTAAAGCCTTAGTATTAAAGACACGATGAGAATCCAGGGCCTCTATTTCCTTGTGCAGTGTTCTTTCTTCCTGAAAATAATTTTTTTACATACAGAATGTTTTAAAGAGTATGATTCAAAAGGAGAAAAAAGAGGAGAAGTCAAGAAATTCAGGGAGAAAATAGGATAAAAGGAAAGAAAAACGTATGGCTTCATTTGAGTTCTTGTTCTCTTAGCTTTTTGTGTCTGGTTCTTGTGGTGAATCAACTCATCTGTGCTGCTGTAGACTCCGCCCTCCCTTCCATTCCCTGGGATTTGATTTTAAAATTCTTGACCCAAAGTTGGCAGATGGTGCATTCCTGCCTTTGAACCTACTGTGAGCCCTTTGACCACTCAGAGGGATCGACCTACCCAAATGTTCCCCCATCTCCTTGCCCAGCTCCTCTCTCAGGCTCCACAGGCAACTATAACTCCAAAAGGCATGTCCAGGCCACCTGTGGACACCAAGGGAACGTCAAGACCATTTAGACACAGATGCCGAGAAAAGAAGACTACTCTCAAACTGAACTAAACAGATCTTTTCTTTTATCTTTAATAATAATAACAGAAAATAAGTTTTCAGATTATTCTATCTTCAGAAAATATTAAAAAATAGAACATATTCGTGAATGTCTATGAATGGACATTTATTTAAATATTCTGGTGTCAGATTTTAAATGTATAGTCTTAGTGATGGCTAAGGTATGTTTGGAGGGCACTTTAATACTTTTTCTGATTGTTCTCTAACAGATGATGTGTTTTTAAGTTGGAGACTTAATAGTGTAATTTAAGAGAAAGAAGACAGCAGAATATGACAAGGGATTATCTCTCAAATGTGTCCAATATCTCCCATTTTTACCTTTTTAATTTTTTAAATAGATTATTATTCATGTTACCCCCGTGAGGAAAACATTTCCACATAAAATACATCAAATAATTAATGAAAATGAATGACACAGGAAGAAATCTGTCCAATATCAAAAGAAGCTTACAGTTGCATATTTCCCCATCTTCTTTTCCTATTTAATTATAGAATATTTGTTCAAAGGAAGGTTCCAACTACCACCAAGAAAATACAGCAAACTAAAGATTCTCTTTTTTATTAGGGCAGCTTAGAGCCTGTTACTTATAAAGCAAACAAAACATATATATGGGCAAAGATAATTAGATTAAAAACAGAATGCATTAATTCCGATAAGTGAATTAATTATACTTGCATATAAGTAAAATTTTTGAAAACACCATATTTTCAGCTTAGAAAATACTAACAAGTGCCTACTTTGTGCCAATAATTACACTAGGCATTGAGGATACAAAAATAAATTAAAGCATAATGTAAGTCATGACCTCAAGGAGCTAATAGCCTAGTAGGGGCAGTGTCATTATAAACAGATTTATAAGGCTTGATATCCAGCTAAAGGTTTTGGTACCAGGCTAAGGGTCTTGCATTTCTACTCTTCGGAACAAAGCTATGGAAAAGTATTTACATTGAGAATGAGGAGAAGTGGGCCAAGTTCAAATGTGAAGTGTTATACAGGTGCTGTTGCGTCTGACAGAGCGGAGAGGGCAGGGCAGAAGCAGGTGAATGTTCTAGAAATACCGTTTCAGTGTCATTTAGAATGGAAGGGAGCACGTGTATCTGAGAAGCATTTGTGTTAAATGAATCGGAATCACTGGTGTGTGAGACTAGGGCTTGGATGAAGAAGAGAAAGGAGACTGCCCAGCTTTGAAGTTTAGCTATTTTGCCAACAGAAATGAGGAACAGTAACGAAAACCCCGTCTGAGAAAGGCAGGGGAGAGCCAGGGGAGTGCACGAAGACTGTCGTGCAAATGCAGTTTTACAGGAATTAAATCTAAGGTGATTCATCTCAAACAGAAGAGTTGTTTAAAAAGAGGGGAGGGAGGGCGGCGCCTGTGCCTCAAAGGAGTAGGGCACTGGCCCCATATGCAAAAAAAAAGAGGGGAGGGGGCTAAAAGGACACTGAGGCTGGAGAAGAAGGATCCAGAAGGAATCTTCAGAATCTGGGCATGAAAGAAAAGCCACAGAGATGGCAAATATCCAGGTCAAAGTCAGAGAATACGTTTCTACTGCTAAAAACATAAAATACAAAGGAACTACAATAATGTATACACATTTCAATTAAGAAAGGAAAAAACAGTATTAAAAATTAGGAAGATGGAGACTTTCGAATTTCAAAACGTGTTACAAGACTATAGTAATAAACAGGGGCTAGACCAAGCAGCTCAAGAGAACCGAATGTCTAGAAATCACCGCTTGTATTATGGTCTTTGCAACAAACAGTGTGGGGAAAAGAAAGTCTTTCAGCTGTGAAGGGATAAACAAACTGCTTAATCTATGCCACAGAATATTCACTATTCAGCAACAGCTGCAGAGACGCTCATCAGCTCAGGTGGGTTTCCAATGCCCTAGGCTAAAGGAAAGGAGCCAGACTCAAAAGGCCACAGCCTATATGAATCTATGCATATGTCATTCAGGAAAAGACAACATTCCAAGGACAAAAGAGCATAGGGTTTGTCAACAAATGTCACTAGCAGTTGGTTTTATTGGGGAGGGGGGATGTGAGGAACTCTTCAATACCTTGGTTAGGGCGGCAACTACACAATTCAACTATGCATTACTCAAGACATCAAACTGTACACAAAAGAAGGGTGCATTGAACTCTCCACAAACTTAAAATTACATTAAAAATAATATAAAAGACTCATAAAACTCTCTTTTATCTAAGGAAATTTAGGAGAAAACTTCTGACTTCTAATGTGATGGAAGTCTTGACTTTGTTTATTCAAATATCATTTGCCACATGTGATTCCTCAGGGGAAAAGGATTTTATTCCCTTTGAAAGATTCTTTAAAGATAAATGATAATATTAGAACATAACTAAATCCATGCATGTCTGGAAAAATATTCTATAACATGTTTACCCGCTGACAAACCCTGGTTCCCATCTTTTGGAACCGGAATCAATAAAAGCACAGACGGACATCCCGTTCTAATGGAAAGTTTGAATAAGTGACTGGACATCCCGTTCTAATGGAAAGTTTGAATAAGTAAATAACTCATGGATGTTGGTGCTCCTCCAAGGGAGGCAACTCATCTCACAGACCGCTCTTAATGATCGCTAGAATCAACTCCAACTTCTGGTAATGGATTTCAGATTAATATTTCATTTCCATAACAGCTTAAAATTATGGCTCTTGTTGCCCAAACGCCAATAAAGTGCTTCCTGCATTTAAATCTGGGCCAAGGCCACGGAGAAGCCAACACCTGGTGGTTCATGGGGTGGGAGCAAAGCAGAAGGAGAAAGGGTTTACTTTATGGTACCGTGATCACAGTCTGCTTCTCCCACAGGCAGATTCTTGTGATAAGTGGCTAAGTTTTGAAAGTAACAGAAGGACATTTTGTGAGCATTTGTCTTTGAATTCCTCTCTATTGATCTTGAATTGCTCTGATAACCTTCCTAACTATATTTACCAGTTGTCTTGTTTGTCCAGATTGCAAGAATACTTTAACCTGGGCAGCTCCTATGGCTCCGTGGGTAGGGCACCAGCCCCATATACTGAGGGTGGCAGGTTCAAGCCTGGCCCCGGCCAAACTGCAACAAAAAATAGCCAGGCGTTATGACGGGCACCTGTAGTCCCAGCTATTTGGGAGGCTGAGGCAAAAGAATTGCCTAAGCCCAGGAGTTGGAGGTTGCTGTGAGCTGTGACGGCACAGCACTCTACCGAGGATGACAAAGAGAGACTCTGTCTCTAAAAAAAGAGTACTTTAACCAACTGTTGCAGACCCCTCAAGGCCAGGCTTTAGGAAGCCTGATTTGCCACAAACTTACTTCCAGGTCAGCCTCAATCTCAAAATATAATATGCTATTTGTGAGTATTACTGCAGGTAACTTCAGTAAAATCAGATTATTTTCTGATGTTGGAGTTTTAGGATTAACCATTTCAAGAAAGGAAAAAGAGAACGGCCCTCATCTAAACACTCTCTGTTACTCCTCCCGTCCCTGTTGAATCATATCCTGTGATTCAAGTTCAGGCATAATAGCTTTGCACAGCTCTTGTGCCACTGAGTATGGCCATATAATGTCGAGACTGAAGTGCTGTGAGCAGTCTGAAGTGATACAGATATCTGCATCTCTAGCAAGTTGAGGAATAGCTGAGAATGTGGCCAAGCAGCTGTAAAATAGATTAAGAGTGTTTACTTTCAAGAAGAGGTTAATGTATTCAAAATGCAATTGGCAAGCACGGGGCAGAGGCCTGGGAGGAAGCGGGGTTTACGCGCAATTGCACACACTGACTCACAAATGAACTGTGAGGCTGCCTTGGCACGGACTTCAGGCCACGGCAGTCCATCCTCCTCAAAGCCTATCTGTGGGGCAGTGGTCAATCTCTGCTCTATACTGACCAAAATACTTCCTGTGAGTTTAGCCATGAACCACAGAGTGACGATGACTAAGCAATAAAGAACTTGGAAGGATTACTCAGATATCTCTGTGGAAATATTCTAAGAGTATCTAGAAACAAGAGGAATATTGTTTACATCACAACCTACAATAAAACCAAGCTCAGCCTTGGTATGGAAAATGAAATGTTTAAAAATTGTTGAAACTGTAGGGGAAATTAGATCACTTATAGGATATTTGGTGATATTAAAAATCATTGCTCAAATTTTAGGTGTGATAATGATGTTGTGGTCCTATTTTGTAAAATTCCTTGCGTTTATAAATGAGCATTGATTATTGTTACTATGATGCCTGGAATTTGATGCAAAAAACTCATGAGAGGGAAAGGAGGAGCTGTGGGCAGAGGCAGACAGGCCCTGAGCTGATGCTGTTGACTCTGCCTGGCAGATTCAGGAGGGCCCAGCATGGCTGGTGGTGTGTTTTGTTCCATATTGAGATTTTCCCCAACAATAAGTCAAATCCACTAGAAAGGAGGCTTAGCACTCTCCCAAAGAAGCTTAGATTCGACATGACATTTGGAGGGCCAAACTCACATTATTTATTTTTAAAGGGACCTTTTGTTTTCTTTGGGGTTTTTTGCGGGGGGGATGGAAAGAGGGGGACAGATTTCATTATTTGAAATATTTTAAGTTTATTTTTCTCAAAACATTTGCCAACTCTCTTTCCTTTCCACGTGTTCATCCTCTGTTATTTGTTCTCCTTTTTTCTGCCCTCCTTACAGTCCTCTCATCTCATTTTCCGGGATTTTCCAGGGAGACCCAGGAGGGTTTCTGGCCTGTCACTCAGCTCTCCTGCATTGAAGGGGCCCCTCTGAGGATGGGCGCTGATGAGGTCACGTAAGAGGAAGCCGAAGAACTGCAAAATTTCAGGAAGGCATACATTAACATTTTCCTTATTGCCACTAATTTTACAAAATAGAACCACAACCACTACTTAGAATCTCATAAAAGATCCAAATAACATGAAGAGTAACACTTTTGATAACCCATTTCCGAAGATATTTAAAATGACTCAGAGTGCTTATAGAGTCCTATATTAGAAGGGATACTCAAAGTTTCACTGCTTTTTACTGTCTTGTAGAGAACAGGGCTTTCAGACAGGTTTGAAAAAGGGGAGCTGGGTGGTGCCCAGAGTTCAGTGGGTAGGGCACCGGCCACATGCACAGAGGCTGGTGGGTTCAAACTCAGTCCGGGCCAGGTGAAACAACAATGACAACTGCAACAGCAAAAAAATAGCCAGGGATTCTGGCAGGTACCTGTAGTGCCAGCTACTTGTGAGGCTGAGGCAAGAGAATCGCTTGAGCCCAAGAGTTTGAGGTTGCTGTGAGCTGTGATGTCACGGCACTCTACCAATGGTGATATAGTGAAACTCTGTCTCAAAAAAAAAAAAAGAAAGAAAGTAATAATAAGGGAGCTGGCCCAACCTACAACATCCTTGGGAAGATTATCGAGTAAAAGTGGTTTGAGTTTAACCCACACGTGCCATCACTAATGTGCTCCAACATCTCTGAACACTGTTTCCTCAAAAGAAAATTGGAAATGAGCAATATGTATACATTGTCTTATGGATTAAATTAGACATACAGAAAGTTTCCAGCATTTTTCCTGAAACCTTGAATACTAATTTTCCACTAAATATTAATTCACCTTCATGCTTATCACATTCCTAATTATATCCAGCACACAGAAGGATAATAAAAAAAGTGGGGTGGAATAAATGCTGTATTTCCTGGCTTCTGAAAGACAAGCTGGATGTCTACCCACCCTCCCGTTCCTTTTAATTTTTTGTTTGTTTGTTTGTTTTCCCTAGAGAGTGTCCGGAGACCCTCACTCCCTACTGCGAAGGAACCTACAGGAGAATCCCGGCATCCCGACACGAGGGTTTCCTCACACAGGGAACCTGGGGATGGGGGGAGCAGAGCCCCTGACACTGCTGACACATCGCCAACTCTCTGCATTTCTGACTACGTGGGAGGCTAACGGACGGCTAACTCGGCTGTTACGTGGACTCAGTTTAAAAACCCTAAAGCACCAGACAGCATAGGAATGTGCACAGCAGGTCCTGTTACCCTGAACCTGCTAGGGGGAAAGCCAAGAACAGCCCAGATCAGGACGCTCGACACCAATGGCTAGCCAAAGCAGCCACATTTATTTCCACTCTTGGGTGCAAGTGGGCTAAGATCTGAACGAGGTCAGCAGGAATTTGGGGAAGGAATCGGTCTTGCACAACTGGCTGAGGGGAAGCTGATGAGCTGGTTTCTATCAAGGACCATCAACCTGTGGTTCTCACGTTAGCTCATCACTGGGACTCTGCTGCCAGGTTCTTGTTAGCAGAGGGTCAGCATATTTCTCTAGGGTGGGTCTGTATAATTGGGCCGGACAAGCCCATAGCACATCTCTCTCTTATCTGAGTTATGTTCACATGTTACAGAGTCTCACAGAACAGCTTTTCAAGATGGAGTTAGTTTGGCCAACCTAACACTATCATGGGACACAGCCTTACCACATGCATAGGCCTCTGTAGGAAATAGCACAAATAAATACATACATATACATAAACAAACAAAAATAAACCCCAAGCACCAGCCTAGAAATGCTGACCCCAGAGGTGGGGGAGAAAGATTATTGCTGGGTTGGGACAGGACACCAGAGTCACCTGTTGCCTTGAGAAGGGAAAGCATCTATTGCAGTCATTCTCAACCTGTGAGTCGTGACCCCTTTGGGGGTCTCCTGCATATCAGATATTTACATTACAATTTAAAACAGTAGCAAAATTACAGTTATGAAGTAGCAACAATGATAATTTTATTTTGGGGGGTCACCACAACATGAGGAACTGCACTGGGAAGGTTGAGAACCACGGGTTTATTGCCTTTCACACAATCACAGTGTTTACTGATAAAATCCTCCTTCTCCCTTGAATTGCAGCCTTTGCCCCACTGATTCAGGAAAAAAAACCTTGAAAGCAATTCCCAGATAGGGCTTGGACTGTAAGCGAGATAAGTGGTCAGGAAAAATAAATGGTCTGGACCAAAGTTGATATTTATCACAACTTAAATAATGATGTCATCTTTTTAACTTGAAAAAGTTACATCCTTGGAACTTAGAATTTGTTTTATAACGATTGGATGAGTGGGTGTTTCTCATAGTAAGAGCCAGTAAAGAGTAGATTCTTCCTCCATAAAAGATAAACCTCACAATTAAGACAAGCAGCTTTTCCTTGTTGACCAATATTAATGAATGGGATTTCCTCTTGTTTTAGAGAGAGAGGCAAAAAAGTTTAGCAATTAAAACAGCCTGGATTTTTCATGTTGATTTTACTCCCTTGTAATAATCAGCAAGTCATTAGAAAAGTGTATTGAACGCAACTTTTCAAAGCCTCTCTGAATCCCAGCTGCCACCTCCTTGCTCTGCAGACTCAGACCCTTGCCCTGGAGCAGGACTGGGGGGATTTTAAGAGCTTCATGCTAAGAATAGGGAGAAAGGGGAAAGGGAGGGGGGAGGGGGAGGGAGGGGGAAAGAGGGGGATTAATGGGATTACACCTGCGGTGCATCTTACAAGGGTATATGTGAATCCTAGTAAATGTGGAATGTAAAGGTCTTAGCAAAATAACTAAGAAAATGCTACAAAAGCTATGTTAACTAATGTGATGAAAATGTGTCAAACAATCTATGAACCAAGTGTATGGTGCCCCACGATCATACTAATGTACACAGCTATGGTTTAATAAAAATAAAAAATAATAAAAATAATAAAAATAAAAAAAGAGCTTCATGCTGTGTCTGGCCTGGAGTTGATCGTCCCACTGTTGTCTCAGCCCCCAGTGGACTTGGAGATAAATGCACAAGGTCACAGGCTATTTCCTTGGTCACAAAACCAGGGAAATGGGCTTCCCAACTTCCCTTCACACCAGGTAGAATCCAGCCTGCCCCAGGTGCACCTGCATCAGAAGCCCTACTTGGAATTATGGGGAATTACGCAGCATTGCCAAGGCAGGTAAAGCAAAAGCAGAGATTGATGGGCTGATCAAAGAGCAGGTTGTGAGAAACAGACAAGTTGACACAGACACCTGGCCGGTCTGGAGAGGAACGTCTGTGTGGAATCTGGGAGAGAAGTGTCTGGAGAAAGGTGTGACCTGGGAAGGTGGCAGAGGCACCAGCTGGGCAGGGGCTCCTGAGACGTGAGCGTGTCCATGGAGAGTGGCAGGCGATAATGCTGAAGTTCAGGGGTGGGGCTCGGAGGTGGTGCAGCACCAGAACCTGAGGTCAGCTTGAACCTTCAGAGACGGCTGCAGAAACACTGCAGATGCATAGTCAGAAAGCGATGGGCCAAAAGTGACACTGGAAGAAAGGATGAGTCAAAAAAACAGAAGGGAGAATTTAAGGGCAGGACTATCAGATTCCAGCAGAAATGGCCAGTTTTCAATACAAATTCTTGGTTGTGCAGATAAGTGCTGAGATAATAGAAGGTCAGTCTGAGCAATAGTCCTGAGAACAGGAAGTGGTCGGAGTTGACAGGAGCAGACAGGGAAGCCCAGGCCAGTGTGCCCACCAGGGCTGTGGCTTCACAGCAGTGAGGACCCGCTGCCCACAGTGAGGGGACTCTCTGGTTTTGAGGGTGGCACAGTTCCCCTAGGCCAAGTGCGGATCTGCTTGGGGACCTCAGATCCCACAAGCAGTTGTATGCAGAGGGGTCCATCTTCAGCTCCAGGTTGAGCCTTGACTTCTGCAAACCTTTACAATGATTTTGAGTTTTCTCCCCAAAATTCTGTGACCCCCAAGGTGGAGGTGCTGGGAGGTGGGGCCCAGTGGGGGATGTTTGGGGCATGTGGCAGACCCCTTGTGAACAGCTTGGTAGTGAGCAAGTTCTCGCCCTTGTGAGACTAGGTCAGTTCCCCTAGAGTGGTTGTTTTAAAGCAAGGTCCCTTCTCCCATTTGGTCCTCTCTGCACACAACCCTTAGACCTTCTCTGCCATGTTACAACACACAACAAAAGCCCTTGAACGTCCTGCCCGAGGTGAAGAACACTCTTTCCCTTATAGATTGCTCAGTATCTGGCCTTCTGTTACAGCAACAGTAAACAGACCAAGATGCTCAGGTGTCCCTACATCCCCGGGATGCTCCCACCCAACACAGGTGCCGACCCCCGAACTTCCCGCACAACCCAGGGCCACAGAGGGAGCAAATGGAAGGGTGCACACTCAACCAGCCTCTTATAAGCTCATCTTGCCTAGAAACTGCTCTGCCTATACGTTGATTGGGTAAGAAGCAAATTAGTCCCCAAACTTCGAATGTCTTCTTGATTTTTGGTCTACTTTTATTTGCTTGAGCTTGAAAAGTTGAAATATCCACAGAAAATAGATGATAAAAATAAAGTGTGAAAACAGACCTAGTAATTCACAACATATTTATAGGGACGTGAAAATTTGAAACCATGAATGCTAGAAGGTAGGAAGAGGAAGTGATTGACCAAAAGTCCGAGTTAAACTTAAGGACAGAGGGTGCATGGAATTCAAGGTGAGACAAACCCCCCAACGTCAGCGTTATCCTCAGACGTTTTCCTAGACTCTTGGTGTTGCTTGGACATGTCTCTGTAACCACACACTATCTCTGAAGTATAGTATTTATTCAGAGAATTGATGATAAGAGCAATTTGAGCAAAGAGTCAAAAAATATATAATTCGCATTAATAGCAGTAACCCAAATTACCACCAGGTAGGCAGATAAGGAATACAAGGATGATTTAAATATGGTTTACTGAAATGAAAAATCATATCATTCCATAAGCCTGTCAGCATGCTATCTAATGAAAGGATCGAGCAAATATTATTTTCCATGGCATAGGTGAATAATTGGGAGAAAAGAGACACGATTTAAATATGACCAGAATATTTAGCTCAGCTCAGCTGATCTGAGATAGAAATACCAAACAGGCAAATAGAAAGCCCCTCCTTTCCCTGATTCATCACTAATAAGGCCATCAGAAACGCAGAAAAAAATGTGCTTGGAATTGTTACTTGGGAGTGTTCAGTTATAAAACTTTTAACTCAAGAACCTTTTATCAATATTGCTTGTTAGTACTCATTATCACCTCTAATTTCACAAGCAAAGTAACTGAGGCATAAAAGGACCTTCCAGAAGTCACAGAAGAAGCTAATGTACTAACTCAGCCGACCAAGTCAAGGCTACATGCAGCCTAGCAGAATGTTAAAATAAAGCATTTAAAAGGCAGTTTGGGTTCTGTTAGTATCTGAGCAGTCTTATTCCATAAACAGCATTTCTAAGCAAGCAGATACTCAATTTATTGAACTTTTTTGTCATTTTTATTCTGAGTTCCTTAGAAAAAATGTGAGAACATGGTATGTGGTGAAATGTCCTCAGGTAAGTATCTCATGATACTGTTCTTTACCAAGCTCTGTGCTAGAGGTTCGGTTTTTGGGTTTTGGCTTTGTTTTGTTTTGTTTTGCTTTGAGACACAGTCCCACTCAGTTGCCCTTGGTATAGTGCCATGGCACCATTGCTCAAAGCAACCTCAAACTCTTTGAGCTCAAGCAATCCTCTTGCTTGAGTCTTCTGGGTAGCTAGGACTACAGGCACCCGCCACAACGCCCAGCTATTTTTAGAGACAGGTCTCGCTCTTGCTCAGGCTGGTCTCCAACTCCTGAGCTCAAACAGTTTGCCCACCTTGGCCTCCTAGATTTCTGGGATTATAGCCAAGAGTCACCACACCTGGCCTCGAGGTTGGGTTTTTAAAAAGTAAATAAGATATGATCCTCTTCTTATATAGCTTGAAGTCTAGCAGGAAAAGATACATGTGTCAGTAGAATGTTCCAGCACATTATATTAATAGTGACTCAAATTATATCCCCACACCCGAGCCACAGGGTACTGTGCCAACAAGAGGCTCTGAGGACAACAGGACCCTGTGGACATCTCTGAGCCACATTTTGGGACATGGATATAAATTACCAGGTACAGAAGACATAGTCAAGAGTGTGAACAAAACATGAGAGCAAGAAGCAGGAAGGTGGGTCTGGGTGTCCTTAGGGCGCAAACTCTCGGTCGCACAGGTCAACTGGGGCCAGACGCTGCATGAACCCTGTGCTGAGTCTCGGAGAACAGCTGCACCTTTACGGCTTCTAACTCACTCATTCTCACTGAGAGATAGGAAAGGGGACTTGCCTTAGCGATGACTGATTCAGGACGCCCTTCCTGTGGGAGCAGGCACACCTTTGTCCTGGTGAAGAGATAGAGGACACTGGTCAGCCTGCCTATGACGCCCTGTAAGTCTGCAGAGCAGCTCCAGGAGGAACGGCGGGGACACCAGCCAGCTAAAGGAGAAAGCATCGGGGACGTCACTTAGGTCTCTTCCTCCAGCCTAGCCTGGAACTACACACAGTCAGCCTCAGCAAGAGCCAAGCATATTCTTACGGAGTTTGCACGGACCCTACCTCACTCCAACAACACAAGCCTGGTCACAGATCTGCTTGGGAGACAGAAAATAAACACTAGCAAGGCTGGCCCAGCCCCCCACCCCTGTGCAGACCCAGGGCCCTGTGCTCAGATGTCTACTTGCACAGCTGGCCGGTCTCTGCAAGATGCCTCCAACCTAGGGGCAAGGCTCCAGCAGCTTAAGTGGCCTGTCACATTGGAAATTTCACTTGGCCAGTCCTTATGGCTAACTTCCCATATCATAAAAGTTTAAGCCAGAAGCAGCATGACCCAGCCCAACCCTCCATGACCTGCCAAGGAAAGCCACAGCTCTGCCACCAAAGCTTAAAGCCACATGTCCTGGCCAAACCATAAAGCTTCCCTCTCCCTCTCTGCCTCCTCAGAATCTGATTTCTTTATTTCTAACAGTTCTTGGCCACTATCCCTGCCCCCCCGCCCCCCCACGTCTCTACACCACTAACTTGAAATCACACACAAAATGCACAGCCCAGAGACACCAGGTGGGTGCCCACAGCTGTGAAGCAGGACACAGCAGCGGGGAAGTGGGGGGCAGAGTGGGATACCCAGAGCGCCCCACTCAGAGCAGAACGAGGCTGCTCTTCCTCGCTTCCCCTTCCCTGGTGAGATTTTTCTCAGGGTGTGGGGCTTGAACATGTAAGTGGATAAACTTCGTATTGCAGGTGAATGGTGGGGGAACCACCCCTGACTAATTCTGCATGACAGAAAAAAACAAATGGCTTCTTAATACCTATTGTTGGAACAAAAATACTTAGATGGTAACTTATACTATGTTCTAAGGTGAAGACCAAGGTGAGAAAAGGGTGGAAGACCTGAAAGCTAAAAATAAACATATTCTTCTTGGCAAAGTTTCTCAAGAATGGAAGAAAAAGTATCCAATGTACTCAGCCCTACTGTGAAGCTAATTTATAGCTTTCATATGAAGGCTATAACCCAACTATAGCACAAAAACATGGGGAAAGGGCCAAGGGAGGGGAGGGGAGGAGGGAAGTTGGGGTGGGTAATTGGTGGGGCCAGACCTACGGTGCATCTTAGAATGGGTACAGGCGAAACCTACTAAATGCAGAATACAAATGTCTACATACAATAACTAAGAAAATGCCATGAAGGCTACGTTAAACAGTTTGATGAAAACATTTCAGACTGTATATGAAACCAGCACATTGTACCCCTTGACTGCTCTAATATACACAGTTATGATTTAATAAATAAATAAATGGGCTTATGTGGAAATAGTGACACCTCGTCTCTGAGGGGTGGTGGAGACTCAGATGGCCCCCGTGAACAGCTAAAATGAATTTAAAAGCTCAAAACTAAAATGTTTAGCTGAAACACATTTACAAATTAGTCTATACATTTAAAAACGGAAATAAATAACAAAAGTACAACAAAAACACCCTGGAACACGAGGAAATAGACTTGTGCATATTATTACAGGTAAAATGTAATGTTTACTTTAATTTCAAAGCAAGACAGTGAAGTCTCCAAATGAGGTATTTTCGAAGGACATAAAACAATTCTCACAGGTGAAAATATTACTAGTATACAAACATATGTAACATTTTTGACTCTATAAAAATACAAGTTATAAATTAAAACCACTATAATGTAAGATTTTATACCAACAAATCAATAAAAATTATACTAATTAATTAATATTAGTTCTGTAAATTGTAACAGCGTATGTATTTTTTGCTTCTTAAATGATAAATGAACCTATTGATCTGCTCAAAAGCAGTGTTGACTATATGACAAGAAACATGTCCTAGAAATGAAGTATAAACGGTAATTATAAGCACAAGGTTTGGAGTCAGACTACCTGGGTTCAAATCTTAGTTCTGTTGTTTATAAACTGTACATGGCTAATAAGCACATGTTTAATGGGCAATAGTACATATTAATGTGACTGAAAAATAATGAAATGATTCACTATACTAGAACATAATATAGTACTCAGGTATAGTCTATCCAGTCAAAATAACCATTAAAAAGGCTTTGTCAGAAAACGATTCTATGACCAGGACCACAGCTATACCTACGATGAACGGCACAATAGGAAATACGTGTTTTATTCTAACCAGGGTGACTTTGGAGCCAATATTAATCAGGATCTCTGGAAGTTTCCTAACAACATCTGCTTTCTGAAGAATTCTGTGTTGCAGAACAATCAGCCACTCGTCCACGGTCAAGGGCTTCCTTGGGCCCACACTGCTTGGTGCTAAGAACACAAAAGTGATTGTTACCCTTAGAGGTTTCATGGACTACCTGAGGAAGGGACACCCTCCCGTCTTCACACAGGTGCCTTTCTGGGAACAGTGTGGATCAGAACGCGTTGAGAGATGAATCGGAGAGTGAGGTTTAGTGAATGACAAAACCTAAGTAGAGATGACACCTTTGCAGCAAACATAGGTCTGACAGAAGCCCCAGTCCTGTTCAGACATTAAAGAAAGCTGACAGGAATTCTGAAATAAACTAAGGAAAGAAAGATAAAAATTAAGAAAAGTTCTAATTATGTTTGGATGATTCCATTGTCCTCAAATTAACTCAAGTTTTGTATCATAGTTTAAACACAGTGGCTGGTTTTCCAAGTGAAGGCTATGGCTATGATGTACCCCATACTGGGACTGGAATAGGGAAAAGGTAAAACTCTGGGGCAACTGTGTTTAGCAGGGTCTTTACTGAGACTCGTGTTTCCATTTAGTGGGAAACTTAGTTTCATCTTGGATTCATAGTGGGGAAAATGCAAAAAGCTACAGGCATAGAACATTCCAAGGGACAGACTGTTACAGGGCTGCTGTGTAAACAGGGAGTGAGGATACCCCCTGCTCTTACCATAATAGCTACTGTTTCCAGTTATATTTAACAGGAAACACCAGAAAAGTCATTGTTTTCAAATATGGGTAAGGAGGAATCCTGTGTTTAAAATTTGAATTTTGTACTTTGTGCAAATGTAGCAATAGAATTTTAATTTTTTGCATATTAGGATAAAGGCCCTTGCAGGAAGAAATGATCGCTGAGATCAGACCAGAATGGTGCGGACAAGAAGTGGGGGGGCACGTGTGGAAGATGAGCAGAAAGAAGGGGGAAATCGGGAGCAAACCAGACCGACACCCCCTAAGCCAGCATTGCCAGTGGTTTGTTTTGAATTAATTCGCCATCTGTGGCATTTTAAAGGTATCTTGTTCAAAAGAGCTATGTGGGCAAGTGGGTTGGGAAATTTGGGGACAAATGAATGTGATAAGGTTTCTTCTTCTGAGCACTTTGATGTAGTATAACGCACATGGAGCCCCACAGGAGGGGAGGATAGGATTGGGAACAGGTCCCAACTTATTTCAACACAAACCTCATTTTTTATAGAGCATCTTGTGAGATTAGTGCTTCATGAAATACATGGGGGAACATCCTGCCAAAATAAATTAGAAGACTTTACAAATTCTCAAGGAGGTGGAATTGAAAATGAGCGCTAGAATTTTGTAATGTTTCATTAGTTTCATGGTTTGTTAACACAAAATAGGAAATGTCAAGAATATCTATTTGGATAAAGGAACACTTCAGTCAACACCCCGTGGTGAAGAACACAGCACGGGAGACACTATGTCTCATGCTGTGTCCACTTTCATCGTGAGTTGTAGTTTTGCACAATGGAGATGGCAGTGCAAGGGAAACACACATAGTTTGGGTGCCCTGTGCATGGGACACGAAGTCATAGCTCAGGAACTCATCTCCTGGGTCTGCTTCACCCAAAGTGCAAACACGGTACCTAGAAAATCTATTAGTGCCAAGAATGGTAACTTATAAACCAAATCTTCAAAGTGACCACAATTTGCAGAAAACGCTTCCTTCTGAATAAGGTAAGAGACTCAAATCAATATGATCTAACTAGCATAAGCAAAGTCAGAAAAATATCTCAGAATGATCTATTGAGAGATTCAATATAGTTACTATGCAAGAAATCTGGAAAAAAACAACCAAACACACACAAACTATCAAATAACCCTTCCTTACCATGGTCAGGCCCAGGCACAAGCCATCAGCCAGGATGTGCTGCTCTGCTGACAGTGAAGTCAGCAGGCAAACAGAACCTGAGCTGGTTCAGCAAACAAGGTAGACTGGAAAACAGGCACTCCAGAGAAGGGTCCTGCACCCCTGAGTCGCATGCTTTAACCAGGGACGTTAGCTAATGGTTTCTCCTTACAGAGGCCACTCATTATTTCACAGTCCCCAAGTGGGTTTCAGGGGTATTCCTAGGGCTTAGACTTGTCCAGTCTCTTAGGAGCAAACCTCTGGTTGTTCCCACTGTGTACAGGTGCGTCTCCCTTCACAACATGGAAATGGGTCTGCAACATGATTCATAAGCCTTTTTCATCATTCAACACATTTTAAAATCTTACTACAGTTGCATTTTTTAATGAAAAGAGAAACATATTTTTAAAGAAGATCACCCCTATGGCTGTGTAGGAAGAGTTGGTCGACCCTGGGGTGCACATCAATTCTTGTGTCGATGTGGTACAAAAACATATTCTGAGAGAAGACCTAGATATCAGTGTGGGAGTAATAAGTGCTTTTCTGATACAATATAAAGTTTTAAGGAGTAGTTAACATGGTTTATTTATTTCTACATATCCTTTGGGTCTGTCTCCCTGCCTCTGTGTCATGAAATGTTTATTGAATGAATCAATCAATCAATCAATCAATCAATGAGTAACAAAGAGAACAGACCGTTTCTCAGAGGACACAGTTAGTCCAGTGATTGGAAACATTTATCTCTGTGTTGGAGGACAAATAACTTGTTTAGCCACCTTAGCGTCTCATTTTGTCCATTATGCACCTGGGCAAACTGGCGTGGGCTGGGAATGAAATCGCTGAATACTGTCCAGAGCTGCTGTCCCTGCTCTGTGATGGCTTAATGAAGCCTCTCTTAATCAAATCAAACTCCCTCTGCCTCCGTTAGCAACTTGCAGGGGGGAACTGGGATTGAGTTAGTGAGTCTCAATGGGGTTGACCTCCATTCATTTAGTGCAAAAGATTTTCCAAATAGTTTTCATGAAAAAAGCAGAAAAATATTGCCATGGAAGAGAAGATTCACAGCAATTCTTGAAGTATGATTTGATGCTGAGGAAGTGAACTTACTGAAATGAATTTTTCTCTATTTTTAGCTCTTTGAAAGATAATACGTGAAGTCTGTGTCTTCAGCCACCTCTCTCCTCATTAGAAAACATGAGTTTCCAGCCCGTCACATTTAGCTAATGCTTCCATCTGTCTTTCTTTAAGAGTAAAAATTTTGTTTAATGCTTTCCTTGAAATGTTAGAGTTCAATTTGCTTAAACACTTAGCATGGTAATCTGTACAAGTCTCGTCAAGTTGATATAAGGTGTGTTTTAACAATGAAGGTTAAAAAGAAAAGGCTCTGGCTGCTCAGTCAAGATTCCTTCTAATGGAGGGAAAGGAATTAAGTGCGTCTGCTAGTTGGTGCCCTGAGCCCTTTACCAGGTCTGACATTACACGCTCTTAATGGTTTTCAGAGACTTAGAAATTTTTTTCCTGATTATGAAAGAAATGTATAAAAATAACATAAAGAGGGCGGCGCCTGTGGCTCAAGGAGTAGGGCACCGGTCCCATATGCCGGAGGTGGTGGGTTCAGGCCCAGCCCCGGCCAAAAAAAATAAAAATAACATAAAGAAATGGAAATAGAAAATGCAGCATAAAATTTTTAAATGATTATATACAAGCCCATATCTCACAGAAAAATAATTTCCATATTTTAGTATTCTTCCTGCCAGTCTTTCGACTTTGAGATGAAACCATACAGTATTCTCAATTTCCTAGGCTACTTTTTTCATTTAAGAATATATTGAAACCGTTGCTTTGGGTCATTCATCAAGTCTAATTGGAAACAAATTTTAGAAAATAATCTGCTATTTAGCCATTAAATAATCACCTTATTTAACTCTTCCTTGACTTTTGAACATTTATGTAAAGACCAGTTCTAAATACTCTGGATCACTACTTCATAGTTCAGAGTGGATTTCTAAAAACAGAACTTGACTCAGCAAACTGAGTTAAAAGCCATAAACAGTTAAGGTCCTTGATACATATTTTTAAATTAATTATCATAAAGATTGTAATTCATATGCCCAGCGGTAAATTCCAAGAGCCTATCTGATTGTATCACCTCAAAAAACTTTAACCTTTAAAATATTTAAAAAGAAAAAAACAATCACTATAGAGTTTCGTACCATTTTCACTCACCTGATTATCAAAGGGTTGGCTTTTCTTAAATTTTATCACCCACGTGCATTTGTGATTTTAGGTAGACTATTTTTATTTTCAGCATTTCTCTGATAAGCCTACTGAAATAAATTCGTATTGGGGGGGAAGGTTAGAAATTTAGTAATAAAATCAAGTTTATCCCATGTAAGGTTTTTTTCAGATTTATTAAAAACTGCATATCTATTTTACTAAAAGATTTGTTTGAATATTGGCTCATAGATACTTTCTCCGGCCTGATCTTTCTATTCACTTAATAGATGTTTTAAAAGCACTTTTATAGAAAGAAAAAATTCCCCTAATATATATTTTTAACACACAAAAAAAGATTCTTCTTTTTGTGCCCTACATCCTTTTTTTATTATTTTATTTCAAGTCCATATATTCCTTTGTAGTGAATTAATTAACTTAATATTTGAATGTTCTTACTGAATAAAAATGACATACTATATCATACTCTACACTATTAACAAGAACACTTTTTATTTTTCTAAACACAGAGAGATGGGATTTGAGCTATTTTTGCGTATAAAAGATTCCAATCAAAGCTTCTTTCTTCTTTTTTGAAGTCATATGAGAGAATTAGCCAATTACAAATATAATTGTCTTAGGGTTTTGTGTGATAAAATTTGTAGTTGGAGATTAAAATTAACGATAACAGCATATCTAGAGAATCTTTAAAAATGGTAACAAGGTTTGAACTGATATTTTATCCAAAAAGGTAACAAGAATGAACATTCAGACCTGTCAAGAAAAGAATAAAAATTCCCACATTGCTTGAGAACTATCTATAAATCATACAATAGCAATTATATTTAGCCTCCACAAAGAGCTCTCTTTAAAGAAGAGTGACTCTGGGTGGCGCCTGTGGCTCAAAGGAGTAGGGCACTGGCCCCATAATATACCGGAGGTGGTGGGTTCAAACCCAGCCCAGGCCAAAAACTGCAAAAAAAAAAAAAAAGTGACTCTCCAGCTAGTTGTCTTTGGACCAGAATACCACCTGGCAGATACTCTTTTAAAGTTCAAGGTCACTGTCCGTCCAGCAGTGTGCCCTGAGCTCTCCACCTCATTCGTCTGTGAGTTCTTTCCCTGTGTGCTTTGACTATATAATTTCCATTATGACTCATCCTGACATTAGATCAAACTGTTGGTGTTTACACCTATTTCATTGCAAAGGTGATTCACGAATTTAAATAAGTCACGTGCATGTTGCTCAACATTTTCAAATATTTAAATGCCTGGGCCTAATAAGACAGGAATCCCTGAATACACTGTGCTAACAACAAGATCTTGCTTCAATGGAGCATTTTCAAACATGACATCCAAATATAGCCGTGGAAATATGTCTGCTATAGATGAGGAAAGTAAAAAGTTCAACCATGTCTTTTTCAACGACCTTATCTTCCAAGTTCAAAAGCACATGGTCACATTAACCAAAGCTGACTTTTGAGCAATATTACATACTGTCATTCTTCTGAGATTAGTTGATTGTGAGAGCATTGCCAAGAAGATATTTCAGACTTTGTAAGTGGCATTAAATTAGAAACATTAATTTTCATTAGTTATTGATTTTCAATAAATTACTTGAGACTTTTAAAATAAATTTCTGAATGTTTACATTTCAAACATAGAAAATGTCTGTATTTTAATTTAATTTTTAATTCTAAATCCTTAATTGTGATAGCATATAATACAAAATATGTACTTTTCAAATTTTCTTAATATATTTTAAATGAAATTCCTTAATAATTGGAGACATAATTGAAGATAATAAACTATAGGGTAATAATGCATATTTATTAATTTTATAATTAATTGTATTAATTTTATAAGTTTATAATTAATGAATGAGTTGATAATTATAATAATTAATAATTTAGGCAACATTGCTTTCACTGAATTTAACCATATATTTCAATCCAATACAAAACTTAAGTTCAAACACAAGCTATTGATATTTTAAAATAACAAATAGTTCAGGAATCCCTCGGGAATCATCTTTTCTTGAAAACGTTTTGATTTTTTTAGTTGCTTAAAGTTAATATCTTTTGTTGATTTTCAAATGATTTTATATCTTTTATTTATGAATAACTGTAGTGTTGGCAATCAAAACACAAAAATTAGAGGTTTAGTTTAAAATACTACCTTCATATATGGGTAGATATTCAAATATCTGGAGGGAGGGTTCTGAGCTGTTTAACAAATACATGAACACCAGAAAGGCTGTCACAATTAGTCTCCTTTCCAAGCAGTCTGTGTAACGTAGTAGGGCCAAGGTGTGTTTGCCACTGAAACAGGCAACATGAGGTTGAGCCATAGGAGTCTTTCTAGAACTTCAGCAGGTCCAATGTTCTACACATTTGGGGAGGCTCTTAAAAGGGAAATTTTTGATCAGTATGGTCCTTCCATTTGGGCTGGAAAATGAGTAGCCCCAGGACACCCAGCCCAGGGCAGACCCTCACCTGTGTCCCCCAGCAGGAGACCCAGCCCAGGGCAGACCCTCACCTGCGTCCCCCAGCAGGAGACCCAGCCCAGCGCAGACCCTCACCTGCATCCCCCAGCAGGAGACCCAGCCCAGGGCAGACCCTCACCTGCGTCCCCCAGCAGGAGACCCAGCCCAGCGCAGACCCACACCAGCGTCCCCCAGTAGCAGACCCAGCCCAGGGCAGACCCGCACCTGCGTCCCAGAGCATTAGTCCTTGTGATCATCAAAGCGGGGCTCATCTGTGAAACCCTGTGAGCGGTCAAGGCTCCTTGTCCCTGACTCTTCCCTGCTGTCTGTCCAGGACAGCTGGGGTCCTGCAGGTCCCTGTGGACGGCTCCTGGCCCAGGGTCTGAGGAGTGAACCAGATCAGCCCGGAGCCGGGTCAGCATTAGGGCCGGTGCCTCCCCAGCAGTGACCACCGAGGTGACCACGCCCAACACCTTCCCGCTGGCCACACGCTGGGAGCCGGCCGCCTGGGCGAGCTCTGCTCAGCAAAGCTTAGGAGTGAGAGGCGGTCGGGTCGAGGGCCTGGAAGTGATCGTGCCCCTCCATCCACATTTAAAAGGCCTGGCTGTCCAAAGACAGACAAAACCCCCCTTGGGGTCTGCTGTATCTCTGTGCGCTGCCTGAGAAGCCCGGGCAGTTTGCGGGAGGTGCCGCCTCAGCACGACTCGGGTGGGCTCTGCTGCCACAGGTCACGGTCGTTTCCTCGGAGCTTGTGGGCGGTGGCCGAGGTGCCCCGATGACCTGGCTGGCAGGCTCCGCAGACAGCAGGTGGACCTTTCGGGAGGGCAGGGCCGCTGCCCCCGCGAGCCCCGCCCTGGGCTCGAGACTCCCCAAAGCAAATTCTGAACGTCGCTTGTCACCACCTTCCCAGCGCAGTCTCGGCTTTCCCGAGTGAGTAACAAAACCTCTGCATCTGTCCTTCATATTCTAAGGCAGATTGTTCCAGATACAATGCACAAATTTGGTAAAAATCTGCAAATTTTCAATGATTTCATAACAAACTAAAACGTACGAACTTTGTTCATTTTACATTTTGTTTATCTGCCTGTTCTTTGGGCTGGGATTAAGAATATTAAAGTAATGCAGTTAGTCCCCCAAAGCTTAGGACCTAAAATCAGAGACCTCGAATTAGAGTTTCACTTGTGTTACATACAAGTCTATGTGAATTTGGGAACATTTTTTCTGTTCCTGTATAACGCACATACATACACACAAACATATTTATATGTATTTTATATGTATGTGTATAATATATATATCATCATTTATATAATAACAAAACCTTTCACAATGAAATAGGGCTTCTCATTTGTTCTCCTAAAATGAATGATCCATTGGGTGACAAAGTGTCTCAAAATGACTTACAACAAAATGATAGCTACATAAATTTTATAAAGAAATAATCAAAACGAGGTTTAATCATGCCTGTTATTTAATTAAAGGACTTCTAAAATGTCGATTTTATATCAAATATTCCATATCCAAATATTGAGTCATAAATTCCCAGTGTTATCATTAATGCAGGATTGAACGGGTCACTAATAAATTACGTTACCTAAAGGCATAGCACGCGATGCCATCTACATCTATCACAGTCACACAAACTCCTTTATTAATCAGTCTCCTGAGTCAGTTTTCAAAGCTGGGTTCAGGGCTCAGCGTCTGTGGCTCAAGTGGCTAAGGCTCCAGCCACATCCACCTGAGCTGGTGGGTTCCAATCCAGCCCAGGCCGCCAAACAACAATGACGGCTGCAATCAAAAAATAGCCAGGCCTTGTGGCAGGCGCCTTTAGTCCCAGCTACTTGGGAGGTGGAGACAGGAGACTCGCTTGAGCCCAGGAGTTAGAGGTTGCTGTGAGCTGTGATGCCACAGCACGCTACCCAGGGCGACAGCCTGAGGCTCTGTCTCAAAAAAAAAAAAGCTGCATTCAGATCAGAAATGTGATCAGGACAAGACTGGGGAAGAGCTACAAATGGACACTGTTAGCATGGATGGTGTAGACAGAGCTCTGTTGGCATGGGTGAGCTCTGTTGTGGGTGGTGTAGATGAGGAGTGCTGTTGACCCGGGTGGTGTAGACTGAGCACTGTTGGCGTGTGTCAACCCTGTTAGGCGGGTGGTGTGGACTCAGCGCTGTTGGCGCATGTCAACCCTGTTAGGCGGGTGGTGTGGACTGAGCACTGTTGGCGTGTGTCGACTCTGTTAGGCGGCTGGTATGGACTCAGCGCTGTTGGTGCAGGTGTTATCAGATGCAGCATATTAAGAGCTCTGAATTCATGATTGATTTGCATGAAGTTTCAGGTTTAAATTGAGATTTAAAGAGAGAAAGAAGATCAGCAAAAGAACAGAAAGATATGGAGCAAAAGCAGTGGGAACTTGGACAACTTTCTGGTTTCCGAGTGTGCAAAGGGTTTTTGCTGAGACCTAAAAGCCATCCAGGAAAAACGATGAAACAAGAAATGCAGGGTGGGAAAGTTCCAGCAGCGACAGAGACAGAGGTGCCTTCTCTTTCTGTCTTTCTGAGGCTGGTTTCTGTCTCTCACGGTGGCCCTGGATCTGCACAGATGGGACTGGACTGTAGGCGTCAGCCACTTACTGTCTCGCTGCCCTTTTGGATTAGATCATGAAAGACTTTGTGCTCCAGCACAACAAAGCCCTGTGGCCCTAAGGGAGAGGGCAGGGAGGCATCAGGGCGAAACAGAAGCAACAAATTCATTAGGTCCTTTAAAGTAATTATTTTGATTTCTGCCGTCATGGAAATAATACGCTAGTAAGTTATGATACTGTCTTCAATATGTTGATCTTGAATAAATTTTTATAGGCCACATACATCATTATTACAAATAGAGGTGATAAAAAAGTCTGTATTACGGGCGGCGCCTGTGGCCCGTTCAGCGCCACAGTAAGGCGCTGGCCCCATATACCGAGGGTGGCGGGTTCAAACCCAGCCCCGGCTGAACTGCAACCAAAAAATAGCCGGGCGTTGTGGTGGGCGCCTGTAGTCCCAGCTACTCGGGAGGCTGAGGCAAGAGAATCGCGTAAGCCCAAGAGCTGGAGGTTGCTGTGAGCTGTGACACCACAGCACTCTACCGAGGGCCATAAAGTGAGACTCTGTCTCTACAAAAAAATAAATAAATAAATAAATAAAAAGTCTGTATTACAATATTATTGCAATGACAATGTAATTATAGGGCACCAAAACATTGAATGAATGCTTTCTTGTACCCAATACGAAATGCTGATACAATGGGTGAGCTGCTTTGGATTTGTGATGACAAAATGACACTTAATACTTAGGATGGACGGGCATGAGCAGATCGCAGACACATTCAGGGTTGGATTTTCATGAAACAGAAACGGTATTACTTAATAGCCATGTTTGTGTCTTACAATGTCAATGGCGCTTAGGTGGCATTCAGTACATATTTGCTGAAACAAATTTTTAAAATGACCATCCGAGGATACAGATTGTTTTCTCAACCCTTTAGGAAGCTACATATTTCTTAAGTATACAAAGTTACAGCACTGAAGTTTCCTGGAACCTTAAAAAGAAGAAAAAATACTTAATGCTCTCACTATCTTGAGAGAACTAGTATATAGTTCTGTAGTCTGTAGTGTAGACTATAATGGTCTATTTTTAGAAGTATTTTTGTTAAATAACCATATTGATAAACTGCACGTTACTACTGTTTCAAGACTCTACTGGAGACACATTTGATATCTTCCGAGGGCTCTATAATTTTGAAGATTTCCAGTTCGGGGTGTACTTGGTGTTGTGTATAGTTGGCGTATAATAATATCAGAAAATGTCATTCAGAAGTTTAGGTTAAAAGGTGAACTTTAAAAAAAAAAATCTTAATTAGAAGTGATTTCTCCAGGGAAAAACTCAATTAGCATTGAATTATCTTACTCAAACTTTTAAAGTTCACACAAAACAGAATTTTGCCATCTGGAAAGATTAAGGTGAAAAAAATAAAGTGAAAACCAGGCATTTATTAATATATAATGTGCCTTCCCAGGAATCATAAAACATAGTAAAGAGTGAAACTAGACAAATACTACACATTTTAAACCCACATAAAATGATTTCCTTTTTATTTTTAATGGATAACCTTCAATAGTTCTCTAGCTTGTTATTTATGATGATAGATTATTTAAGTCTTTATTCCAGCTAAGTATTGATGGTGGCAACATTTTTGAGACAGTCTCACTTTGTCGCCCTCAGTAGAGTGTCACGGCGTCACAGCTCACAGCAGCCTCAAACACTTAGGCTCAAGCAATTCTCTTTCCTCAGCCTCCCAAGTAGCCAGGACTACAGGCACCCTCACAACACCTGGCTATTTTTCAAGATGGGGTCTTGCTCTGATTCAGGCTGGTCTTAAACCTGTGAGCTCAGCCAATCCACCCGCCTCTGCCTCCCAAGTGCTAGGATTACAAGTGTGAGACACCGCACCCAGCCCTATACTTTGTATTACAATATTATCCACGTGTTTATTTCTCATTTTCAATGCGCCTTTTACCTATGCATGATGTCATAACATGTTATAACATCATGCATAATGTCATCTGGAAAACATTAATTAATTATGTCCTTAAGTTTTTTGATTCTTCCAAATGTTGACATATTTCAATATTCAAAAATTCATATTTATACCATCCCTACTGATACCCTATGAAAAGTGTGTAGATGCTAAGCACCTGTAAGATCTCCATGTGGTTACAAGTTTTGCAACATTCTACCACTTAAAAGTTCAAAATTATTGGGCAGCGCCTGTGGCTCAAAGGAGTAAGGCGCCAACCCCATATGCTGGAAGTGATGGGTCCAAACCCAGCCCTGGCAAAAAAAAAAGTAAAACTGCCAAAAAAAAAAAAAAAAGTTCAAAATTATTTGGCAATAGTGCCTTTGTTTACGTTGTAGCAACATGATCGCTTTATTCTGTCTAAGAAACAATCTTCTAAATATCCAAGTCTGAATACGTTGAGATTTTCTGTTAGTCATTCTTTCAGGTAGAAAGTATTTTCCATGAAAAAGTGATTAAGATCAGTTCACAACTCAATCATGAAACTGTTATTAAAATAATCATCACACTGTGGCCTCCAGAATGTAAGACACTTCCCATTCTAACACACAGAATATTTTAAAAGATGTACACTAAAGGATCAAGATTCGAAAAAATACGCAATCTATTTCGCTGTTATTTCTTAAGCGAAGGCCACACATGTTTTCTTTGGCTGTGATGACAGTAAGAAGTCCCCTTGACTGCTATAATAGTTTGTGCCAATGTGTGGATTCAGGACCAGCCATCAGCAGTTTGTTGCTTTTACACCATTGGTGTAACACAAAAGGCAAGTGTTGTCTACAGATAATTATAAAAATCACTTTGGCCGTGCAGAATTCCTGCAGGATCTCAGGGATTCACACAGTGAGGACCCCTGCACTGCAGAGATTGACTGAGCCGGAATCCAGCTTCCATTTGAACAACCTAAGTCAAGTCTCAATAAAGTGGAAGTACTTGTCCCTATAACGCCACCAGAAAAATCTTACTTTTTTCTACCTCTTGGCAAAGTGCAGAAGAAAACCAACCTCTATCCCAGGTGACAGTCTGGTAATTATTTGAAGACAGCGTTCATGACTTCCCAAGTGTGTGCATCTCCAGATTTAACGTCCTTTCATTGATCGACCTTTCCTCATAGAAATTAAATTCTAACCTTCTTGCGCATCCTGATACAGGTGAGTATATCATGTGCCATTTTATTGTTTATTTCGACTTTAATTTTAAAGATGCCTAATCTTTATCACGACAGGGTGGTTTTCCCTGCCTAGTCCTAATTTCTCAGCTCTATATTTCATGCCATTATCTCTCCAAAATCCAAATAGGAAAAGATTAATACGATTGATAAGATGCTAGCAAGACTGATTTAGAAATAACAGCGAGAATACAGATTGAAAATATCAGTAATGATGAAGGACTTATCCTTACAAATCCCACGTATTTAAAAACATAACTTTGACACATGTGAAAAATACATGATGACTTTGATGAAAAGTAAGAATGTATCAAAACCGAGACTAGAAATAGAAACTTAAAATTATTCTTTATCCATTAAACCAATTGATTCTGTAATCAATTAAATGTAATTGAAAACTTGACACAAGGAAAAACCTGGGGTTAACTCACCCAGATCATTCCAGGACCCAGCCTCAGCTGTGACCAGTCACATAAACTGTCCCGAGAGTCATGCTGATGAGTATCAGGGGAGAAATCCTGACAGAGGGACACGGTGTCACCACACCAAGAAACCTCGTGAATTAGTGCATAAAGGCATTTGGAACAGTAACCAACATGCGATATTTAATAAATGCAAAATTGGGGCGGCGCCTGTGGCTCAGTGAGTAGGGCGCTGGCCCCATATGCTGAGGGTGGCGGGTTCGGACCCAGCCCCGGCCAAACTGCAACAGAAAAATAGCCGGGTGTTGTGGCGGGCACCTGTAGTCCCAGCTGCTCGGGAGGCTGAGGCAAGAGAATCGCATAAGCCCAAGAGTTAGAGGTTGCTGTGAGCCGTGTGACGCCATGGCACTCTACCCAAGGGCGGTACCGTGAGACTCTGTCTCTACAAAAAAAATAAATAAATAAATGCAAAATTGTTAACATTGTTAATAAGCTCTGTGTTTAATACTAAATACCCCCCAAATTTTTCTGATATTTATTCTGTAACCAATTGTATTTGTAAACAAGGGGAAAAAAATTCAATTTAAAGGCTAATAGGGGAGATCCCCTTACCAAAAAGGACAAAATCTTGGGAAAGAGGTCTTGAAATCTAGAACACATCCCTGTCTCCCTGTCTGTCAATTAGTATTCAATCTCTGGGAAGGTGACAAGAAAACAAATGCTTTGGTATTATTCCATCCAAGTTAACATACTGTTTATATTTCCAGACTGAGCAGAATATTAACTACCAAATGGGACAAGAAGATGTTTAGCGTGAGTAAGGTCTAAGGATGAAAATATTGGGCACATTGGGAAAGAGAAGAAAGACTTCAGCACTAGCTTGAATAGCCACGGCAATATTTTTATGCTCTTGAAAAATAAAAAAAGTCCACTTCTTATGTTTTATTATTTGTTAACATGTCTGAGAAATCTCACATTTTCCACAGATTTTTTCTAATTTTTTTTTTTTTTAAATTGAGGATCAAGTGATGACCACATTTCTTAAAGCATTTTTGTGTCTTTTATCAAATGGCCTCTCCCTCTGTTTTCCCCTGGCTCACTTCTCTCCTGCCAAAATTCAGAGGCTGTCAGCCAAAGCACATGAGGGTCCGGTGAAAACTGAAGTTCTTCCATATTGGACTTATTATATACTATCTGGTACTTAAGCAACCCTGATATTTACGTAAGAAGACATAAAAATGTCAAAGAAGTTCTTGAATGAATGTGGATGTGTTAAGAAAAGTATTTCATCTTAAAGTCATTTTCCTTGAATTACTTGGAATCTTTCTCCAAAAGTGAGTTAAAGATGTTGAAATCTCCTGTTGTTTGCTAAATGTGTTTGTGTAAATCTGCCTCTTACTGATGGCAGGTTACTCTGAGAAGATGAATATAGGTCTTAAATTATTGAACTATTGTCTGTGTTCAATAAATGGTGCGCCTTTCTTGGACCATAACCATATTTTTTAGCTGATAGTTTATAGTGTAAAAAGCTACAGAGTTAAAAAAAAAAAAAGATTGAACTAAAAGGTGTTTTTTTTCTGGTGCTGAAGAATTAGTCTATAATATATTAAAACTATACAAAAATCTATATCAAAATAATAATCACATAACATTTCTATTCATAAAAGGGGAAGATATGAATATTAATAGAAATAGTTAAATTTTTAGAAATATTTAAGCATGGATAAAGTAGTCAATTTACTTTTAAATTCTACAGATAAGTTTAGACCTTTTATGTTTAGCAAAAATTGGAATGCTTAATAAGATTTAAAATTTCTGATTTAAAATATTCAACAAAGAAATAGAGAGCATGAGCTACTATTTTCTAAACATGTAATAAGCCAATATATCATTTCTTGTATTTTAAGAAACAAAAGCTCATCTTCCACCTACATTTTATTACATGCAAATATACCAAGAGTTCATTTGGGTATTCTAATTTTAAAATAAAAAACTTCTTTACAGATTTAAAATATAACTAGCTTCCTTTTCAAAATAAAAATTAAAAACTTTTCCATACCCTCCTCAACTAAAATCATTCCAAGTCCTGAAAAAGAATTTAAAAAGAAAAGACAAGCTTATTCATCTATTCGCGCATTTCACATTTTAATGCACTGGATCAGATTTCTCCAAATACTTGATGGAATTGGCATTAATTGATATTTCCCCAAGCCTCAAAACCCTATTTGGTAGGTTTTCAAGAGTCCACTCTTTCCACATTCCAGGTTTTTGATCAGACACTGAGTTGAATGCAGATAATTCTAGTTTCTCTAAGTTGCTTTCCTAAAGGCTTACTGTCAACACACAGGAATGCCCATGGTGTAGGTGGGGCCACTGTCGTTATTATTCATCCTTCACAATTTGCTGTCTTCTCTTCCAGGTGACCTTGTGGTGCAATAGTCTGAGAGAAGTCCCTGTCACAGAGATGTTGGATTTGGACGTGCAAATTGCTTCAGCCCATGGAATGGAGTGTATGCAAAAATCCTTGCACTTATGTGAAAGTCTGGTCAAGCCACCTTGCATTCATGTAAAGTGCCAGAAAAGAAAATGCTCCAAGTAGTCACCAGCCCCAAGAGGATGAGGAGACTGGCCTTGAACCGACTGGTATCCTGGAGCCTCTAGTCCAAAGTCTGCAGCTCAGTTTAGGCAGGTAAATGGCAGCTGACCTGTGGTACCTTGAGAAAGAAATTTCATTTTTCACAGAAACATTGCAGCTAGAGCTAATGGAAACATCCACCTCAGATCATTTTCACCTTCCGGGAAACTGAGAGCAGCATTCATTACTTCACAGAACGGTGACGCACCCTGACTCTGGCCTTGGTACAGGAGCCTTTCAGGTTAGGTCTCGAGAAAAATCTTGCTATGTGTTTTTTTCCTTTTATTTATTTGTTTACTTCGAAGTTTTTCTAAAATATTTGGAGACAGGTGGTTTTTTTCGGGGGCATTTCTATGAAGAATATTCGTCAGCTCAATGCTCTGATCCCTCGTGTCAGATTTGGTTGGTAAAGACTATGTTTTCATGTGTTTAGGGGTAGAGACATTATTCTGTGTTTAGGAGCATGACTTTTGAAGTCATTCAAAATTTGCCTTAAATTGTTAACTCTCCCCTTACTAGCACGTGGCGCAGAATAAATTATTTTACTTCCCTTAGCCTTAGTCTCTACATCACCAAAACAGGGATAGTTGATAGCTTAATGCTGACGCTATGTAATTTTTGATAAATTGAGGATTCATACTGTCAGCCCTAGGGTCGACCAACAAAAATAATTTTAAGACATACAGCTCAGAATTGCAGCAGAGGGAATAAAGTGAATTAGCAAAAATACTTGACACAAAATAAAAGGAAGAAAGCAGGAGAAGAATGAAAATAGAAGACAAAAGAAAAATCACGAAATTGCACAAGTCAATCCAAAGATGTTGGCAATGACGTTAAACTTTAAATAGACCAAAAAATCCCATGAAAAGGCATAGATTCTAGACTAGAAGCAAGATACAGCTTTCTAAGAGAAATTCAATTGAAAAATAAAGACAGATGGATTGGATTATAAGGAAAGACAGACAGCACACCAGCCAGGTGTGTCTGCTAACACAGCTGTGTCAATATTATAAAAGCAGACTGCAAAATAAAGAGCATGGAAGAGAGAAAGGGGTTACAAGGAAGGTAATACTTTCTTAAATAAGTGAATGTGTAATGACAAAGCTTAAAACTTCAAGCTTCGTTCATCCAAAAGCAACGAGAATGAATTCATAATCAGTAATTGACACAATTAGACAAAGTGCTGGGAAATAAATGAGCTCTAAGTTATAATCATGCACAGAAATATTGTACCTAGAATTATTTTTTAAAAATATTACGAGTTAATAATAAGAAAACAAACCACCCAAGTAAGTGATCCAGAAATTATGATACTCGGGTGGCCGAGAAAAATACGAAAAGATGTTTGACATTGATCATCCTGGAAGTACAAACTAAAATCAAAAGAGATAACACTTCACACACTTGAACGGCTATAATCAGAAGGTGTGGAGGAAATGGAGCCCACACACATATTACTGGTGAGTGTGTAAAACCCACAGCTGCTCTGGCACCCCAGCAGCCCGGCCTTCCGTGTTCCTGGAAGCCTCTGTGGGTCTCTTTTCCCAGAGGACTCTGCATCCACAGCGGTGATCCTGCTGAACAGACCTCCACCTCCATGCTCATCTGGAACTCCCAAGGCAAAGATGGGCACTGCCACGCCATGTGATCTTTCTTTATGGACTTTATTATTATTATTTTTTTACTGCATTTTGGCCGAGGCTGGGTTTGAACTCGCCACCCTCGGTATATGGGGCCGGCGCCCCACTCACTGAGCCACAGGTGCCGCCCTATAGACTTTATTTTTTTAGAGTACTTTAAGGCTCACAGCAAAATTAAGCCAAAAGCACAGAGATTTTACGTAGTTCCCCTGGCCCCCATATGTGTATAGCCTCCTTCGTTATCAACTCACCAACATTCCCACCAGATGGTGCATTTGCTACAGTGCACAGGCCACACAGACATGCCACCATCCCCAGAGTCCCCAGGTGCAGGAGGTGCTCTTGGACCAGCACATCACAGCCTGTATTCACCACCACAGTGCCACACAGCGTAGCCTCTCTGTCCCGAAACCCGGAGCTCTGCCCTGGCAACCACTGATCTTGCTCGGTCTCCATCATTTTTCTTTTTCCAGAATGTCACGTAGCCATATTCATACAGTGTGCAGCCTTGGGGGGTTGGTTTCTTTCACTTGGTAACCTGCATTTGAGATTCCTCCACGTCTTGGAGGGGCCTGGTAGCTCATTTCCTGTAGTGTTGAGTAACGCCCATCGTCTGGGGTTGTAGACCAGATGTTCAGTGTGACTGTTGCTGTCACTGGCTTAGCACTGACTATGTCTGTTACTTCTTCTGTTCGTTGCTTTTGTTCTCATTCCTATTTTTTATTCTACCCTTTTTTGTGGGTTTTTGGATGCCTGTTATTGTACCTGTTTGCAAATACCTGTGTACGTGTCAGAATCATATACACCAGCGGTTCTCAACCTGTGGGTCGAGACCCCTTTGTAACAATGAAAACACATCCTGCATATCAGATATTTACATTACGATTCATAACAGTAGCAAAATTACAGTTATGAAGTAGCAACAAAAATAATTTTATGGTTGGGGGTCACCACAACATGAGGAACCGTATGAAAGGCTCGCGGCGTTAGGAAGGTTGAGAACCACTGACATACACAATTTTATGGAATTAAATACCAAGTAGCAAGGGGAGGAGACATACATTTCTATTTATTTATATATTTCAAAACAGATGTTTATATATTTTGACATTACGTGTCTGTGTGTATATATACACACTCTTCCTCAAAATGCCATAACTGACCAAAAGAATGTACCTCTTACTGGCAGCCAAATTGTTTGCAATTCAGTCAGTTTGCAAAATGGAAATGTGGCCTCTACTCATTTATTCAAAAAGTGTGTCCTGGCCTCACTTCCGGTTTCTTCAACCCCATTCGCAATATGATAGACATGATACAGTCTCCCTCATATAGTTAAGGAAAATATAAATGTGAAGTGAGGGCCATTGAAGACCTTGTAAGGAGGGAAATGCTATTTCTGTTCTGCAGATAAGGAAAGTGCAGTTCTGTTAGGGAACATGCAGGCAGGAGGTCGCCGTTCCCTGGAGAAGGAACCGGGATGGACGTACCATCATCATGAGCCCAGCCTTTCCCCCTGGGCACACAGGGAGCCCCTGACTCCACCTGCCTCACATTAAAAGACCAAGGTGACCAGGAGAAACTTCTCTCTGGACTCTAGATGCATTTGAAGTGCTGTAATAGAAGGAAAAGGGTTGAAAACAGTTATCTCGTTAGTGACTGCGTTCGACCGGCTGGAGAGGGTGCAGGGCCTCAGCCCTAAGGAGGAAGGAAGCAGGAAAGCCTGTTGCCCATTTCTGAGGGTGGATCATCCCCCAGGCAGACATACTGAGTTTGAGGAAAACCTGTGCCTCATTTCTTCCACTCCCATTCGAGTGAGGGTCTCACAGTCCTTTAAACCTAAGAGTCAATTATGTGTTAAGAGTCATTTCCCGGCCGCGCCTGTGGCTCAGTCGTTAGGGCGCCGGCCCCATATACCGAGGGTGACTGGTTCAAACCCGGCCCCGGCCAAACTGCAACCAAAAAAATAGCTGGGCGTTGTGGCGGGCGCCTATAGTCCCAGCTACTCGGGAGGCTGAGGCAAGAGAATCGCTTAAGCCCAGGAGTTGGAGGTTGCTGTGAGCTGTGTGAGGCCACGGCACTCTACCGAGGGCCATAAAGTGAGACTCTGTCTCTACAAAAAAAAAAAAAAAAAGAGTCATTTCCCTAAAGCTAAGTGTATATATTTCTGCCTATTGAAATCAGCAGCATTAAAAAGAGCTGAGTGCAGCTGAGAGGGGACAGCCCTGGTGGATATGGGAAGAAGCCACATATATTTTGCAGAGTGGATAAACTGTTAGTGATTCAATGGTTTTTGAAAGCGATTTACAAAACTGCTGGAGGGGACAGATAAGTAAATGTTGATTGATTCGTTGAAGGATGCTGGCCCCAGCTGAAGCAAGTGCCCGGGAAGGTATGCTCTGAGTTCTGTTTCTTGCTCCACACCTAATTTGCTGCTCCCGGGGCAGGCAATTTCCATTCAGTGTGCCTCGAATGCCTGCGCAGATGGGCTTCACCTCATTTCTCGGTGAGGCTTAGGCTGGCTGAGGGACAACCTCCATGAGAACAAGGTGATATTGGCAAGTGGGCGGAAAAAAATTTGATAAAGAGGTCAAGAGCACAGTGGTAATAAAGCTGGATGTGTTTAGCCTGAAGTGCTCGGAGTTGCAGATTTATAGCCGTCCTTGCTCTCTGAAATCCTCAGTAACATCGGTAGATATAGATGTCTGCATGTCCCCGTGGAAGCAGCCCCCTCCAGGATCAAGGTCTTACTCTGCTGATCCCTGAGTAAACTCTTTAAAAGCACAGCTCTCCACTTGCACTTTATTAAGAAACACCCCAAAGGTCAAACTTTAGTATCCTGGTCAGAAGAATCAAGTTTCTTCTCACTAAGACCCTGCACCCTTATTTATGGTGTGATTCAGATTTTAGATAGTTTGTTCAAATCGTAGTCACTTTCTCCAAAGAGTTACCAAGTCATCCAAGAAAGACATAACTTCAAGGGATGAGAACAATCTGGACCGCAGAATCGGATAAACGCAACTAGAAAATAGTAATGTAAAGTTTATATTGAAACAGATATTTTGGGAACCTTAAAAAGGGAATAAAATTCTAACACATACTGTGGCATAGATGAACCACAGGCCCTGATGCTCCGTCAAGTGAGCCAGTCGTGAAAGGACAAATGTCATCTGATCCCACTTCAATGAAGTGCCTAGAATAGTCAAATTCACGGGGATTGGAAGGACAAGAGGGGTGACCAGGGGTGGGGGGAGGACAGACTGGGGGGTTATTGTTTAGCGGGTACAGAGTTTCAGTGTGGGGTGATGAGAAGAATTCTACAGAAAGGGCGGTGCCTGTGGCTCAAAGGAGTAGGGGGCAGGCCCCATATGCCGGAGGTGGTGGGTTCAAACCCAGCCCTGGCCAAAAACTGCAAAAAAAAAAAAAAAAAAGAATTCTGCAGAAGGATGATGTTGATGATGACACAATAATGCAAATATACTCTATGACCCTGAACTGTACACTTAAAAAATTGTTACAATGGTAAGTTTTATGTTATGCACGTTTTGGCACATTGCAAGTCTATAGATACGTGTGTGTGTGACCTATATATGTATATTTCAGACTTCTTAACACTACATATAAAGCAGAGATTTAACAACTATATAAAGAAAAAGCGCATAATATGGGTAAGTTAGGAAATAAGTTTGCAAAACATTTTAAGCATACTTTTCCAGATTTGTAATGAGTCCTTATCTAGGGAAAATGTGAAACAAACTTTAACAGGAAAGTAGTTGACTATTGTGTTACACAATCTTGAAGATTCTGGCCCTTCCCCACATGAGGATGAGGATCAGGGAAGAGCAGAAAAGCTGGAGAGTTGCTATGCCTCGTGTGAGTTGTCAGCATCCTTGGGCACGTGTTGTTTTACATCAAATATAAAACAAAGTCAATTTGAAATTTCTGATGCGCATTTGACTGTAGCGAGTTGAAAAGGCTTAAATTTGTTGCGAATCTTCTCCGGGGTGTGTGGCCCTCGGCCCCTGCCCTGTGGCTACTATATCACATCATCTCTTACTGATCTGTGTTTACCAAGTGTCACACGTCATGTGTTCTTGCTCCCAGGACACCCGAGTCCCATAAGGCAGGCTTCCAAAAGCCAGAAAGTGCCTCAGAACCCATCCACGTTGGACACTGATCTCAGACTTCTAAATGCCAGAGCAGAGAGGAAGTAAATGTCTATTATATAAACAGCCCATCTGTGGCGGACTAAGATATGTCCCTGGGTCTCAGGATAATGACATGTGTCTGACGCAAGCCTTGCTGGGTCTGGTGTAGCCCAGACAAGACACAGGGAGGCAAATGGTGAGTTCAGTGAGTTTTATGAAAACACCTTTGTCCTTCTGTGACCTGACCCTTTGCAAGCAAAGTTGTCAATGATTGAAGGAAAAGAGAACAGGCCCCTCTAATGTGGTGGCAGTGAAAATGCCGAGGATAGACTAACTTAGACCTCGGGGGACTCAGAATAGGGCAATGACCGCACCAGCAGGTGCAAAGAAACGTCCTGTGCTCAGCTAAAGTGATCAGTGACACCACCTCCACCCAGGAATGCATTCAGGTCAGCTGCCGCTCACTCCCAGGGTCATCATGGACGATGGAGCTGAGACAGAACCTCTGCAGTTGCCGAAACACCTGCTCTTCTTGGGTGATGCCTCAGACCACACAGGAATGTCCACGGAAACCTAAGGAGAGAGCCACGGAGCGTGCTGTGGTGGAACCTGATGGTTTACGGCAGGGAGAGCAAATGTTTTCTCTGAGGAGCCAGCCAGTAATTTGGGCTTTCAGGCCATAAAGGCTCTGAAGTAACCTCTGCCACGGAGCACAATAGCAGTCACAGAAAATACACGAGTGAAGGGACAGCACGGTGAGGTCTGCCAACTCCCAGGTCACGCAGCTTACTCAGGACTGGGGGTGGGCAAAGGTTCAGGTCACCATTGAGGAAAATCGAACAGCACCTGGGGTTTGGTGCATCTCGTGAGCACAGGCACTGATGGCCCTGTGTCTCATCCTGCCTTCCCGTGGGGGTCTGAACAGCAAACAGCCTGAAAGTTCTCCACGAAGCAGGCTGCTTCCATGGCGCCTTCAAGAGCAGACAGCAGAAAAACTTCCCACTCGTGATTGCAGGTTGGGGTTCTGCACGGACAGGGCTGCTCTCCTGGAGCACAGGCACCAGCACAGGCCCCTGGGACTGACGGGACAGGTCTGCCAGACCCTCCCTGGGACTGAGGGGACAGGTCTACCAGCCCAGACCCTCCCCGGGACCTAGGGGACAGGTCTGCCAGCCCAGACCCCCTCTGGGACTGAGTGGACAGGTCTGCCAGACCCTCCCTGGGACTGAGGGGACAGGTGGCTCTGACTCTGCAAACACGAGCTCAAACCGGCTGCTAGACCATGAGGAGCAGTGTCATTTTTCTCCAGCCATGAGTGTCGTGTCTTCTGACGGCACCTCCACCATGGCAGCGCCCACCCCACTTGATAGTTGCAAGGAGGGTAAAATCTCAAACCCGTGGTGGCCTTCCCTTGGCAGTCCCCTCCGGGAGCTGCACCCTGCTGTTCATTCAACACCTTCATGAAAATGTACAGCCATGTGTTCATTTAAGTCTTGAGTACACAGCCTTCATTTGAAATCAGTATCTTCACATACTAAATGAAAAATCACTCTAATCACCAGAAAGGCCATTCAGGGAGTGTTCAAACTATAGGAGTAATAATTTTGTTTTATTATGAAGTATGAACTAATCCAGTAGGCACAGACGTATTGCCATTCCATAGAAGGGAGCGGGGGATGTATGACGCCCACAGCACGCTCATCTGAGCATGGGGAGAGGACAGAGGGCACAGCAGGCCATTAACTTCAGTCACTGCAGAGATTTTCTTTCCTTTCAATAACCTCAAATGCTATTATTTTGCCATTTAATATCATTATTTTTATTCTGAGTGCACTATTCATCTTATAAATCAATTAGTTTGACTAATCATTAATTTTCATGGTATTTGATTTTGCTCAAGTCACTCTGGAGCTCTCCAGCCCGGCTCCCTTTCCTGTCTTCCGACTCTTCCGTCTTCCGCCCATTCATCACTTCCCCATCACGTTCCTGGGACCTGCAAAGCAAACTGTTTGGTAGAATATTTCAATAGAACAGAGTTTTGCATGGAAAATGAAATGTTTTAAGATTTGAAATTCATGACTGTTCTTAGAGCCTTTTAGCTATTTGGCTACGTTAGAAAGTTCATGCTAGCTACTTCATGAGAGTGAATAAATTTAGCACACACAGGCATGGCCAGCTGCGGAGCTGCAGGCTGCAGGGTCAGCACGGGGCAGGGGCTTGGGAGTCAGGATATAGGGCGGGGTGGGCCTGTCTGTGTGTCCAGCCGGTCCTGTTCTGAAGCTGCTCCAAACACCCGAATGACCCAAGTTGTGACCTAGGTCACAACTATTTCCCCAGACCAGTGGTTATCAACCTGTGAGTCACAACCCACAGAAACTGTATTAAAGGGCCACGGCATTAGGAAGGTTGGGAACCACTACTCTAGACTCTCCATCCTATTACCTCCTCAAGTCTTTCCTTTTTAGAAATTCTGGAACTAAACCTGTCTCATACCAAGAGACCGAGAACAGAACTCTGACCTAACCCTTCAGTAATCAGCCCCAATCTCCATCACTCAATTAGCGACTGACAGCTTCCCTAATTTTTGCCTTCCCTCCCAACTTAGGATGAGGCAGAAGAGCCAAATGTACACCCTAAGTAATTGCAGAGGATACCCCAATTCTAGTCAGCGACTACAGCTTCCCCAGGCCACCAGCCTCCATGCAGGACACACCTGCGCCTTCCCTGTCCCACGTGAAGCTTCACACTCTTCACCTGCCTTGAGTTTCTGTCAAATGCTAATGACGGTAGCGGACGCCCTCACTGCAGCAGGCTCTACATAGGCAGCCTGTGTTTCTCACTGGGTTGGTCTTCATTTATTTCCATATGACATAATAGGCGGAGTCTGTGAGTTACTAGCGGTTCCATAATAAAATCCCTCAATAACCAAGATTTGAATAATCGCATTGTTTGAAATGTGGGTCATTGCATGTTAATAAAAGTCTGTATTACTTCCCGCCATTGGTTTGTATGTTTGTATTGACATAAGAAGCACAAAAGTATAGCCGGGCCCAGTGGCAGGTACCTGTAGTTCCAGCTACTCGAGAGGCCGAGGCAGGAGGATGGCTCAAGCCTGAAAGTTTAAGGTTGCTGTGAGCTATGAAACCACAGCACTCTACCTAGGGCACAGAGCAAGACTCTGTCTCACAAAAAAAAAAAAAAAAAACATTCTTTTAAATAAAGCACAAAAGTAAAGACAGTGAAAATCATACAGAACCAACCAGAGCTGACCACGGACACCTTGCCCTCTATAGTGGCCACCCCCTCCCCAGATGTGGACATCGCTCCACCTCCTTTTGAGAATGGGCTTTGTGCAGGTGGGATCCAAGGGTCCATCACTTTATTTCGAAATCTTTGTTGGGCGGCGTTATCGTGAGTTTCTGTTTGTGGCATTTTCTCAATTAGTAAGCCGCACAGCTGCACAGGCTCACAGTCCCTGCCTGTGATTCTGATATCTAAACTTCAGTTAAAAAAAAAAAAAAGAAAAGAAAGATTTCTCATAACTCAGTTAGCCACCGTAACCAGCCTGAACTAATGGGAAGTTATTTATAGCCTGTAAGTCACAACAGTAGCTGCAGAATCCTGGATGTGTTGAGGGCGCAGAGCTGCCTGCACCCTGCTGGGGGATCCCCTGTCACACAGCACACCGCTTTTGTGATGCAGCACCTTTCTAAAACCCAACGGAAATTTAAAACCTGAATTCTTAAACACTTCAGGCCCAGAGTGTTTGGGATAAGGTTTTTGGACATGCCCCATTGCCTGAAGAGCCCTATTGTCCTCAGCACAGCCGTCATCCAGAGATAACACATTCAGCCTGGGAGGGTCATCTCCATCCCATTCAGCCCAACTCCTTCCATTCCAAATGGGGAAACTGAGGCCTGAGATGGTTCACCACCAGGCGTCACATATTTGTATATGTCACAGTGTATGATATAAATTTGGAAGTTTGTCAACTCCTCAGCAACAGTAGACATTGAAAGGAAAAAGGTGATAGTTAGTGAGCCATAATTAACAGGCAATATTTTCAAAAAGTTATCACCAGGTTCAAAATGTTCAAAATACTTTCCTAGGTTCATCTTATGAAAGTCACCAGTAGCCTTTTCTTTCCCTTGAGTTTTGCCTTTTTTGTTGTTGTTGTTAATTCAGATGAATATGAGGGTGCATACAGTTAGGCCACATAGTTTGCATTTGTGAGGGTAAAGTCTGTGTTGTGGCTGTGTCCCTCCTAGGTTATTTTTACATGTTTGAGCTTCTATTCATTTTATTTAAAAATCTAGGTGAAGGCTCGGCGCCCATGGCTCAAGTGTCTAAGGCGCCAGCCACATACACCTGAGCTGGCAGGTTTGAATCCAGACTGGGCCCACCAAACAATGATGGCTGCAACCAAAAAATAGCTGGGCATTGTGGCAGGTGCCTGTTGGGAGGCAGAGGCAGGAGAATCACTTGAGCCCAAGAGTTGGAGGTTGCTGTGAGCTATGATGCCACGGCCCTCTCTACCTAGGGTGACAGCTTGAGGCTCTGTCTCAAAAAAAAAAAAAAAAAAAAAACTAGGTTAAACATTCTCCAAAGGAAAACTCATGACATGCAAAATGGACCAAATTTTATAATAAATTTTCAGGCATAAATTCCACCTTTTAAGTAATGTTGGATTGTTTTCAAAAAATCTTTGATAAAGTGTCAGAGATCTCATGCCCCTAAAAGATAATTTCCAATTCAAACGAGTGTTAGAAATAAAATTACTTTTACAAAATTCTCTCAACATGTTGTCACAGTCTACACAGCTAGTTATACAGAGCCCTAGAAACAAAACCAGAGAGTTTCCAACTTCCTTGGAATAAGATGGTAAAATCTCTAAATCTTCAGCTTCAGAATTTTCTAAAAGAACATCTGATTTGGTCATTTTCTCGGATGAGTAGAGTAAGGCCTGGGCATCGAGTTCTTTGGTAAAGGTCCTTTGGCTTGAGAGTAGCACAGGCTGAAAACCAGGTGACCACATTGCTGTATTCTAATTGCAGTGCCCATAACCAGTTACCTGAGCCAGGCAGCACCCAAAGTGCCTTCTGGCATTTCCTCATGAGTCTTGCATCCCAAACGTATGCCTCTACGGTTTGTCACATTGAAACTTAATGCGATGATTACACTGATCCTGGAGATTTGATTTCAGACACTGTCAAAAAAACCCATATTTTAAAATAATATTTTTTAATTCCATAAAATAACTCCTTTTTGTAGTCAGACGTTTGATTTTAGCTCTGTTTACTTTATATCTCCTGATTGTATCCACTGGATGATGGAAGGTAACGCTCTTTGATAAAAGGAAACAAATGCAGATAGATCTTATGGGACATTTTGACTTTCCAGAAATTTCTTCTTTTCTAGCCTTTCCCATAAAACCTTCCAATTTATTATTTTCAGCATATATATATATATATTTTTTTTTTTGAGATAGAGTCTCACTTTGTTGCCCTCAGTAGAGTGCAATGGCCTCGTAGCTCGCAGTAACCTCAAACTCTCCGGCTCAAGCAATCCTCCTCTGGCCTCAGCCTCCGCAAGTAGGTAGGACTACAGGAGCCTGCCATAACACCCAGCTATTTTTCAGAGACAAGGTCTCAGTATTGCTCAGGCTGGTCTTGAACTCCTGACCTCAAGCAATCCACCCTCCTTACCCTCCCAGAGTGCTAGGCCTGAGCCATGGCTCCCAGCTATTTTCAGCATACATTCTTTATTTATGGTTCTTCAGCCCATGTTCAAGCTGTTCAGAACAGGGATGATGGCACGCTCCTGCAAACGCAGCCACCTGGGATGCTGAGGCAGGAGGATCTTTCGAACCCAGGAGATGGAGACCAGCGTGGGTGACATAGCAAGACCCCCATCTCAACCAAAAAAAAAAAAAAAAAACAGAAGAAGAAGAAACCATGTAAATTACACACAAAAGGAAAATCATTTTGTTATGAGTCCATGACATGAGGTAAGGTGATTATTTGGGGTGCATTGTGTGTTCGTTATGAATCAAACCCTCAGTATTGAGATTTCTCTACACCACAGGAGTGCTGTTGATGTCAACGTCTATTTTTTAATAGTAGCATACATTTTCATTAGCGTCTGCAACAGAATAGAAGATGGGTCTCCACAGACTATTCCCATTAGTATGATATTTTCTTACTATATAGGAAATACTTTCACAGTCTAAACCAAATGTGTGGGAAAAAGGAATTTCTCTCCCTACATTACAGAAATAGCCTGAGGTGGGACAGGAAGCATGCAGCAAAAAAGACATGCTGGTTCCCAGCGGGGAGCCTAGAGAGGGAAGGAGATAGTGTTATCCCTGAAAATGGCATTCTTACGAAAAGATGAATGCCCTTGTGATAGAAATGAGGTGTCTCAAACATAAACATCTGTTGAAAAGTATTGACTAGGGTAACGGAAGAGCCTCCAAGTTTGATTGCTGGGTAAGAAACAGTATTTGGCTGGGGGGCGGTGTTGCTCAATCCGTGTGTCACTCAGGAAGGTGACCAGAGCTCTCATCCTCTCACCAAGACCCTACACAGCTGGTGGCTGATGTTTAAGTTCAGGAGCCTGAGTTTCTTTAGCTATTCAACAGAGGTCTAAGGCCCCTTTTGGTTCAAAAAGTCAGATATTAAACCAAATAGTCCTGTAAGTACTCCAGAACCATTATCACAGCTTCTATGGTTACAGTTTTAAATGTTATTATCCATAAAGTCATTATATTTTGGAGTGCATTAAGAACTCATAAGCAGAAAAGATGCCATTTTCTGGTTATTTTCCAGAAAACTAGCTATTAAATAGGCTGTGGCGCCACCTGCTGGGAGTTTTGAGGCTGTCTCATTAGGCGATCGCAAGGTCCTTTCCGTTTTAAGGGCATATTTCATCATTTCCCCCTGTTGCTCCAAAAAGCTTTCAGAATGTTCTCTGTTCTCCCTGGAAGGTAAATATAAACACCAAGATAGTTATTAAGATGTAAAAATAATTTAACATGGTGAGCTTTAATTCATACTTTTCTGCTACATGTTTCTTCAAAGAGGTACTAACATATTCATTTTAAAAATAAGATGTCCAGATTGAATTTGATGGTGTAAGTGGAGCAGTTGCACGCTAGCAACATAGTATTTAAAATGGAATCTCTGCCCCATTGCCAAGCTCACTCCAGGAGGCAAAAGGCTGCAACACAAAGTGGCTTCCATGGCTACAATCATCTAACTCTGCTTCCACAGGCACACTAACAGGGTCTTTCCAAAAATGACACTTCCCAATGTGCCGTACACAGGCATGACTGGTCACGGCCAATGGACAGGAAACAATGTGAGTCATTTTGTGAAAGGGATAATTTGATTCATAGTTGGGGTGAATCAGGCAACATTAATGAACAAAGAAAATGTCTTCTTGTTTTAAAAAAATGCCCTTTTATGAAAATAATCAAAGGAATAAACAAAGGAATCCTCTGTTATTCAACACCAACTTAAAAGTCTGGCTACAGTGCCTCTTCCAACAAGGCACAGGTGTGTCTGGAGATGTGCCGTGTTCCCCCTTCAGGGGAAACAAAGAAGTGACGCAGGTAGCGTTTCAGACTTTTTATAGTTGTAGTATTGAAAATTCAGATTTATTTTTCTGTCATGCTTCACAGGAAGCAGCCTTTCATAAAGTCCTCTGGAAAAGTCAGTCATGTAAGTGAATTATACAGACTGCACAGTTGCTCTCTCAGGCCGTGTGAGCTGAACACCATGGAGGTGACAGGAGAACCAGGAATTCTGAACGGAGATCTGCCCTGGAATATGAAACACACTGGATTTCAAACTCTACAAGTTTTATATAATTACATTACAGTAGTTGGTAGGAATCTGGCAGCTAAACACAGGGATTGTTGGTAAATATGTTCATGTGACATGCAACTTGACTTTCAATGGAATCCACACTTAGCTCAGCCCATGAAGAAGTGACAATAGGTCCTTAGCTGCATTCTGCCCACAGACTCGGAAATATCCAGTCTGACACTGGCCTAGAGGGAGCTAGAACTCCTCTTATTATTTATTTATTTATTTACTTACTTATTTTTGAGATAGGATCTCACTCTGTCACCCTGGGTAGAATGTCATGTCATCATGACAGTTCACAGCAACCTCAAAGTACCGGGCTCAAGGGATCCTCCTTTCTCAGCCTCTCCAATAGCCAGGAACACCATTGCCCACCTCAAGGCACGACTAATTTTTTTCTTCTTTTTTTATTGGAAACAGAGGGTCTCAGTGGTGCTTAGGCTGGTAAGGAACTCCTGACATTAAGTGATCCTCCTGCCTTGGCCTCCCAGAATGCTAGGATAAGAGGCATGAGCTACCTCAGCCAGTCCACTCCAACTCTTCTGTAATCCAGGACAGTGTAGGACTTATCCGCAATGAAGCTAGACTAGGGAATGCTCAGGAAGTGCACAGTAATTCTAACAAATCCTGTAATGCATTAGAAGCATAAAGAGGCTCTGCAGTCTGGATTGCCTGCAGCCATGCCCCGACATCTCCTCTAGTTCTTACCTCCCCCTCTCACCCAGGTAAAAACTAAGGAGAGAAGAGGGAGAGACTCCCCTGGGGCCAATTCCAGGCTTCCTGAAGTTAATAAAGGGCCCTTCTGTGCCAGAACTCTCCAGTGCATTCAACACCTTCATTCCTCAATCTACAATTGAGGCAGCACGTGTGTTCCTTTTCCTGATTATTTTGGGTTTTCATAAATTTCATGGGAAATATCTAATTGACTTAGATATTGGAGGGGGGAATAAATATTTAACTCTGATGAGGATTGATGTTTTCAAAGAAAAATGATCCTGGCTCCAGATCTCGTCCTGCTTAACACATTAGGTCTGGGCAACAAGGCGAGTGAAAATGTCAGGGAGAAGGTACTGAAATCCCCCCACCACCACCCCCTGGTGACGGCACAAGCCAGGACGTGTTACCTGGGCAGCAGCCAGGAGGAGCCCCAGCCAGGGCCCCAGCTCAGTCCCCATCACCTTAGAGAGCCCTGCCAAGCTGGGTGACATATTTGACCACCATCAATTTGCAAACGTATAACGCATATGAGGACCTATTTAAATTAAAATTTTAAGATGTAAACATAATATAGATACCTACTTGAAAGATGTTCTTTATAATCACCAACAATTTGGTATGCTATAAATATTTGGAATCCATTCTTCTGCTCCTTATAATAACTTTTCTATAAACTTTATATTATATAAAATTAATTTAAATGTCCTTATCCCATCAAATATTAACTTTGGTTTCTCACTTGTATCTTTAAGAAAGCTGATCGACGGTATTATCACAGGGAAACAGAGATATAGTTGCAGTTGTTTGCTTTTTTATGTACAAAAATACAATGGGAAATTAACATTTTACTTCTTTTTAGATTAGCAAATCATATTCTTAAAGACTTATGCTGAGGAAGCAGACAAGCATTTTTTGTATCCACCATACAATTTTCTCTTCATCATTATGGAAATTGGCTTATTCCTGGATGTTTCAAAAGCTTTCTTAACTCATGGAATCTAGACAATTACAAAAGGTTTTTATAATGGAGTGCCTTTTGCAAATCAATATAAAATTGTTAGCTGACCTGGCAGAGACCGGAAAGCCACTTGTTTGAATGGAGTCTTAAGAAAAATGCTTGAAAAAGAATATTAATATCTTCCTAATAAATCAAAATAAGGGATGTTTTTATCATAGTAAATATAACTTTGATAATCTTTAATTATATTATTCTAAAAAATTACCTTGGATGTTTATTTGGGAACCACAGATTTCATAATTTATATTATTTCTTTTCTTTAATCCTATAAATCCTAAAAATAAATAGTAAATGATACATCTAATGCTACTACCCAATTTCCAAATTTGAGTACTCCCATATTTTACAAATTACTTAAATACAAATTTAAAACTCATATATGAATAAAATCAACTCATTTACATATTAGTGCTGATGAAAGAGATATTTGATTATTGAAAATGTCATAACTTTAGAGAATTGAAAAGTACACACGAGTGTGAGAGGCTTTCAAATACAGCTTGAAAACATGGAGCCAGAAATTCACTTTGATGCCAGCAGCTCTTACTTCCTGATTTTGAAATAATGATGATGTCTTAAGTTCAAAATAACATTTCATATTGCAATTCATATCATTTTTGTATATTGCCTGTGCATGAGTGTACTCATGACAAAAGTGGGAGCTGATCAGAAGAAATAGAAAAAGTCTTGAAAACTTTTTGAGGGGATCTTTCTTTCTTCTAGAATAAAATGTTGTTTTAGTTGTCTAATCTAAAAAAGCACCTAAGGTAGGCAAATTCACCTAGCGAAAATCGTTTCTATATTAATATTGGTTTTTAAAACCCCTTAAATACGATTTGCCTTTTTTTCTTTTCTTTTTAAGGTATGAAGTTTCCCTGCCTAGGTTTGGAATCAATAAACAGTTACAGTGCTCAAAGAAACTTGGGAGGAACACATTCAGATGCGTTTATTTAATAAAAAAAACAAAACACTTTTTTTCCTGTTGCTTTTTTAAAGCTTCCTGCTGGCCTGACCCATTGTGTGCTCACATCCCTTTGAAGCCATGTGGGGAAGTAATAAAGTGTGTGTCTTTATGCGCAGATACCAGTGTTTATTAACTGACCAAGGGGAGTGCGATGAGCTCAGCACAATTGTGGTTATTCTGAGCAACACCAGCCCAGGAAACACCGGTGGAGAAGGACAATGGGTAATGAGCAGTTTAACAGTTTAATTTTTTTATTTAAAAAAAAAGTCAGATATAACCTAAGACAAAACACAAAATAGTAGCAAAATAGAAAATAAAGCCAGACTAATGTGGCTGGGGATTTCTAAAGAATTCAAAGACCATCTCTCTGTGAAGATGGGGAGGCAGGAACAGAACTTTGTCTCAAATTGTTGGGCTTCCTTTTTCTCCTTAGCACCAAATCTTGCATCTTGTGGTGTTTCTTAACTGTCAAATGAATGGAAAGCCTTCAGCAACAGCCGTTATTACTGTCTCAAGATCTCCTTCCCAGGAATCCCAAGACAGGGAAACACATGCTTAAGGGTGTAGCTCCATCTACAGGAAGCAGGAAAAACACAAATTCTTTGTAAACACGAGTTCTCTGCACACACCCATCCAGATGGGCTTGTTTTTGCTTCTCCTCAAGGACGCTTTTGGCTGAGACGTTTCCAGAGAAGAAAGGGAGGTGAACGGAGTGGGTAATAGGCTGTGGTTCATCTATTATCGAGGCTTTGAATCAACTTATTTTCTCTTTTTCATAAATTTTTATCTAAAAAGATGTCCACTTCATCCACTGATAAAACATATCATGTAAAACATACTGCCACGGATAGATAGAACCTCTCCTGAGATTTTAGATACCTTTGTCAACCGAGTCCCTGAACGTAAAAGTCCCAGGTAATTCTGTCTCTCGGTGATGGTTTCCATCCCCTTCGTCATGGTGAACACTGTATTCCCTGAAAATACAAGTGAACAGCAAACACAAATCAAAATAAAAGAATGGCTGATTCCGGGACCAGGTCAGGACATTTACAGGAGGAGCCTGAACATCCTGGGAAAGCCTATAGGTAAGAGAGTTTAAAAGCAAACTCAAGTATTGTACCCTCAATGAATCCCCAACAATAAAAAAAAAAAAAAAGCAAACTCAAGGATAACAAGCCCACCCTGATCTGAATGAGTCAAGGGAACACAGCAGGGAGCAAACTCCCAATGACTGAAGATGGGGCAACTTGAGCATGAAAATAAATAAGGTATGTTCTACTGGTCATAACCCCAAATATAAATTAAATATCCATGATTCCATGCTGATAGAAAAAGATGACTAAATGAATAGACAAGTTATAAGGAGATGAAGAAATCTCTCATGCAAAGTAATTCCTAACAATGTACACAGCTACCCTTCCCACAGAGAGCTGGAACATGCCTCCCCACTTCCAAAGTGTGACAGTGGGTATGTGGTGGCTTCCCTTTCAAAGAGCACAGTTTGGAAAAGTGGTCAAAGGGGGTGACTGTGCTGTGGACAGTCCAGAACACACCTGCTTCCCCCTGATCTGGGGCCACACTGTCAACACCCACAGCCCCCGGCTGTACTCTGACGTGACCTGATGAGGAACCGCACTTTCCCTCTGCGGTCCGACTCCCAAGAACTGTATAAAATCCCTAACCAGGACGGAGGCAGAGCATGATGGCGGACAGGATGGACGTGTAGCCTACCTCTCCCAAGCCACCAGGTGAGAGGATAGGCGGTCTGGACCTTCCCTGTGTGTGGATTATTGGAGTGGACAGACAGCTGGAGACGCCCAGCAAACTGGTGGTTTGCTATATATGAGGAGTAATTTAAAATCACAGACTCTGTTGTAGAGATTCTTCCCTGCTCGACCATGCTGGCCAGCAGGCCCCTCCCCCAGGGAGGTCAGCAGCTTGTAAATGCTGACAAAATCCAATTGACAAATAATTAATCCTGAACTGAGGGAGGCTTCTGAAAGGAGAGCCACTCAAAACCACGGGGAGCTGGGCAAACTGTTGGACAATTGAAGGGAAGGGATCCTGCCCGGGAAACAGACATTTTGAACTACCCAAAAGGGCGGGCACCTTTCCCCCAGGCATTGGAGGGGGCTGGCAGTTCAGGCTGCGTGGCGAACTGGCGGGCGCCCATCCAAATGGGAAACTCTGATCCATAAAACTCAGAATAAGTCCCTCGAGCGCTCCAACCACAGGAACCGGCTTGAAGCCTAGGACCCGGCTTTGGCTTCTGGAGCCGCGAAGCTACTGAAGCTGCGGACCGGCTTTGGCTGCTGAAACCGTGGGAACCAGCTACAGGAGATAGAGCCGGGAGCCCGCCAATGAAAGCTCTAACTCAGGACCGCTCCCCTTATGGCCGATTGCAGTCGCCAGTTTGCCGGGGAACCTGGGAACAGAGTGGAGGGACTTAGGAAGCATGGACAGCTGCACTGAGTGGGAAAGTTGGTCACACGTGCTGTCTGGAAAAGAACAGCCGAGGTTGCACAATTCTTAGACGACAATCTTTTACAGAAACTCCAAAATGGAGTTTCTACACCAAACAGGGCCCCAGTTTCTCAGGCCACAGCACTGTATGGGTCCTCAACAAAACACCAGAGGAAAATCAAAGGGAGTAAAACAATCATGGGGCAGAATCAGCGGAAAAACTCTAGTAACATGAATAACCAGAATAGATCAAACCCCCCAAGAAAAGATACGGCAGATGTGATTGAAGATCCCATTCATAAACAACTGGCTGAGATGTCAGAAATCGAATTCAGAATTTGGATTGCAGACAAGATTAATAAAATGGAATCAGGAATTCGAGGAGAAATTCAAAAATTGTCTCAAGAATTTAACGAATTTAAAGACAAAACCACCAAAGACTTAGACACACTGAAGCAAGAACTTACAGCCCTCAAAGATATGAAAAATACAGTAGAATCCCTCAGTAACAGAATGGAGCAAGCAGAAGAAAGGATTTCTGACATTGAAGATAAAGTCTTCGAACGCTCCCAATCTCTCAAAGAGGAAGAGAAATGGAGAGCAAAAATGGATCACTCACTCAGAGAACTCTCAGATAATTTGAAAAAAAGCAACATAAGAATTATAGGGATTTCTGAGAACGATGAAGTGGCCTCCAGGGGCACAGAGGCCCTTCTGCATGAAATTATGAAAGAAAATTTTCCAGACATGCCTAGAGAATCTGAAATTCAGATAGCAGACAGCTTCAGAACCCCAGCACGATTCAACCCCAATAAGTCATCCCCCAGACATATCATAATTAGCTTCACTAAAGTTAACATGAAAGAGAAGATTCTCAAAGCAGCCCGGCGAATTTAAAGACAAAACCACCAAAGACTTAGACACACTGAAGCAAGAATTTGCAGCCCTCAAAGATATGAAAAATACAGTAGAATCCCTTAGCAACAGAATGGACCAAGCAAAAGAAAGGATCTCCGACATCGAAGATAAAGCCTTTGAACGCTCCCAAATTCTCAAAGAGGAAGAGAAATGGAGAGCAAAAATGGATCACTCACTCAGAGAGCTCTGGGATAACTTGAAGAAGGCAAATATTCATCTCCTAGGAATTCCTGAAACAGATGAAGTGGCCTCACTGGGCGCAGAGGCCCTTCTGCATGAAATTATGAAAGAAAATTTTCCAGACATGCCTAGAGAACCTGAAATTCAGATAGCAGATAGCTTCAGAAGCCCAGCACGACTCAACCCCAATAAGACATCCCCCAGGCATATCATAATTAACTTCACTAAAGTTAATATGAAGAAGAAAATTCTCAAAGCGGCCAGGTGAAAGAAATCTATTACCTTCAAAGGGAAGAACATTAGAATGACTGCAGATCTCTCTGCTGAAACTTTTCAAGCCAGAAGAGGGTGGTCATCAACGTTTAATCTCCTCAAGCAAAATAACTTTCAACCCCGGATCTTGTACCCAGCTAAACTGAGTTTCATTTATGATGGAGAAATTAAATACTTTAATGACATATATATGCTAAAGAAATTTGCCATAACCAAACCAGCTCTTCAGGATATTCTCAGACCTATCCTCCATAATAATCAACCCAATCCTCTACTACAAAAGTAAACTCACTCAGAAACTTCTGATCAAACTCCAACTTCCACAATGGCAAAAGGATTAAAAATGCCCACTGGACTTTCGAAAAACTCAATATCCCAAATTTCACCAAACTTATCAATACTCTCCATTAATGTGAATGGCTTAAACTGCCCTCTAAAGAGACATAGGTTAGCTGACTGGATACAAAAACTCAGGCCAGACATTTGTTGCATACAAGAGTCGCATCTTAACTTAAAAGACAAATACAGACTCAGGGTGAAAGGATGGTCATCCATATTTCAGGCAAATGGTAACCAGAAAAAAGCAGGAGTTGCAATTTTATTTGCAGATACAATAGGCTTTAAACCAACAAAAGTAAGGAAGGACAAAAATGGTCACTTCATATTTGTTAAGGGTAAGACTCAATATGATGAGATTTCAATTATTAATATCTATGCACCCAACCAGAACGCACCTCAATTTATAAGAAAAACTCTAACAGACATGAGCAACTTGATTTCCTCCAACTCTGTAATAGTTGGAGATTTTAACACTCCTTTGGCAGTGATGGATCAATCCTCCAACAAAAAGCTGAGTAAAGAAATTCTAGATTTAAATCTAACCATCCAGCATTTAGATTTAGCAGACATCTGCAGAACATTTCATCCCGACAAAACTGAATACACATACTTCTCATCAGCCCACGGAACTTACTCCAGAATCGATCACATCTTAGGTCACAAGTCTAACCTCAGTAAATTTAAAGGAATAGAAATTATTCCATGCATCTTCTCGGACCATCATGGAATAAAACTTGAGATGAGTAACAACAGGAATCTGCATACACATACAAAAACATGGAAGTTAAATAACCTTATGTTGAATGATAGCTGGGTCAGAGATGAGATCAAGAAGGAAATTGCCAAATTTCTGGAACAAAACGACAATGAAGACATGAACTATCAGAACCTCTGGGACACCGCAAAGGCAGTTCTAAGAAGGAAATTTATAGCACTGCAAGCCTTCCTCAGGAGAACGGAAAGAGAGGAAGTAAGCAACTTAATGGGACATCTCAAGAGACTGGAAATGAAAGAACACTCCAACCCCAAATCCAGTAGAAGAAAAGAAATAACCAAAATCAGAGCAGAACTAAATGAAATTGAAAACAAAAGAATAATACAACAGATCAATAAATCAAAAAGCTGGTTTTTTGAAAAGGTCAACAAAATAGATAAACCTTTGGCCAACCTAATCAGGAAAAAAAAGAGTAAAATCTCTAATCTCATCAATCAGAAATAACAAAGACGAAATAACAACAGACTCCTCAGAAATCCAAAAAATCCTTAATAAATATTACAAGAAACTTTACTCTCAGAAATACGAAAATCTGAAGGAAACTGACCGTTACTTGAAAGCACGTCACCTTCCAAGACTTAACCAAAATCAAGTGGAAATGTTGAACAGGCCCATATCAAGTTCGGAAGTAACATCAACCATACAAAATCTCCCCAAAAAGAAAAGCCCGGGATCAGATGGTTTTACGTCAGAATTCTACCAAACCTTTAAAGAGGAATTAGTACCTATATTACTCAACCTGTTCCAAAAGGTAGAAAAAGAAGGAAGGCTACCCAACACGTTCTATGAAGCAAACATCACCCTGATCCCCAAAGCAGGAAAAGACCCAACAAGAAAAGAAAATTATAGACCAATATCACTAATGAATATAGATGCAAAAATATTCAACAAGATTCTAACAAACAGAATCCAGCAACATATCAAAGAAATCATACATCATGACCAAGTCAGTTTTATCCCAGGATCTCAAGGCTGGTTCAATATACGTAAATCTATAAATGTAATTCAGCACATAAACAAATTAAAAAACAAAGACCATATGATTCTCTCAATCGATGCAGAAAAAGCTTTTGATAACATCCAACATCCCTTCGTGATCAGAACACTTAAGAAAATTGGTATAGAAGGGACATTTCTTAAACCGATAGAGACCATCTACAGCAAACCCACAGCCAATATCCTATTGAATGGAGTTAAATTGGAATCATTTCCACTCAGATCAGGAACCAGACAAGGCTGCCCATTGTCTCCATTGCTCTTTAACATTGTAATGGAAGTTTTAGCCACTGCAATTAGGGAAGAAAAGGCGATCAAGAGTATCCACATAGGGTTAGAAGAGATCAAACTTTCGTTCTTCACAGATGATATGATTGTATATCTGGAAAATACTAGGGACTCTACTACAAAACTCTTAGAAGTGATCAAGGAATACAACAGTGTCTCAGGTTACAAAATCAACATTCATAAATCGGTAGCCTTTACATATACCAAAAATAGTCAAGTTGAAAAAACAATTAAGGACTCTATCCCATTCACAGTAGTGCCAAAGAAGATGAAATACTTGGGAGTTTATCTAACAAAGGACGTGAAAGATCTATATAAAGAGAACTATGAAACTCTAAGAAAAGAGATAGCTGAGAATGTTAACAAATGGAAAAATATACAATGCTCATGGTTGGGAAGAATCAACATTGTTAAAACATCCATACTACCCAAAGCAATATATAATTTCAACGCAATCCCCATTAAAGCTCCACTGTCATACTTTAAAGATCTTGAAAAAACAATACTTCGTTTTATATGGAATCAGAAAAAACCTCGAATAGCCAAGACATTACTCAAAAATAAAAACAAAGCAGGAGAAATCACGCTACCAGACCTCAGACTATACTACAAATCAATAGTGATCAAAACAGCATGGTACTGGCACAAAAACAGAGAAGTAGATGTCTGGAACAGAATAGAGAACCAAGAGATGAATCCAGCTAATTATCGTTATTTAATCTTTGACAAGCCAATTAAAAACATTCAGTGGGGAAAAGATTCTCTATTTAACAAATGGTGCTGGGCAGTGCCTATGGCTCAAGGAGTAGGGCGCCAGCCCCATATGCTGGAGGTGGCGGGTTCAAACCCAGCCCCGGCCAAAAAAAAAAAAAAAAAATGGTGCTGGGTAAACTGGCTAGCAACCTGTAGAAGACTGAAAGTGGACCCACACCTCTCACCATTAACTAAGATAGATTCTCACTGGATTAAAGATTTAAACTTAAGACATGAAACTATAAAAATACTAGAAGAGAGTGCAGGGAAAACCCTTGAAGAAATTGGGTTGGGTGAGTTTTTTATGAGAAGGACCCCCCAGGCAATTGAAGCTGCTTCAAAAATACACTATTGGGACTTCATCAAACTAAAAAGCCTCTGCACAGCCAAGAACACAGTAAGTAAAGCAAGCAAACAGCCCTCAGAATGGGAGAAGATATTTGCAGGTCATGTCTCCAACAAAGGTTTAATAACCAGAATCCACAGAGAACTCAAACGCATTGGCAAGAAAAGAACAAGGGATCCCATCGCAGGCTGGGCAAGGGACTTGAAGAGAAACTTCTCTGAAGAAGACAGGTGCACGGCCTACAGACATATGAAAAAATGCTCATCATCTTTAATCATCAGAGAAATGCAAATCAAAACTACTTTGAGATATCATCTAACTCCAGTGAGACTAGCCTATATCACAAAATCCCAGGACCAGAGATGTTGGCGCGGATGTGGAGAAAGGGGAACACTTTTGCACTGCTGGTGGGAATGCAAATTAATACATTCCTTTTGGAAAGAGATACGGAGAACACTTAGAGATCTAAAAATAGATCTGCCATTCAATCCTGTAATCCCTCTACTGGGCATATACCCAGAAGACCAAAAATCACACCATAACAAAGATATTTGTACCAGAATGTTTATTGCAGCCCAATTCATAATTGCTAAGTCATGGAAAAAGCCCAAGTGCCCATCGATCCACGAATGGATTAATAAATTGTGGTATATGTACACCATGGAATATTATGCAGCCTTAAAAAAAGATGGAGACTTATTACCTCTTTCATGTTTACATGGATGGAGCTGGAACATATTCTTCTTAGTAAAGTGTCTCAAGAATGGAAGAAAAAGTACCCAATGTACTCACCCTTATTATGAAACTAATGTAGGACCTTCACATGAAAGCTATAATCCAGTTACAACCTAAGAATAGGGAGAAGGGGGAAAGGGAGGGGAGGGAGGGGGGAGGGAGGGGGAGGGAGGGGGATTAATGGGATTACACCTGCGGTGCATCTTACAAGGGTATATGTGAATCCTAGTAAATGTGGAATGTAAAGGTCTCAGCAAAATAACTAAGAAAATGCTATGAAAGCTATGTTAACTAGTGTGATGAAAATGTGTCAAACGATCTATGAACCAACTGTATGGTGCCCCATGATCATATTAATGTACACAGCTATGATTTAATAAAAATAAAAAAAAGGAAAAAAAATAAAATAAAATCCCTAACCACTGCTCCTCAGAACATCCAGGTTAACAAGAGCAAACGAAGTCTGAGAAACCACCAGTCCTAAGAAGCTTCAGGAGACAGGAAGACGGAAGGTAAGGTGAGGTCCCAATTGGGGTGCTGGAGCAGGAAAGGGAAAGTAGGGAAAAACCAAGGAATCTCAATACCAATACAGCAAGGCTTCCACGAGTGGCACATCAGTATTATTTCATTAATTGTGACCAGTACTATGCTAAGATCTGACGTTACAGATGCAGGAAACTGGATGTAGACAGCAGGGCAGTTCCCCACTGTCTCCACAACTTTTCTTTTCTTTTTTTTTATTAAATCATAGCTGTGTACATTAATGTGATCATGGGGAGGATGACCCCCCGGGCAATTGAAGCAGCTTCAAAAATACACTTCTGGGACCTGATCAAACTAAAAAGCTTCTGCACAGCCAAGAACACAGTAAGTAAAGCAAGCAGACAGCCCTCAGAATGGGAGAAGATATTTGCAGGTTATGTCTCCGACAAAGGTTTAATAACCAGAATCCACAGAGAACTCAACCGTATTAGCACAACTTTTCTAAAAATCTAAAAACTATTCTCAAAGAAAAACTTTGTTTAAGAAAACAAATGCCTGTAATTTTTAAAATTAACATAAAGGAATTCTTTCATTCCATGCATTAGTCATTTGCTGTATGAAAATATTTCGTAATAAAATCGTGTGACGCCTTAAAATTCACTGATCATAGTTTTTCCATAACAGACTAACATATTACTGCTGTTAAGAATCTTTTATTGGAGTCCTGTCTCTTAATCTTGTTGGATTAGCAGAGGGGAACCTCACATTCTAAGTATGTGTTTCTAAAATTAAATTTCAATAGCTCAAGACGGGTCTAAATTCAACATCTAATAAATCTTGCTTCCGTCCTTCCCATAGGGTGTCACGTGACTCACCTATAAAGCAAGTAGCTAAGGGACTCCTGTTCCTTGTGGGAAGTTTTCCTTCAGCTGTCCCATGATAGTGGCAGTCTTAGGGGGTTGTGCCTCTGTCTCTGTTTCACACATAAAGACAACAGAATTGATATTCAGCAAATATTTTATTCTAATAAATCTATAAAAGGAAGATTTGCTAAGAAGTGTTCAAATAACAGATGTGTAGCTAGACTATAATAGTGCTGCTTTTTAGGCAATCATTTGAGTTCAGGGCCCGAGAGAAGGGTTAGTGCACCAATAACAGTGCTCTCTCTTTGGGGAAAAAAAACCCCTAAGATAACATCTAAGAATTTAATTTTCTAAATGCCTTGGCATTTAGATTTGAGTTTTAACCTGGCACAAATGTTGGTGTTACAACTGAATGCATAATTTGTTCTGCTGCGTGTCAGATCTGATGCTAAAAGAGTATTATGTGTTTAGTAATAAATGGTCAGAGAAAATGGCAATATTCCAAATCCCATTTTAAATCATCTTTGATAAATATGGAATACCATACCTCTTTCATCCAATGAAGCAAATAAACAAGAAATACTCTAAATGATTTTAAGGTTATGCTCTCTTCTTTCAATGATGTCAAATATTTGACATTTTTTTTCCCTCTTTTCCTTTTTCTTTCAATCACTGATGATAGATCTCCCTTAGGAATCCTCTCTGAGCAGATGTCAAAGGTAAGCCAATGTTGAGAATTCAAAGGAAACTAGAATTCCAAGGTAGGAAGACAAAGTTTAGCTGACTCGTTCATCATATTTGGGGAACTGTAACTACCTCCTAGATCTGTCTTTATTTGTCTATACCTGCATTGACACCTTGAAATAAAATTAAAATGTTCTCTTTATATAATAGAGTAAGGCTTGTCAAAATGTTTTCCGTGCATCAGCAATCACAGAGATCTTGTGAGACGTGTGGACTCTTCTTCTCCCCGAGACCTAGGGAGTCAGAGTCTACATGTATTAAGATTCCTGGGTGACCTGTGTGCACCCTGAAGGTTGAGAATCTCTGCTCTGTATAGCTACTGTCATTTGGAGCAATGTGTTTCCAGGATGTACTCCATAAAATTCAAGCTAAAGTTTAATTGTTTTAATCATTTTAAACCAGCTTTCCTTAATCGTTTATGTCCTTTTCCCACAATTTTCTCCCCTACAGTCCTGCAGGAATCTGTCCAGTCATTGGGCTCTGAACCTCTGCTACATCACGGCCCCAAGAAACCACAGCTCTCGAGAAAGGATGGGAGCTAGAGAATTACATCATTACTATGAGCACTAGTTATGCGCACAGTGAATAAATAATTTTTATGTAATTTTGAAAAAAAAAACTGTTATCCAAAAACACAAGCAAGATTTCTGAAACAATTATTCTGAAAGTGAAGTAAAAGGCATTCAAGGGTATAGAGCCCTCGAAACCACCAGATGAAAGGACAGAAGATGTTCTCTCGAAAGTTCACAGCCTCGGAATACAAAGCAAAAGCATTTGTATTTTGACATGGAGTTCCAGTGAAAGAGATCGTTCATGTATATATGCATGTGTATTTTTAAAACCTTTATTAAGATTTTAATTTGCCATCAAGGGCAACTTGTCACATGAAGATGAAACTATTTTACGATTCATTAGCCAAGTATAACTGTGACAGCCGAGATTAATCTAATCTGGGCTTTTCTGCATTAATATTCAAAAGGAATCTGAAGCAGAGAGAACTACTTTGTTTTGTTTTTATTATTATAATGAAAGAAATGTTTTGCATCTTCTCTGTTTTGGTGATCACAGTGAGCTGGTGGATTAAGGTTTTTAAACACAAATACGGATTAGGAACGTAAACTACGGATTAGGACGTCTTGCGGTCCTTCAGACCAGGCTTGAATGATGCAGTCATTCCTGAGAAGCAGAGGCTATAACATTTACCCAGGAAAATAAATGTTTACCTCCAGCAGCGACTGACATTTCTAGCTTTCGTGCATGAATATCAAGTAATGCTTCCAATCCCTCCCCTGCCCTGGTCTGTGCCTGTCTCTTGGCCGTGGGCCTCGGGCAGCAGCAGGTGGGTGAACCCGGCTGGCATCCCTCCTTCGCTTCCTAGAAATGCATGTTCATGTCAGCAGCGAGATGACCAGCTCGACCCCGAGCCAGAGGCTTTCAGAGTTGAAGTAAGTACCTGGGAACCATGGAGAGAGGAGAGGCAGACATGGACAGTGCTCTGTGGGAAGCAGGGACTCCTCAGCTCAGCGTCTGCAGCACACTCCAAGCCTGGAGGGAGCACGTTGTCACAGTCACTGTCCAGGTTGCTATTGCCATGGCTGACTGAAGGACGCCCAGGTCCCCCATCAGCAGCAGCCTCCCTGCTTTGCCCTCTCCTGCTGCGGGTGTGTGATCCCCCACGCCTCGCGCTCCACCTTCCCTCCACAGCGGCCCTGGACAGTCCTCATAATCTCTGATCTTAATAGATCTTAAAAGGTCTCTGTGCTGAGGTCTCCACCATTCCCACCCTTTCTCCCCCACTGCAAGTCCATGGCTTCAGATTACACACAAATACACTATTTTAGCATTTACTGTAATTATGGAGAGTTTATCACATACCAATTACCCTTTGAAAGCCAAGGATTTTTTTTTTTATTCTAAATAACCCCAGCCACTCTTAGTTAACTCTCTCACCTGAAACATTGCAGCATTATTATTCTGTGCCATAAATTTAGCATTTATGTTCATTGTTGTCTCAATATTATATGTACATAAATTCTGACTGTTCAGTCAAACTGGGAGCGTCTTCAAGTTCATGATCATATATTACTATTCATAATAGGCGCAGAGTAAATCCTGGGGGATTGTTTGAAAATCCATGACAAAATAGTTTTAGAAGCTGAAAAGAGAACAAATAAATATGAACACATATACAAAATATATACTATTTCACTTATGCATGGACAAAAACAGTCGAAAGCAGCAATATTTAAAGTGAGGCAAAACTTAGAGCCCCAACTCAGATGTGCAAAATGTGCCTTTATTTCTGTTTAATCTCCATTCATTTCTTCTCCACCTTTTGGCTGAGATCCAGCATAGTGTCTGTTCTTACCAGCGTAATCTCGATGTTCTTTCACGTATCTATACACATGGACAGCAATGAGGACTCTTGCTTGATAACTTCTTACCTAACAGTTGTTCTTATGAAAATGACAAATGCAGGATTTAAAGCTGGGTGATTGAAAGTTCAGCCTCCATTCAGGGCTATGGATTTTCTCTTTGTTCTCCCCTTATCCTCATCCCTGTCCGTACGGGACATGTTCACACAATATCACGCTGTGACTAGGTAACCACAAAATATGCTCTAATATTCTTCCAAAGCAGAGCTAACGAGGGATCTCCTGGTAACACATCTGGGGGGCTGTGGAATAACACTGCTCCCTAAACATGCTACTTTCCAAAGTAATGTCTAGGTAATGTGGAGTTATTTATGCCTGGAACAAAAATACCCTTAGAAAGCCTTGCAGAAGCTTCTGAGGCCGGGGGTACTGGAAAGGGGATGTTCGTGAGCTCACTCCACAACAAACGCTATTTTCTTTATCCAGCCCCACCACAGGGCTCATGGCCCTGGTGTTGGAATCCAGTCATACCTGAGATCTCCCCAAGCACAACAGGATAGCTCGGCTTCTGAGACGAGATCCACACAGCCTGCTGGCTCATGGTGATGGGCAAAGCTGAGTGCTGACAACTGCCCATTCTGCTGACATGAAGCGGCCCCTAACACGTCTCACCTGCCCTGTCTGCCGTGTCCAGAGAGCACTGTCCGCGGGCAGGTGTCTCTCAGGGAACGTTTAGCCTTAAAGCCAGCTAAGGTGCTTGCTGGGTCTAGTTCTCTGCAGGTAAGGATGTCCAGGCCCAGCTGCCTGGAGAAGTAACAACAGGACGGTAGTAACTCACGTCTTCCATCTCTCTCCAGGAGGTTGTTGCCAAGGTGGACGGGTAGGAAATGAAGAACAAACAGAAGGACTCGTCCAGGGAGCCCAGGGATTGCTGGGTGTATGTGACTGATCCACTGATCCAAAATTCTGAGCGTCTTATCTGACATTGTTCAGACATTCAGGCAAAGCCTCATGGAAACGGATCCAGAAGATGTCTAGTAAATAATACCCTACCAAAACCAGGGCCTTTCAGCTCTGACTTTGAGGCACAGTCCTTGAATCGAACTCATGCACCTTCACTGTCCCTTCCATGGTGAAGCATCCTCCTTAGACTGTGCCCTTCCCCCACAAGCAAACAGGCCCCTGGAAAGCCACATCACGGGCCGTCCTGTGTGAAAACTGGACATTCTGACGCTGATCGTCCTTGATGGAGCCAAGTGGAAACCCCTCTCGTTATCCGGGTAGCCTCTCCATATACACTAACGACCTGTTGTCTACACCTCCACTCACAGGAGGCTGATGATACGAGTCACTCGATGCCTTTTTTGGCTTTTTTTTTTAATGCCTAAGCCCTATCTACAGAACCAAAATGTAATCTCTATTTCCGAGCATAGATGTGCTGCAGCTTGGAGCAGTGAATACATTTTCAAATGTGACTCAGAAGTTAAGTAAGGCTGAAAAATTAATCTTTTTTTCTTGTTTCTCATCGAAATGAACATTATAAATGTTAGTTGTAGAGGAAACGGCTTACTACAGTCAGAAATAAGATAGTGCTTGGGGAAAGTAATCACATTTATGTAAGCTTTACTGAGATCTGAAAAAAAAGGTATGTTTAATGGTTATGACCTTAAAATAAAATTCCCTATGTCTTGCTGAGCTTAAAGTTCAGATGACACTAGCAAAATGAATTCTCCATCAGTTTTCCTCTAGCTCTCTCTCGTTCCTTAATGGATTCTGAAACAGCATTGGAATTTCATAAGGATCATATTCTGGGGATGAACTGAAGCAAAATGCATGCCCTAACCTAAAATCACATTTTTCACGGATGGCTTGGGGAAGGCAATGTTGTACCTGGCTCACTGCACGTCAGCACGTTTAACCTGCAGTTAGAACATCGGTATTCCCAAAATGTGTAGGACGCCCCCGGATGGAATTTCTGTTCAGCTCTGCTCTCTTATCTCTTCCTGTTCTGATCTGCAACTGAAAAAGGGAAACAGTCATTACTGTAGGTTGTTTTTCCTTTTTCCAAGCAAATGTATTTTTTTAGTGGGTCTCCAGGATCTGTGTAGCTGCAATAATATTATAATCGAACCACTCTGTTAATACTATTGACTGTGTGGAATAGAGTCTAAGACCACAGTTTATAGGGCTAGAGATTTCTTTCTGATTCTTACAGGTGGAATGATACTGGGCAATATACTTAGTATTGTTAAGCTTCAATTCATTCATTTTTAAAATAATTTAATTTCCTCATAATTGAATAATTACTTACCTCATACATTGACTGTGAGGATTACATGAGATAACATATACAAGGCTTAAATTACAGTGTCTTGCAGGTAGTAAGCACTCATTAGATGTTTGAGATAATTGCTATCATTATTTCAATAGGTAACCAAATTAATATTATGTGGCTTAGAAGACAGACACCTCCCCTACAAATAATCCTTGACTAATTCTGAGTTAGTGAATCTCATCTTCATAAGAATTGATATCTCAAGTCTTAACAAATAGTGATCTTTTATGTCTTAAATAATAATCTCACATAAATGTATTACTTGTTGAATAAATTATAATTTTAAAAATGACTATTGAGAATTTTGGAACTTATACCAATATCAGCATAATTAGTAACAATTTTCAAACATCCAAAATATTGATATTTTAAAAAATTTTGTTGTCATTTTGAGTTAAAAAACACAAACCTGTCTGGGTAACTGGTGTTAAACTGTTCAGGCTAAAGAGAATCATAAAAAATTTTAATCTATTTACTTCAATAAAACATACTTGTAGATGAAACACTGGCAGATATTAAATTACATCCTTTTTATAATTAATGACAACAGATAAAATTACCAAAATGTTTACAGAAGATGATGTTTTATTTTTTACAGAAAAACATATAAAATCTGAGAAATACATGTTTGGATAGAGTTGAAGAGACATGCCATTTTAGTATATAACAGCGGTTCTCAACCTGTGGGTCATGACCCACAGGAACTGTATTGAAGGGTCACGGCATTAGGAAGGCTGAGAACCACTGGTATATAATGTAAATGTCATGGTTTAATGCTTCACAATTGTAATTAAAAGGGAGTGATAGTGCTTCCACCAACGGTACTTATATAAATTTGACATGTGGTTCAGCTAATCATTCTAAAATGCATTTATATACTTTTTAAAAACAAAACAGCATTCTTATTTATCCACAACACCTCACTTTTAGGCTCACTCCACAGGCCACTGTGAAACCACAGGTTGGAAGTGATGTCCGTGTACTTTCCCTCTGCCACACAGGGAAAACATCATCAGCCACACCTATCACACGGCAAGAGGAATAAAAAATCAAGGTGGAAGCTTCCATTACAATTGAAGGAATCTTATAAAACACTTGTCAGCTGACACTTCACTAGACTGTTTATTGCAGCTCAACTCACAATCGCCAAAATGTGGAAACAGCCTAAATGTCCACCAACCCAAGAATGGATTAACAAGCTGTGGTATATGTATACCATGGAATGCTATTCAGCCATTAAAAAACAAAATGGAGACTTTACATCCTTTGTATTAACCTGGGTGGAAGTGGAACACATTTTTAGTAAAGCATCACAAGAATGGAGAAGCATGAATCCTATGTACTCAAGTTTGACATGAGATCAATTAAGGACATGGTAGGTGTGGGGAAGGGAGAGCAGAGAGAGAAAGAAGGAGGGAGGGGTGGGGTCTTGGTGTGTGCCACACCTTTTAGGGGCAAGACATGATTGCAAGAAGGACTTTGCCTAACAAATACAATCAATGTAACCTGGTTTATTGTACCCTCAATGAATACCCAACAATAAAAAAAAAAAACACTTGTCTGCAGACTAAATGTAACGTTATTCCCAGCAAATTGCCTGCATCATCTTCAAAACATTCACTTTGCCACATAGAAACAAAGACCAGTGTGTCCCGGGCTTCCTGCTAAACATGACACCTCTTGCAAATGGAACAGCAATGCTGAAGTAAAGTGAAGACAAGCAGGCTGGACTCGTGCCCTGACGTCAGCATGCTAATAATATTCTAGTGCTCCAGATAGTGCCCAGGGACACCTGCGCATGGTCAGAAGTTCGGAAAGTAGACTTTTGTATTTACTATAAAAACACACTAAGTTAAATAACATAAGTGGAAAACTAGTTTGAATAAATAATATTTCAATTATAGAACATTGTAAGGATTTACATACATATTTATAATTTCTGAGTAGGCCTGATCATACTGCAATATTTGTCACTGAGTTATGATAATGTGATCAAGCTTCCTCAATTCCATCAGAAGGTAATGCTGACTTTCTGATGAGGTAAAACAGCTCTTCTTCCAACACAGGAGTCTGTCCGGGGTGGGGGCATCAGCCTAGAAATGACCTTTTCCAAATCACTGGTCATTGAAAATTGTAGAGAATTTGACTAAAAATAAATAGGTGGAGAATGAAAAATAATGTATATGTATGAATATAATACAAACCACAGTTGTTTTTGAAGAAACACCAGAGGTGTTTATCTGTATAAATAGTAACCTATTACCAGGCCGGAAAGCTGACACTAATTTGAGAGTGAAGACATCAGAATCACCGCTGGAGAGCACTTTCTGTCAAAAGTGGCACATTTAGGGGGTTACTAACATGTCAAACTTGTCATTTCTCATCAGCTGGGAGAAGTAATAAAGAGAATATGACATTCAGAACTTAATAATAATGGTGTTTTGGAAAACATGAAGAAAGTACAAAGAAAAATAAGTACACTCTACCTCTTCCCACATACATAATGGTAATCGAACATTGTTTAAAGTGATTTTCCAATTAATTTGTCACGATCACCATTTTAATGGATTTTAATTTTTCAACATAAGTATGTTCCCACATTGGCCTACCAGTTCTGTTATTTGCTCTCTCGTATTGCTCAGTGCTAGACAAGCCAGCTTCAGTCCTTTCTGTTTTAATGAAAATGTAGTTGGTAGATGAATCCATGACCATCTAACTGTCATGTCCAAAAGTCACACTTCATCCTTTATGTAATTGCCTCTCTGGCTCATTTGACAGTGTTGACTAAGTAATGATTCTGTCTTCTTGCTACAAAATAATTCTCATTACATCTGTTGGAATAATGCTTGGATGTGTATTTGCTGACTTTTCTTCTCTGCTTCTCCCATTAATGTAAATAATGTTTCTCAATATCCCATTCTCAATCCTCTATTCTTATTAAACACATAAATTCAATATATATTTTGAGTCCTTACCATAATCTAGAAAAGCAAAACTAGGAGATATGCAGGAAAGCAATGTGGTAAATGCCATCACAAAGGGATCTGGGGTTCACTTTAGCATTTTTTGTTCTAATTCTGTGAAAACTGACGTTGATATTTTGATAGGGATTTGTAGATGACAGTGTGGTCATTTTCACAACACTGTCTCTCCCAGTCCATGAGCAGGGGATGTTTTTCCGTTGTTAGTGTTTTCTGTAATTTCTTCCATGGGGGTTGTGTAGCTCCCCTTGTAGAGATCTTTCACCGTCTCAGTCAAGTCCATTCCTAGGTGTTTTGTTTATTTTTTTGAAGCTTTTGTGAATAGGGTTAAGTTATTGATTTGATTCTTATTTTGGTCATTTTTGATACATAGCAGCACTACTGATTTGCACACTATGATTTTGTAAATTGAGAGTTTACTGAATTCATTGATCAAATCTAGGAGTCCTTTGGAGGACACATAAGAGGGTTTCCAGATCTGAGGTCATATCATTGGCAAACAGAGATAGTCTGGCATCCTCTTTTCTGATTTAGATGCCTTCTCTTGGCTGACGACTCTGGCTAGAGCCTCTGATACTATGTTGAATAGAAGCGTGGAAGTGAGAACCAAAGAAGAGCCCCAATAGCTAAAGCAATGCTAAAAGCAAAAGGAACAAATCTGGAGGCATCACACTACCCAGCATCAATTTATACTACAAGGTGACAGTAATCAAAACTGCATGGCATACATATACCAATGGAACACAATAGACACCCACAAATAAAGACAAATACCTACAACCACCTGATCCTTGACAAAGCAGACAAAAATATGCACTGGGGAAAGGACACTCTGTTCAGTAAATGGGACTGGAAAAATTGGATGGTCATATGCTGAAGAATTAAACTGCATCCCTACCTCTCATCATACATAAACATTAACTCAAGATGGATTAAAGACTTAAATGTAAGACCTAAAACCATAAAAATTATAAAAAGAAAACCTAGGGGAAACTCTTCTAGACAGTGATTTAGGCAAAGAATTCAGGACTAAGACCCCAAAAGCAAATGAAGCAACAAAAAAAATAAAAATAAATAAATGGGACGTAAATTAAATTAAAAAGCTTCAGCACACCAAAAGAAATAACATAGTAAATGTACAACCTATAGAATGGGAAAAAATATTTGCGACCTATACATCTAATAAAGGATTAATAACCAGAATCTACAAAGAACTCAAATCAGCAAGAAAAAAGAAAAACAAATAAACACATTAAAAAGTGGGCAAATAACATGAACAGACATTTTCCAAAAGAAGATATAACAAATGGCCAAGGAATAGGAAAAAAGTGCTTAATATAACTAATCATCAAGGAAATACAAAGTAAAACCACAAGATACCACCTTACCCCAGTCAGCTTGGCTTTCATTAAAAAATTAAAAAACAATAGATGCTGGCATGGATGTAGGGAAAGGGAATGCTTACACACTGATGGTGGGAGTATAAATTAGTACAACCTCTGTGAAAAAAGTATGGAGATTTCTCAAATAACTGAAAGTGAACCTTCCATTCAATCCAGCAATCCCACTACACGATATTTACCCAAAGGGAAAGAAGTCACTATCTCATGAAGACACCTGTACTCAAACGTTTACTGCAGCCTAATTCACAATGGCAAAGATACCAAACCAACCTAAATGCCCATCCTCTTGGCCATCTGGTGACCGTAGCGATAGTCAGCAATGAGGCATATAGCACTTTTTCAAGGATAAATTCATAAACTTAATGATCTAAATTTATATGCAAATAATTTTTGACTTGAACAGACACTACTTCAAAATAGAATATCAGAGAAGATATTAAAAGATGTTCAACATCCTTGGTAACTGCGAATTAAAACCGTAATGAGATAACAAATTTATAACAATGATCTAAAATCAGAGACTAACAACCCAGTGTTGGTAAGGACGTATTGCCATTGGATGCCACATACGCTGCTGCTGGGAATTTAAAATTGAGGTCAAGCAATTCCACATGTAGATATTTACCCCCCAAAGAAATAAGACACATTTCCAAAAAAAGAACACCTGCGTATGACAGGACTTGTACATAACCCCCAAAACAACCCTGGGGTCCATCCGTAAGCAACTAGATAAACAAATTGCAATAAACAAATTTATATAAGTGAAGGCTACTTAGCAATGAAAAAGAACAGACATACATTGACAGGGATGAACCTCAAAATCCTACAGAAGAAAGCAAACCAGAAAGAAACCACATAGACCAGGTACGCCCACCCATCTATGCGAAGCTGAGGATCTGAGCCCAGCTGAGCCATCGTGCCAGATGGAGGAGGAATGCGCTGGTCAGAGGAACCCTGAGAAAACTCTGTGGGTGAAGAAAATGCTCACAGCACAGCGCACTTGTAATCTGTCCTTTTTGTTGTATGTAAATTATCCTGCAATAAAGGTGGCAGAAATTGAGTAACACAGAGCATCCTGTTGGAGATGGCAGCATCCCGCTGCCCCAATTGCTGAGAAACTTCATGAACAAGGAGTTTATCCTATTTGTCACTAAATTTTAGATGTGAAATTCTAAGGAATCACGGAAGAATTTGAATCATTCTCCCCAATTAAAAGTTGAATGAAGGTTCGGTGCCTGTGGCTCAAGCAGCTAAGGCGCCAGCCACATACACCTGAGCTAGCAGATTCGAATCCAGCCTGGGCCCGCCAAACAACAATGATGGCTGCAACCAAAAAATAGCCAGGCATTGTGGTGAGCGCCTGTAGTTCCAGATACTTGGGAGGCAGAGGCAGGAGAATCGCTTGAGCCCAGGAGTTGGAGGTTGCTGTGAGCTGTGATGCCACAGCGCTCTACCCAGAGTGACAGCTTGAGGCTCTGTCTCAAAAAAGAAAAAAGTTGAATGAAATTCACAGATATGGTTAGTCTCCAGCTTCCTGTTCATTGTGGCTGTTGAGAAGCTGAGAACTCTTGAAACTGGCTGAAAGGGGCACAATTAAAAGGTCACAGGAAATGAGACGTTCTGTCCAAATCCCATTAAGAAATTCGGGAGAACTTGATAAGTTTGAGAGTAGTTTGGCCATTTATTAGGATGTCAAAAGTTTGGCAAGTGATGAGTTAACTACAAATACTATACACATATTACATTTGAAATTTCAGAGCCTTATGTATAAGGCACATATATTTAACATAGAAAAGATGCAATCCAAGGAATATTTTTAATTAGAAAGAAAATTACTATTGAATGGGGGAGAACCCATGTTAAAAGAATTTACATTACGCTGGAAGATACAGACATCTGTTCTTTTTTCTCTGAGTACTCTGAGAATATCAAGTATGTAATTTGACAAACAAATGTATACAATAAGAAAAGGAAATCATGTTATTAAAACAAATGAGGCTTGGCTATATCAGGAACGAAATGTTTGAACATTCAAATGATCTAGGTATCTCTTTGTAGAAAAGATAAATTATGCTGTATTAAATTTTAAAGGGAGCCATTATTTATTTCTTCAAGGACATGAATAAATATTTATTTACAGAAATTGTGTTTAATTATGCATTCCAGATTGCTCAACCTGAAAATGCCTTATAGCAGGCAAAAGGCAAGCCGCCTGCCTTGCTTCTATAAGCAGAAACCAAAAGCATATGATTTCTGATGCTGATGCACAGGGTCTTTAAAAATTATAAAGGTCACTTGCTCTGAAAATGATTTTCTAAATAGCAAAGGCTGTACCAAAATTATAGCTGGAAATCCACTCCTCTCCTGCAAGGAAGGGCTCACTGCAGTGATGTCGTGGGTTGAAGGCAAACAGGGTGTTTGCTTCCTGTGACATCTCTGTTGCTCCCCCCTGTGGGTGTCCTGGGTCCTCTCAAGGTGACTTGGCACTCCACACTCCACACTCCACACTCCAGCCACATGAGAGACACAAATGCTTCTGAGTTGTCCCTTTCTTGTTCAACCACAAAGCTTTGCTGATGCTCTTCTCAGCCTGAAATGCTATCCACCCACGTGCACCTGCTGGGTCCTCCTCACCCTGCAGTCTGCGGACGCCTTCCTGACCCCCGGTCCATCTGTGTTATATTGTCTCTCTGCTGGACTCTCCCTCCTATTGCCATCTGAGAGGCAGAGCATGGGTTCTGCTCATCGTGTTATGACCAAGCAGCAGCACAGGCCTGGAATAAAACCACATGCTCTCCTTGTGGACTAAAGCAGCCATGCAGTGGGACAGCAGGTATCTTGCTTCTTTTTGTTCCTGTCCTTCCACTCTGTGTTGGTCGCACACAACTAAGAGCAAGAGGGGCACGTCTTTCCACGGCTTGAGACGTCCTTTGCCCTTTTCATGCTTCGTTCTCCGCGTCCACTCCAGATGGGAGCGCAGTCTTCTCATCACAGCCTCAAATGTTCAAAGCTCCTTCCCTGGCCTAGCCTGGAGACTTGCAATAGAATTTCACAGTTCATGGAACCTAATGGAACATGGTCTGCACTGGGACAAGGGATTTCGGTGCCAAAATGAAGCAATTTTTAACCCTAACTATGTCATTATCTAAGTCTATTAAGTTGGACAATTATTTTTGATAGCTTCAGTTTCGCATTTATAAAATGAAGGATTGAACCGTACGATCTTAGAGTGTTCTGAATAATGTGCAGCCCTCAGATAAAATTACCAACGCTTCCATACCACATGGTCAGAGATACCTGATGCTGATTCGTGGGTTTGAATATCTCATGCATTCTGCAAACTGAATCTTATAAATGTGACAATGTAACAAAAAGGAAACCTGCCAGTCACAACTGGCATTGGCAAAAACTATAAAAGAAAGTTCTTGGAACTGGAAGGTCAGAGTATTTCGAGCTTCAAAAGCAATTTCCTCTGAGCTCCAGTTCTGATTCATTCATGTTCCTGGTCCTGTCCTCCCCTAGAGTCTGGGCTTCAGAGCCAGGCCGACTCCCTCTGGTTGCAGACTGCTTGCTGTAGTCCCAAGGTGCTACTCTGCCTTTTCCCCAATCATTAAACAAATCCCAGACCTCACTCTGGTTGGACCAGATAGGATTGAGTGCCTATTCCTAATGCAATTGTTAGGCCAGTGTCGGGGGAGACTGCACCGAGGAGCCTCAGCCAGAGCACAGTCCTGTAGGGCGTCTAGTTGCTCCTGGAACAAATCTGTCTGGAGAGGTGGGAAACACTCAAGCAAAAATCTTGGTGCTTTTATTAAAGAGGGGAAGCAGAGAGCAAGTTGCCCCCAACAACAGAACTGCCATAGTGAGTGAACCTTGAAAAAAGCCCCGTTAGTAACGGGAGACTAATAACTAAGGCTTGATGACCCTCCGAACTACATCATGATTTCTTACCTACATCTGCAAATTCACACACAAATCTGCAACTGAATATTGTATTTTTTCACTGAGCTAACCCCTTATTTCCTCAACTCAACATATCTCTAAAAGAGCACGCTGAACACTCATTCCTGTAAACACTCGCCTCTCAGGAGATTTCATCAGAACAGGACCTCTGCTCCCTCAGTAACGCAGATTTGGAAACGTGGAATTAACTTTGATTTCCCCAGCTGATTGTTAGTCCAAATGTATGTAATGATTAAGTTCTACAGATCCTGCCTCCCACCTGAAAGATAAAAACAAGTCACAGGAAAGACAAACAATACAATCGTGTTTATCCCTGTCCCACCAGAGACACGTCCACCTTCCTCATATTTGAATCTTGAGGACCCACTGCAATGAGCTTCATACGGTACATCCAGGAACCTTTTCTGAGAATGAGGATCTTGTAGAAGTTAACAGCAAGTCATTTCATTTCTAATGGCTTCTTTCCATCCTGGATGCATAAGCCCTACTTTCTAGAACACCATTTTGAGATCATCTCAAATACATTCTAAGTTCTCAAAAGGAATATGATGACTTCACACAGTGTTGACCAACAGAGTAAGGCATGAACACTTAAGAGATCATTCTTCACTCTCCAAAGGCCTCTTCTTGCTTCCTTTTTCCAATTCTTAGTGTGAATGATGACAAGCTGTAAACTCTAGATCAGGGGTCCTCAAACTACGGGCCACATGCGGCTCTGTGATTGTATTTGTTCCCATTTTGTTTTTTTACTTCAAAATAAGATCTGTGCAGTATGCATAGGAATTTGTTCATAGTTGTTTTTTTTTTTAAACTATAGTCCAGCCCTCCAACGGTCTGAGGGACAGTGAACTGTCCCCCTGTTTAAAAAGTTTGAGGACCCTTGTTCTAGATGATCTAGTTGTTTTTGAAACACAAATTTTTAAAATTCAGAAAATAAATTTCTAAGATACAAAAGCAGGAACCAAGGACAGAAAATTCGTAAAAAATCTCTTTCATAGTGGTAATTACTTAACGACCATAGGAAATGATCTAGATAGAATGTGTTGATTTTCTAATTGGCTACTCTATTAGTTTCCTTGGACTTTGGCGACAAAGTAATACCCTTGGTAGGATAAAACAACAGAAGTTTGTTATCTCACAGTTCTGGAGGCGAGAACTTCCAAACTGAGGTGTTGTCACGGCCAGTTCCTGCTGAGGGCTGCAAGGGAGACTTTGTCCCATACCGCTCTCCTGACTACTAGTGACCACAGCGGTCCTGGGTTGTGGCAGCGTCACTCTGATCTCTGCCTCCACTTACACGTCATCTTTCCCCCGTGCACCTGTGTCCCACACATCTCCTTTCTCTTATAAGAACAGCAGCTATTAGATTTAGGCCATTCTTAGTCCAGAATGACTTCATCCTGAAATCTTTCCCTTAATAACATCTTCAAAAATCATGAATCCAAATAAAATTACACTCTTTATCTTTGGGGAGGGCGCAAATCCAGCCCCTCACACTCTGCCCCCATTCACTCCAAGTCCATGCACATCCCACGTGAAAACCACTTTCACCCCATCCCAGTATCCTCCAAAATCGTAACCCTGCCAGAATATCAACTCTTACAATCTAACATAAATCTTTTCAGGTGAAAGAGACAAAATATCACCATCTAAACCAGGTCTGGGCGAGATTCCTTCTAGAGGGAAAGTCTTCCCTGTGTCTGCACCGTGAATAGAGAAGACAGGCTATCTGCTTCCAAGACGGGATGGCGGGTGTACGTCCCCACCCCTTAAAATTAGGCAGGTGTTTGCCGTTATCTTTTCTCCCATTCCAAAAGGGAGAAACTACGAGGACTAAGGAGCCGCTGGTACTCCGCAGGTTTAAAAGCCAATGCGGCAAACTCCACCAGGTCTTCAGGCCCGACACACTCTTCCCTCCCAGGTTTGCTCCTCCACATCGTGGGCTCACAGTGACTCCCGGGGGCCGCTGCCTCTGGCCTGCACCAAGGCCTCCGTTGGCCCCTGGGCCCAGGGTGCCAGCTCAGCCACCCTCTGCAGCCACCGCTCTGTCATTGGAGTCACTGTTCCATTTTCTTTTTTTTTTATTGTTGGGGATTCATTGAGGGTACAATAAGCCAGGTTACACTGATTGCATTTGTTAGGTAAAGTCCCTCTTGCAATCATCACGTCTGCAGTCAACCAGCCCTGTCAGCCTGCTCCTGCCTGTGCTTGTTTTAAGTCTCGTGGCCTCTGCAGGTTGTCCTACCTCAGTCCCTTCCTTCCAAGCTGGCAGAGCTTCAGCTGGTATTGCATTCTAAAAATCACTGGAGCCTCCCGCCTGTGCCACAAGGATCTATGTCATTAGACGGGATACCCTATCTCCATGCCTGGCTTTGCCAAGACTGGGATCCAGCACAGGCCGCCCGTCCAGCACACCCCTGGCCTCCCACCAGAATGTGTTTCCTTTCAACAGGGAATTTCACCAGCATAGCAGCCTTTGCCATAAAGGTTCAGAACTCCCCCAAGTCATCAAGTCCTACCTCCTTTTCACTTAAAAGTTCCTTCCTCTAATTATCTTCTCTCTTACATTGTACTACGAGGATCAAGGAAACGCCTGGCCTTACCTTGGATGTGTTCCTTGGAAATACCCTCAGCTGGTGACAGGTGTGGCTGCTGAGAAGTTCTCCTTCCCACCCAGCTGTGGAGCACCACTTGGCCAAGCCTCTGCCATTTCATGCCGAGTTCCCTTCCACTTTCTGAAGACATCTTGCTCGTTTCCATCTCAGCCCTCTGCTGGTGCTCAGGCTTCAACATAATTCCACCAGAAGGGTCATCGAGGCAATCTAGGCCTTTCTGTTATGCGCCTCACAGTTCTTCCTGCTGTAACCACTGCCCAGCTCCAAAACCATCTCCGCATGTCCAGGTGGGGGTCCGAGCTGCAGCCTGCACCCCAGCACTGGGACCCGCATTAGTTTGCTGGGTCACCTGTGTCTTGAAACAGCAGGAGTTTATTAAGTCCAAAATTAAGACATTAGAAGGATGGGTTCTTTCTGGAGGCACCAAAGGAGAATCAATTCCATGCTTTTCAAACAAAGAGAAACATATAGGCTGTGGGCTAAACAATATGGAATTGTATTTCTCTCCTGTAGTGATCCTACAGAGTGTGGTCCAGGCTGGAGCAGCCCTCTGCCGTGTAGAGTCGTCTGGACACTAAGGCTCTTCTCACAGTAAACTGGCTGCTGAGTGGCCCAGTTCCTAACAGGCATTGGTACCTGTGTGTAGCCAAGGGATTGGAGACTGCAGCGTTACATTATAGGTAGGGCGGTATGTCATTTTTAAACATCTTTGTGTAGTTATATTACATCATCTGTGAATTTTATAACAAGATCATAGAGGGGAAAAGTTGGGCACCACAGCATTGAAAACCACAGTTCTGACGATTTCACAGCTCCAGGGTTCCCCTCTCAAGCCCAGGCCCTTTTCTGAGAACTAGATCCTCCTGGCTCCCAGGGCTAGAGACACCTGACTAGACCACGGCGTGGTGAGGACGAGGCACAGCCAGGCAGACTGTCTGCCTGGAATTCGGACTTAGGGTTCAGACATGGTCAGTATCTGTAGGAGCCCTTCACTGGCTCCCTGCAGATGCAGGGCTGAGAGCAGTTGGACTCACATACACCAAAAACCACAGCAAGGTAGTTTGCAAGGAGAGAAAAGAACAGAGCAGAAAAGAGAGAAGCCAGAGCTCTCCACCGTGGGTGAGTCTACAGTCCCAGCCCCAGGGGGACCAGCAGCACTCCCCTTTGCCTCCCCTTGGAGATCTCAAACCCATAAATAGCACGGAGCACTATTTTCTGCCAGCTCCATGGGATTTTGTTCATTGCAACCAAAGAGATTTGCTTAAGTATTTTAATTTCCACTTTCTAGTGGATGGTCATGAACAGCTGTTAAATAAATTAATATAAGGACAAATGAATAAAAAGTCAGTGACTCCAGATGAATTTTCACACTTTCATGAACACAAGGCTTTCTATTATGTCTTCCCACTAATTATCTGCATCTGTTTTAGTTTATTTTATGTTTAACAATGTCATTCTTAAAGACAAAAGGCAGTTTATCTTTTAGACACTATTATGATTGCCTAATTCATAATATTTGTTTTACGTGAAAAGATTCGGGATGTATAGCATGTGTGAGTGTGTGTGTGATGAGAGAGAGAAAAGATCCATTTCTGGAAACTCCTCTCCAAGAAAGAAGTGTCCAAGGCACAATATTCAATAAAAATAGTTATCTTGGAATGTTTAAAATAGCTGATTCTTATTTAGAGATTTGGCTGTGGGTCTGAAAGAAAATGTTATAATCTTTTGTAGCTACAAGACCTGCTGTAGGCTTCTCTAATATTACTAGATTGTTAGACTGTGTATTAAAATTAAGAAATAGGCCTCCTAAGGTTGTTTAAATTGTTACTAAGTTAATGCATTATGAAATTCAATTCTTGAAATATTGGGGTTCTACGGGAACAAATGACAGTGTGTAACATTGTACTAAAATGTCACGTTTTAAATTTTGTGTCTGTTTCACGTTGTATGTTCCTTAATTTGGGGGTATTTAAATATATGTATATATGCTATCCTTATATTAGAGTTTGATTGTAAAGAAACCAGCACGTTAATCCTTTATTCTTATTTAATGTTTCTTTCATAGCTGTACTTAGGCACTCGTTTTATTTTACCTGAACTTGATCGAGTATTTCCAAAGTAATCTTATTTTGCCTGAATTTGATCAAATATTTTTCACCCAAGTTTCTAGTGCTCAGAAAGATCCAGGCTTTTGTAGTTTATATGGCTGTTAAAGAAGAAAAAGAACAGAGTGAACACATGATCACTGGTCACAGGGAGATTTTCTTTCCAGTGTAAGGGACAGAGTAAAAAAACCACAGTTCAGGGCTAAGGTGATGCCACATGTCACCAGCCCATCAAGTGAAAAAGTGGAGAATGTTGGGGTGGCGTCTGTGGCTCAAAGGGGTAGGGTGCCGGCCCCATATGCTGAAGGTGGCAGGTTCAAACCCAGCCCTGGCCAAAAAATACTGCAAAAAAAAAAAAAAAGAAAAAAGTGGAGAATGTTTATGATTCAGCTGTTCTTAGCAGGTCAGACAATGACCCATACCTGGCTTCTTTTTTATTGAATTGCTAATTGTTTGGGGGGATTCTGTAGGAAGAATCTGAGTAGCATTGTGCTGTTTAATTCTGAAATATTTTTCTAAAGCTTGCACATACACACTCATGAACACAAATGTACATATAACTCACAGAAATGATTGTTCTCCTTCCTTTTCTTCCTTTGCCGGGCTCTCTTACTCTCATCACCAGGTTCGGGGTCTGCAGACTGTGCAAACTGCGGGGAAGGGGCCCAGGAAGGGGAGGCCATGGGGTCAGGCTGGCAGTGGCCATAGTGAGATCATCACCACCCACTCCTGCCGGGAGCCACAGCCCAGGGAGCTGCTCCTGTGTTGACTTACACAACAGTTTTTCAAATGTTACCTATTCTAACTTGGAAGGTTAACAATACAGGAAAAAACAGGACAACAAACACACACAATGAGAAGTAAATCACATCCTCTTTGGGGTCTGAATACAGTGACTGCTTGAGCAAACGCCCAACCTGAGACTATGCCTTTGTCTAGAGGTGTGGGGGTTACAGGTGGGGGGTACAGACCCTGTCCTCACTGCCTCGCTTTCCCTGTGGGCTGGAAAGAGGTGGATTTCCATGCTTGGCAGGGAGTGCTGGACCCTCTCCTTCCTCTGTGTGTCCAGGCCAGTGTTGGTTCCAGAATTCCTTTGTTTCTGCTCAGAAGCTGGGACCAACTTTGTCTGTCTTCCCGTAGTTCTGTACTCCCTTTCTCTAAATAGAGATTATCTCTAACTTCTGCAACAGGAACAATTTTAACTAGATTTGTCTTCTTTATAAAAACCAGGGTATCAGCATTTTTCACAACTGCCCACTGCAGTTACTGACTCACGTAGCCTGGGCTCGGAGGTCCTGCCAGAGCTCTGGGTTTGAATGAAACATAACATCATAACCCGGAGTCTGAGGGACCAGGGCAGGTAGAGCTCCTCTGATCCGCGCACACTAGGGGCTCCAAGGGCCTGACTTGGCAGAAGGAACGTGATGAGAACCTGCATCCAGCCGGGTCACCTGTCATGAGCTAATGTTTCATGACTAGACTCAATCGTCTGTGCCAATGTTTCATCTATTATTTTTATCCTTTTTATTTTATTGTAGATTTTTAATGGCATACAGAGATAAATACAAACTTAAAAGAAACAACACTATTCTGGACTTCAAAAGAATGTAGATACAACCAGCATCCATGTATGACAAGCAGCTGAAGGTGCCACTTTTGCAGCCTTGGAGACAAGCACAGCTGTCACACTTCCACAGCAGGCCTCGCCAAGCACACCGGAAGTACAGAGCTCACTTGTAAAGCACGATGTTGCCCTAAGAAAATCCTTTAATATACTATTTGGGTCTTGCAGTTGTTTGGCTAAGCTTCTGACATTACTGTGAGTTGTTGGCGCACATTTCTAAATCATTTTGATTCAAGAAAAAGAGCCTTTGGAGGGAGATAACACCAAAACATGTGACTAAAAATCTGATGACATTTCGCACAGTCAGAAAGACTTTTCCTGCTTAGAAAATGTTCTCTCTGTCACACAGATGTGTTTTTCAATGCCTTGGAATTTCCTCTTTAGAAAAATGTGTTAAGTCAACGGAATTTTTCAAGAAAAGAACTATCTCCCGAATTTAGCTCTGCTGAAAGAGCTTGCAAGAGTTGCAATCATTTCCTTTGTAAACATGTCTTGAAGTTTTCCTGGAGTTTATCACGTGAGGATGAAATGAAGGCACTGGAGTCTCGGGGCTAATGTAGATTCTGATTTGCAAAAGAATAAGAATGGGGATAAAGGTGAAAAAATACACATGTGCCAACATGTGTATTATCACTGATCCTCAGAAGGTGAAAACCTCAATCTTTTATATTCAAAATGCTTATTGATCTCTATTTGTAACGTGTTTATCATGAAAAAACTCCTAGTAAAATAAAGATTGGGAGCGGACAAATGTGTGACAGTAGTTTCCAGCTTGCAGAAGGGATTACAAATAAAGCTACTATTACCATTTTTCCAAAATGACTATATCATGGGCGTTCCTACCAGCAATAGATGAGCTGTTTGCTCAGCATTTTTGCCCACACTTAAGAAGTCAGTCCTTTTGTTCTTGTTTATTCTAACAAATGGAATAGATGTGTGGTGGTGTCTTAACATATGAACTCCTCTGATAATTAAAGATGTTGAGTATGTTTTCGTATTTGCTATTCACCTGTCTTACTTGGTAAATGTTCAAATCTTTTGCCTAATTTTTTTATTGTTTCCATTGCTTCCTTTTTTTTACTATTGAATTTTGAAAGTTTGTTATATGTTCTAATAAATATTCAATACGTAATGCATTTATTGAATGTATTTTTGCTAATACATCCTCTCAGTATGTGGCTCGTCCTTTTATTTTCTTAACAGGGATTTTTCTGTTTGTTTGTTAGGTAGAATCGCACTCTGCCCCCCCGTGGGGCCAGTGGCAAGTGCTATGGTGTCATAACTCCTAGCAACCACAAACACCTGGGTTTGAGTGATCTCTTGCCTCAGCCTCCCAAGTGGCTGGGACTACAGACGTGCACCACAATACCCAGCTAGTTTAGTAGAGTTTATTTTTGGTAGAGACAGAGGGTCTCTCTTGCTCAGGCTGGTCTCAAACTCCTGAGCTCAAGCAACCCACCCTTCTGGGCCTCCCAGAGTGCTAGGATTATAGGCATAAGCCACCACACCCAGCCAATAGGGATTTTTTAAAATGCAGAAGTTCTTAATTTCAATGAATTACATTTTATCTTTTCTTTCAAGGACAGTACTTTTGGCATTACATCTAACAAGTATTTGCTGACTCGTGGTCACAAGATTTTTCTCCTATGTTTACTTCTAGAAATTTCATATGTTTTAATATTTAGGTCCATAATCCACTTGGAGTCACCTTTGGCCTACATTAAGGTGTGGGTCCAAGTTCAGTTTCTGTGTGTAAGGATATTCCTGGCCATCTGTTGAAAAGAAAATTCTCCATCAATTGAAATGCCTTTGCAAAACTGTGTATAAAAGCAATTGGCAATATGTAGCAGGTCTATTTGCATGTCTGTCTTTTTGCTGAGACCACACTGCCTTCCCTGTCCCGCGCCCTGGAGCCAGGTGGTGTGAGGTGGTGTGAACTTTCCAGATTTTTTCTCACTTTGCCAACGTGGCTCAGGCTATTCTCCTCTCTGAATTTTCGTTAAATGTTAGACATGTCTTATCAATTTTAAATCATGTGTGATTTTGATTCCAATTGTGTTAGTCCTGTAAATTAATTTTTAGAGAATTGATATTATTGCCTTGTGATATTTCCAGTTGATGACTAGAGCCCACCTTTACATATTTTTAGGTCTTCTATAATCAATGATTTACATATTTACATATTTTTAGGTCTTCTGTAATCAATGCTTTTTTCATAAGTGTTTTGGAGTCTTGACAAACAGATTATTCATAATTTATTAAATTTATCTAATACATCACCGTATTTGGGGTGCTATTGAAATGGTATTCTCTTTAAATTTTGATTTCAAATTATTCATTGCCAGTAGACATGCAATCACATATACGCTCTAATAGCTTTCTATGGATTCCTTGGAATTTTCTACTCAGACAAATATGCAGTCTGTAAATAGAAATAGTTATATTTTTAGTTGTAATCTATGTGCCTTTCGTGTCTTTTTCCCCCTATTGAACTATCTAGAATGACTCAAAAAAAAACAGTAATTGTGGACGTCCTTGTCATGTTCCTGATTTTAGAAAGAAAGCATTCAATATTTTAACAATAAATATAATTTTAGTGGTAGAAATATTGTAAACGTATCTTATCAGGTTGATGAAATTGTTGGGTGAAGGAATGAATATTGAATTATGAACAATATTTCCATCTAAGGAGGTGATAACATGCTTTTCCTTTTTTAATCTATGAATGTGAATTATTGGCATTCACTGATGTTTGAACATTGAACCAGCCTTCCAAAACCACACAGCCAAGACATAATGCCATTTTTACATACTACTGGGTTCACTTTGCTAATATTTTTAGAATAATTCAAAACCTTTAACAATTCAGGGTCCAAGTCTGTTGACTGAAATGTTTGCAACGCCACATTCCTCCTTTCCTCCCTGCTTCCTCCACCGGCATCCACCCTCCCGCCACCCTCTATCCCAAGAGTAGTATCCATCCTACCTCTTTCTCAGCTTTCTCAAAATGCCTTTCAGCTGTCTAAATTTACATAAATAAAGTATATAAATTCTTCAGCACATTAAAAATAGATACCTAACATGAGCCTGCCAGTTCATTTCTTCCCTCCTCTTCCTAAAACATTATGGTCTACAAAAGCCAGATTTCTTTTCTTTTCCTTTCTTTCTTTTTTTTTGTTTTAAACACAGTCTCACTTTGTTGCCCTCAGTAGAGTGCCATGGTGTCACAGCTCGGTAGAGTGCCATGGTGTCACAGCTCACAGCAACCTCAAACTCTTGGGCTCAAGCGATTCTCCTGCCTCAGCCTCCCAAGCTGGGACTATAGGCGCCTGCTACAACGCTCAGCTATTTTTAGAGATGGGGTCTCATTCTGGCTCAGGCTGATCTCGAACCTGTGAGCTCAAGCAATCTACTTGCCTCAGCCTCCCAAGTGCTAGAATTATAGGTGTGAGCCACTGAGCCTGGCCCAGATTCCTTGTACTTCTGTGACTCTGATGCACAGCTCAAACTATTTCTTTTCTGGAATTTTTTCTCCACATTTACTGTGAATATATCCTTTAATCATTTATTATGTCTTCACTCAGAGAACCTCTCATTCAAGAGCCACTGGTCCTCCTAAAGGAGACAATCTTCCTCCTTCCTCTATTCTATAGTAGGTGCTTCAGATATATATCACACAGAGGCATAGATTCATATGTAAATACATAAATGTGACATCATACACCTAAAGGCTTGCCTTTCTATAGGACTAAGCTTCCAGAGAACCTTAAGGGGATATCACATTTATATTTATATCCCCTGCTGATAGCCCAGTGTCTGGCCTCAAAATAAGTAATCAATAACATTTGCCAAACTATTCTGGTCTAAATAGCACTGGGTGGGAGGATTCTTGAGGTCAGACATGACCATCATTTGTGTTTCATTGACCCATGTCCTCACCACTGAACTGGGTGCTGGCATTAGCCAGGAGGAACCAGAGGTGAAGTGATCCTCTCCCAGGGTCCTCCAGCCATTGTAATTCCCTTCGACTCACAGAGCATATTAAAACAGTGAGTTTCAACCAGTGTGGCTTGAAAGGATCTTCACTGTGCTGCGAAAATTTTTAAAGATCCTTAATTAAATTGTTTTTGAAAGAAGTTCAAAGCACAGTAAGTATATTCTTTTTTTTTACTTTTTTTGATCAACATACTTTAAGTGTGCTGCAGAAGTTAAACTATAGGTTTGAGGATGCCTTGACATAAAAAAAAGACAAAAACACTACCTTAAACATACAATTAATGTAGACAGCACTTTACTACAAAAATATACATATACGCACCAAATTTCAGGGGGTATATAGAACTCTTAATTTATATTCCTTTCTTTCCAGGACAGGGTTATGTTAAAAGGGGAATGGAAAATTCCAGTTTTCTGGACACTCTTCCTCGCCAACAAACACACTTTGTTGTTAAAGCTCAAGTGTACAACAGGGGCCAGGTATACAATAAGTGACAATGTGTGTCCACACCCACAGATGCAGGACACCTTACACAGACTGCAGAGCATACTTTGTGTGCTCACCCTGGAGCCAGGAGCCAGTCCTGTTCCTGTACCTACCAGACTGGAATCCTGGGAGAGTTACTGAACTTCGCTGTGCCTCGATTTATCCATCATGAAAGTGTGGGGGATAACAACACCCACATCGCAGGCAACAGTGAGAATTGGTTGGGTTCAGACTTATAACAGTTGGGTTTTAAGCATTTTACACAGCTATTATTATTCAATTAACTATTCAATTAACATCAAGAGTTTTACATGATTATTTTAATACCCTCTTTACACATATAGTACAACTGTCCAGATTTAGAGTTCCTGTTTATAACTGAATCTCTGTTCAGCCTTCCTGAGATTTCACTGGAGTCACCTTCGTGCTAAGGAGTCATACGTCTCTAGACACAACTTCAGTTGTTTCGCAAGCAGCTGATCTTGTTCGTTATACATGACATTTATGTGCTTAGCTGCTATGGAATGATCCTTTTCTTTAGTGCTTAGGGATGTTCCATTGTTCTTGTGTACTTAGCCAGCACTATTTAAGTAGCACACATAAGTAGGGTTTCGTAGAAATTCAAGGGAGGAAAAGCCATCACTGTGCAAAATAATCAGACTGTGTGGTCTTTGCTTGAATAATAGCTTAATCAAAACGAAAGAGTGGTTTTCAGTGGAATGCCCAAGAATTTCTTTTAATTTTTAATTCTCCTTTTATTTACAGAGACAAGATCTAACTTAGCCACCCAGGATAGAGTGCAATGGCACAATCACAGCTCACTGCAACCTCAAACTCCAGGACTCAAGCAATTCTCTAGCCTTAACCTCCAGAGTAGCTGGCACTACAGTATGCACCATCGTATCTGGATAATATTTTTTTCTATTTCATAAAGACATGGTCTCACGATGTTGCCCAGGCTGGTCTCAAACTCATGGCCTCAAGAAATTCTCTTACTTTGGCCCCTCAAAGTTCTGACAAGCTTAAGCCACCATCCCTGGCCAACATTTTTGTTTTGTTTTAATGATGCTATTTTAGATAATGACCTCTAAGAAATTTTACTCTGATGTTCCATAATAATGAAAAATCTTTTTGAAGTTAATAATTATTTTTATCTGAAATCATACTCTTCAATTCCACAACTCTTTCCCAGGATTTACTTTTTACTATGTCTTTGCCCACAAGCATCCTTCTGACCCTACCATGACAATGCCACCAACATTCAGCTCTGCTTCTAATTTCTTCTCTTAAATGTCCTAAAAACTCACTTTCCCTAAAATCATGGAGCTTTATTTTTAATTTATAGAAGAACCTAGATCTTTAAGGCTGACAGAGATTAGTGGGAGGGGTGACATAGAGTAAAAAAATGGTGCCTTCGGCAAAAATCATATACTATTTTACAAGCAGTACACTGTCCAATTAATCTGGCTAAATATTTGAAAATAAATTTACAATTAATTAACTGTATGGATTTTTAAAAGAAAAATAGTTAAGACACAAACTCTGGAGTCAAATTGTTTTTCAGCTCCTGGGCCTGCCTCTGGCTGGGTTCTCTCAGCCTCCCTGGTGTCACTCTGATTCCTTATAAAATATGAGAAACAGGTGTGTACAGTGGTGATGAGGAACAAAAAACCTGAATATTTGAAGGATTTACCTAACAGTAGGGGAAGGAGTGAGTGCACTTAAAAGTGATTTATTTTACTCATTTATCTGGGTAACATCCCTTGCGTGATAAGTATAAGATCTACGATTAAACCAGAAACGTAAAAGTTTTATAGAAAATTCTGTAGCTTTGGATAATCTAAACACCTAAGTTGAGATGCCAAAATTCAATTTTATGTCAGTAGTATCATACTACATAATCGAGGCCTAAGATTATGTTGAGAAATTAAAAAGTTGAGCGAGATGATTCCTCAGGCTCCTCAAATCTCTCAAATTGGGAATGTTATGCACCCACCTGGGTTGTGTTAAAGGCTCCTTAGCCCCCTTCACACGGCCTTGTCTGCAGTCTGAGGAATGGCCGCCAGAGGGCAGGAGGCCCCCACCTATAAAGCCCACAAGCGTTTCCCCCATGTTGAAGTCATGTGTCCGAAGGAGAATTGGGCACTAATATTTAAGTAACTGCTTTTATCAAACAATTATTCTTTCTCAATTTTATTTTCTAAGTAACTAAAATTAACTCTACAACGTCAGAAAATATTTTGAAAGCTCCCGGGAAGGACACTCTAAATAGTAATCAACTTGATTCACTCTGTGTGTATTTTCTCTGAATCTATTCATAAATAATCAACAAGAAAATAATTATTTATAAAATGATGCTTGTAAAAAAATACATTGGCAGGCGGCGCCTTTTGGCCCCGGCCAAAAACCAAAAAAAAAAAAAAAAAATACATTGGAACCCCACATTATTCTTTCCTGTTAAAGGAAATATAAAAACACTTTTTCTCACACCACTTCAATTTAGGAACTATTTTAAGATGTCATGAATGAAAATGTGTGCATTGTAAAAATAACCTGGCAATATCTAACAATTAAAAAACTGCCTTATGAAATGGATCGATATTTGGAATCGCACCCTCTCCCTAGACTTAGTCAGGAAGAAATAGAGCTCCTGAACAGACCAATTTCAAGCACTGAGATTAAAGAAACAATAAAAAAGCTTCCAACAAAAAAATACCCTAGTCCAGATGGCTTCACACCAGAATTCTATCAAACCTTCAAGGTAGAGCTTATTCCTGTACTGCAGAAATTATTCCAAAAATTTGAGGAGGAAGGAATCTTCCCCAACACGTTCTACAAAGCAAATATCACCCTGATACCAAAACCAGGAAAAGACCCAACTAAAAAGGAGAATTTTAGACCAATTTCACTCATGAATATAGATGCAAAAATTCTCAACAAAATCCTAGCCAATAGATTACAGCTTATCATCAAAAAAGTCAGACATGGTGATCAAGTAGGCTTCATCCCAGGGATGCAAGGCTGGTTTAATATATGCAAGTCCATAAATGTTACCCACCATATTAACAAAAGCAAAAACAAAGAACATATGATCCTCTCAATAGATGCAGAAAAAGCATTTGATAAAATCCAGCATCCTTTTCTAATTAGAACACTGAAGAGTATAGGCATAGGTGGCACATTTCTGAAACTGGTTGAAGCTATCTATGACAAACCCACAGCTAATATTTTACTGAATGCAGTAAAACTAAAAGCTTTTCCCCTTAGAACTGGAACCAGACAAGGTTGTCCTCTGTCACCTTTACTATTCAACCTAGTATGGAAGTTCTAGGCAATACAATTAGGCAAGACAAGGAAATAAAGGGAATCCAAATGGGAGCAGAGGAAGTCTAACTCTCCCTCTTTGCTGACGACATGAACTTATACTTAGAGAATCCCAAAGACTCAACCACAAGACTCCTGGAAGTCATCAAAAAATACAGTAATGTCTCAGAATATAAAATCAGTGTCCACAAGTCAGTAGCCTTTGTATACACCAATAACAGTCAAGATGAGAAGCTATTTAAGGATACAACTCCCTTCATCATAGTTTCAAAGAAAATGAAATACCTAGGAATATACCTAATGAAGGAGGTCAAGGACCTCTATAAAGAAAATTATGAAATCCTCAGAAAGGAAATAGCAGAGGATATTAACAAATGGAAGAACATTCCATGCTCATGGATGGGAAGAATCAACATTGTTAAAATGTCTATACTTTCCAAAGCAATCTACCTATTCAATGCCATTCCTATTAAAATACCAACATCGTACTTTCAAGATTTGGAAAAAATGATTCTGCATTGTGTATGGAACCAAAAAAAAACCCCGTATAACTAAGGCAGTTCTTAGTAATAAAAATAAAGCTGGGGGCATCACCATACCAGATTTTAGGCTGTACTACAAAGCCATAGTGGTCAAGACAGCATGGTACTGGCACAAAAATAGAGACATAGACACTTGGAATCGAATAGAAAACCAGGAAATGAAATGAACATCTTACAACCACCTAATCTTTCATAAACCAAACAATAATATACTTTAGGGGAAAGATTCCCTATTCAATAAATGGTGTTGGGAGAACTGGATATCCACATGTAAAAGACTAAAACTGGACCCATACCTTTCTCCACTCACAAAAATTGATTCAAGATGGATAAAGGACGTAAACTTAAGGCATGAAACAATAAAAGTCCTCAAAGAAAGCATAGGAAAAACACTGGAAGATATTGGCCTGGGGAAAGACTTCATGAAGAAGACTGCCATGGCAATTGCAACAACAAAAATAAACAAATGAGACTTCATTAAACTAAAAAGTTGTACAGCTAAGGAGACAACAAAGCAAAGAGACAGCCTACACAATGGAAAGAATATTTGCATATTTTGATTCAGACAAAAGCTTGATAACTAGGATCTATAGAAAATTCAAATTAATCTACATGAAAAAAGCCAACAATCCCATATATCAATGGGCAAGAGACATGAATAGAACCTTCTCTAAAGAAGACAGATGAATGGCTAACAAACATGAAAAAATGTTCATCATTCTTAATTATTAGAGAAATGCAAATCAAAACCACTCTGAGATACCATCTAACCCCAGTGAGAATGGCCCACATCACAAAATCTCAAAACTGCAGATGCTGGCATGGATGTGGAGAGAAGGGAACACTTTTACACTGCTGGTGGGACTGCAAACTAACACAACCTTTGTGGAAGGAAGTATGGAGAAACCTCAAAGCACTCAAGCTAGACCTCCAATTTGATCCTGCAATCCCATTACTGGGCATCTGCCCTGAAGGGAAAAAATTCTGTTATCATAAGAACACTTGTACTAGACTATTTATTGCAGCTCAATTTACAATCACCAAAATGTGGAAACAGCCTAAATGCCCACCAACCCAGGAATGGATTAACAAGCTGTGGTATATGTACACCATGGAATACTATTCAGCTATTTAAAAAATGGAGACTTTACATCCTTTGTATTAACCTGGATGGAAGTGGAAGACATTATTCTTAGTAAAGCATCACAAGAATGGAGAAGCATGAATCCTATGTACTCAATTTTGATATAAGGACAATTAATGACAATTAAGGTCACAGTGGGAATGTGGGAAGGGGAGAGCAGAGAGAGGGAAGGAGGGAGGAGGTGGGGGTTTGGTGTGTGCCACACCTTTGGGGGGCAAGACACGATTGCAAGAGCGACTTTGCCTAACAAACGCAATCAGGGTAATCTGGTTTATTGTACCCTCAATGAATCCCCAACAATGAAAAAAAAAAACAACTGCCTTATGTCTCATTGGGCTGCTCCACAGGTAACCACTGCTGTGTTTCTCACCATCCCAAAAGCTCTGTGCGTGTGGAGGGTAGAGATGGACAGGTGTGCATGTGTGTGTGTTCACACATGTGGGCTGGTGTCTGGGTCAGCACGTATGGGCACCTGTGTGTGCACACTTGTCTCTGTATGCACGCACGTGTATGTGCACATGTGCAGTAATGTGTATGTGCCTGTGTACATGTGTGTGCTTGCATCTGTGCGTATACCGCATGTGTTTGTGTGTGTGGAATGTGTGCACATTTTGCACAGGCACATGTGTGCTGTATGTGCGCATGTGTGCCTGTGTGTGTGTGCATGTGTGTCTGTGTGTCTGTGTGTGTGGCATAGTCACCTGGCTTTTTCACTGAGTGTGGGACCTTTCCTATCAGTGTGTGGGGAGGAGGCACACACGGATTTCAGAAGTGGCAGAGGGCTGGGTGCAGAGGCTCCCGCCTGTAATCCCAGCTGTCTGGGAGGCCGAGGTGGCTGGATTGCCTGAGCTCACAGGTTCAAGACCAACCTGAGCCAGAGCGAGACGTGGTCTCTAAAAATAGCCGGGTGTTGTGGTGGGTGCCTTAGTCCCAGCTGCTCGGGCTGCTGAGATAAGAGAATCGCTTGAGCCCAAGAGTGTGGGGTTGCTGTGAACTATGACGTCACAGCACTCTACCGAAAGAGACAAAGTGAGACTGAGACTCTGTCTCAAAAAAAAAGTGGCAGATGGCGGCGCCTGTGGCTCAGTCGGTAAGGCGCCGGCCCCATATACCGAGGGTGGCGGGTTCAAACCCGGCCCCGGCTGAACTGCAACCAAAAAATAGCCGGGCGTTGTGGCGGGCGCCTGTAGTCCCAGCTACTCGGGAGGCTGAGGCAAGAGAATCGCTTGGGCCCAGGAGTTGGAGGTTGCTGTGAGCTGTGTGAGGCCACGGCACTCTACCCAGGGTCATAAAGTGAGACCCTGTCTCTACAAAAAAAAAAAAAAAAAAAAGTGGCAGAATATTTCCCTCTACAGTTTCTATTTGTCTAATTAATCTCTATTCCTCCAATTTAAGGAACATGAAATCCAACACAAAAATGCAAATGCATTTGGAAACATTTCCTTCCATGCCCTTAGTTCTGAAGCCAGTCCCACCACGGTCACTGCTGAAGGTAAACTGTCCCCACTACCCTGCTGAAAAATTCACTTGAAGAAAGATTAGTGTGCTCCATGCCAGCCAAGGTTGCTATTTTGCACAATGTTCCAGCTTTGGGGTGAAATGACAAAATGAAATAAAATTGACTCGGCACATGGAGGATATACTGGCAGCACCTGCAGGTGTCCCAGAATCTCTGCCTCCTAGCAGATATGGACACAGGCTCCCAAAGTTATTACAGCCACTTAGACAGGGCAATCCACACTTCTTGCTCTTGGGTTGCTTGGAAATTTTTATTTTCACCAAGAGTCAAAGATAAAGGAGACATTTGAAGTTCAAGTCCGACAACAGCTTGCCCATGGTAAATGATGGGGAGTCTGGGCAGCTGCAGTGAGACGCGGCTCATTGTGCTGCGCAATCTTGTCTTCACAGGCTCCAGGACTATACTCGGTGGCCGTCTTCTTACTCTTTACTTCAGCTACTTCCTGGTTACTTTCTGTGTACATGGAGCCTGTTTACGAGATTTGAGGAAAGAATTTCCCCATGCATGAGAATGTCTAATCATTGGGGGTGGGGGTGGGGGGAGAAAAGACAAGCAAACGTTTAGTGGTAGAAGTCTGTGTGTAAAGACGCTGCTTGGGGTCCTGCAGTTTATCTCACACTTTTCCCTCTTTACCCTCAAAGAGTCACTCAGTACCTCTCCCTGGGTTAATGAAGTGATTAGAACAAATGACACCAGAGTGGGTTGAAAGGCTGTGCTTTGTTGTGATGTGTGCAAACTTGAGTCTCTCAAAACAGACTTGTCAGAGTGGCCATCAGCAGGAGAGGGCTCAGCTTTTGCTTGCGGTTTGCCTGAAGTTTCACAGGCGGCTAGCTTTTTTGTTGTCTGGCTCCCACCCTCTCGGCCCAAGAGGACCCCATTTTTCTTTCTCCTGAGTGTGTTTTTATCTGCCCAGCCTCCAGGGAGCAAGGGCACCCCCTTCCTCCCCACCCCCCATCATCCCTAAACATCAGATGTGTGCGGAGAAATCACATCTTGTGCTCTGTTGTCTGGAAAGGGTCCAGGTCCAGGGTCCCAGGTTTGCCGAGATAATGGTGCACTGGCTGTGGGAACAGGGACAGCCAGCCAGGGACCAGCACACAGGCCACGGCAGCTGTGGGCCACTAGCCCAGTGCCTGCTCTGATAACAGGAATTTAGAATGAACCACTGCACAGATAATTCCCCAGAGAGACTGTTCCCTGTATATTATTAATAATATTCAGTAAACAACAGCCAAGAAAGGAACAAAACAAGGAGACATCTACATCTAATCTAAATTACACATTACTCACTCTCAGTTTTAACTTCCCTCCTCCTTGAGAAGATGCTGTGTATGTGAATACCAGAGTGCACTTTTAATATGTGTTCATGATGCATTTCAGCCTCAGGCTCATTTTCCCTTTGACAATGCGTTCTATGTTGAGAACCTTCAAATAGAACTGTTCAGTTATCAAAGAATAATGTCCCATCATTTTCACTGAATGTAGGAGGGAGCATAGGGTTAAAAGAGCTGGACACGAGGGGCAGAGTGGTCTGGGAAAAAGCCAAGCGTCACTGCTGGCCTTCAGCTCTAAAACCAATACTCACTGGACACAGCACACTGTCCCAGCCCTAAATGACATATTAACAGTGATAAAAAAAAAAAAAAAAAAAGGCAGGGCAGAAGTCCAGTAAACAGACTGTGTTCAGAGTTAATCACACAGCGAAAGATAAATTCCTTGTTTTTTAACCTTTACTTTCTCTTCCCACTGTGCTGTACTTTCTCCTGCCTGAGATTTGACTAAAAGCCAGAGGGGAATGTTGGGAGGGGCTGCACCCTTGGATCTCCCTGCAGTGATGCTGGCTGGTGTGGCCTCCCGGGGTCCCCCAGTTCAATGCAAATGGAGTTATTTATTTTGCCTGGAGCCACAACAACAACTTAATAGTCCTACTTGTCTTGAAGGCGTTTCTCAGTTATTATTCCTCACCTCACAACTTGATACTATGTCTTTCTCTTCCACTCGCATTGAATTTCAGTTATATTTACTACATGCTACGTTTTTATTCCATAATTCATAATTACCTGTGAGCTTTCCTAATCTCATCTCCCAAATTCTCCAGCCCTCTAGCTCTTCTTCCCCTTCACATCCCAGCCGTCCCCTATACAGGAGGCGAGGGAGAAATCTAATGATCAGGACAACAATTGCAGTGAGTAAATCCTCCTCCCAAGGTAGGAGTATGAAATGGTAGCTGCTCACTAAGTGATCACTGCTCACTAAACAGAGTTTCTAAAACTCCATCTCAACAGCTACAGCAGAATGATATAACAGGAGGCTAAATGCATTTGTCAATGAGGCCATTAGGAACATTCCATTAGGAATCTTCCAGACTGGAGTTCCTGAGTGCCTCCTGGGACATTCTGACCCTATAGGGCACTTCCTGGGTAACTACACAGTTAAACAGCACTCCCCTCAGGAAGGCAGAGAAGCCCCTTCTTACCACTCTTTTTCAACATCGTACTGGAAGTTCTAGCCAATATAATAAGACAAAAAGGAAAATAAAATTCACACAGATTGGGAGATAAGAAATGAAACTGTCAGGCGGCGCCTGTGGCTCAGCGGGTAGGGCGCCGGTCCCATATGCCGGAGGTGGCGGGTTCAAACCCAGCCCCGGCCAAATTAAAAAAAAAAAAAAAGAAATGAAACTGTCTTTCAATATAGTGAGATGATAGTCTATGTAGAAAATTCCAAAGAATTGACAAAAAAATCCTGAAACTAATAATCAATTACAGAAAACTTGCACAATATACAATTAATATACAAAAATCACTCACCTTTCCATATACCAAGAATGGACAAGTGAAATTTGAAATTAGAAGCACAGTATCACTTACTTTAGCACCCCTAAAATGACATATCTCAGTGTAATAAAAAAAATGTACAATTCCTACATGAGGAAAACTATAAAACTCTGATGAAAGATATCAAAGAAAAATTAAGTAAATAGAGAAGTAGTCCATGTTCATGGACAGAAAGCTCAGTATTTTCAAGATGTCAGTTGTTCCTCAATTTTATCTATAGATTCAATATAATCCTAATCAAACTTGTTGCAAGTTACTTTGTGGATATTAACAAATTGATTCTACAGTTTATATGCACAGGCAAAAGACCCAGAATTGACAATGCACTATCAAAAAAGAAGAATAAAGTTGGAAGACTGATACTACCTGCCTTCATGACTTACTATAAAATTATAATAATCAAGGTCATGTAATATTTATAAAAAGAGTATACAAATCGATCGATGGAACAAAATAGAGAGGTCCAAAAAAAGTCCCCCATAATACAGTCAACTGATCTTAGCAAAGGGGCTAAGGTGATAAAATAGAGAACACATAATTTCCCCCCAAAATGGTGTTGGAATAACTGGCAATGATAATAATAATGATAATTATAATAATAATGACCTGGAAACAGATTTACTACTTCACAAAAATTAATTCAAAGTGGATCACACACTTACATGTAAAATACAAAATTATGAAACGTCTATAAGATAACATAAGAGAAAATCTAGGTCATCTAGGGTTTGGCTATGGCTTTTTAGATAAACATCAAAAGGATGATCCATGAAGAAATAATTCATAAACTGGCTTCATTAAAATAAAAGAAACAACTTTTCTTTCAGTAAAGGCAACGTCAAGAGAACACAAAGATAAGCCACAGACTGGGAGAAAAATATTCCAAAAGACGCATCCAATGAAGGTCTGCTAATCAATACCCACAAAAATAATCTCTTAAATCTCAACAATAAGGGAATGAACCTAACTGAAAATGGGCAAAAGATCTGAAATCGCAGCACAGATGGCAAACCGCGAAAGATGTTCAGCCTCACTGCTCACTAGTGAATTGCAAATTAAAACAGTGAAATACAACCATGCACCTATTAGAATGGCCAAAATCCAAAACACTGACAACATCAAATGCTAGTTTGGCTGTGGAGCCACAGGAACTCTCATTTATTGCTTGTAGGAAAACAAGTTGGTACAGCCAGGTTGGAAGTAAATTTGGCAGCTTCTTGCAAAACTAATCATATCCCGCTATATAATCTAGCAAGGGCCACGCTTTCAGCCAATCAAAGTTTCCGCCGTGCGGCGCTTCCAGCCAAGCCAATCAGGGCCCCGGCTGACGCT